>NC_089595.1:98586685-98957976 GCF_019320115.1 Miscanthus floridulus
TGACGAAGCTATGGCCCTCTTTGTACGCAAGATGAGAAAATTCATGAAGAAGAAGGGCTATGGTGCAAGAAAGAGAAGAGATCACACCAAAAGCAAAGAATATGTGAGAAGATGCTACAATTGCAAGAGCCTCGATCATGTTGTAGCGAATTGTCTCTACAATAGTGACAATGATGAGGATGAAAAGAAGAAGCATAAGAAGGACAAGAAAGAAAAGAAGGAGAAGAGAATGACCTTCCAAAAGAAAAAGAAAGGTGGAGGCTATGTGGTCACATGGGATAGTGATGGCTCTTTGAATAGTGATAGCTCTAGTGATGATGACAAGAAATCTATCAAGAAAGCACTAGCAAACATCGCCATCAACAATAAGCCCTCCATCTTAGACACTCCATCGACATGCCTCATGGCAAAGCCTTCCAAAGTAAAATATGATGTGAGTGATGATGATGAATGTGAAAGTGATGCTTGTAGGAGTGATGATGATGATGAGGATGAGGAGGAGTACACCAAGGAGGAGCTCTTGGACATGTGTGAGCAAGTGCACAGTTGCATTGAAATGAAGAGAAAGGGAGTGCAAAGAATTACGCAAGAAAGTCAAATTTCTTGAGCAATCCTTTGATGAGCTCAATGCCACTCATGAGAGGCTAATGGAAGCCCATGAGAAGCTTGGCAAAGCTCACTCTAAGCTTGAAAAGGCTCACTCCTCTCTCATCGAGCAAGTCAAAATAGAGGAAGCTAAGAAGGAGCAAGTGATTATGTCTTGTGATGTGGAACTAACATGTGATATTGTTGATGAATCTTTTTATAAACCCGTTGTAGTTGCTCCCACTAACACTTCTTGTAGCACTACTACTTCTACTTCACCTTTGAGTGATGGTATCACTTGTGATGTCTCACTAATGGTGGAAAATGAGACCCTCAAGAAGGAGGTGAATGAGCTCACTCGTGCCTTAGGCAATGCCTATGGTGGAGATGCCCGCTTGCTAAAGTGCTTGGATAGCCAAAGGTTTTCTCTCAACAAAGAGGAATTAGGCTATATCCCCAAGAAAGGCAAGGCGGCCTTTGTCACTCCCAAAGCTAGCTTTGTGAAGGGCAATAGTCGGTTTTGCAATAGATGCAAGCAAGTTGGGCATGTAGAGCAATATTGCAAGATTAACAAGAACAAGCTACCTAATGTATCATCAATTAAATTTGACTCTTGTTACATGTTTTTTAAGGGTGCTAATGGTGTGAAGGCTAAGTTCATTGGTACACCAATTGTGGGCCCAAAGAAGAAGGCCATTTAGGTACCAAAGACCTTGGTAACTAACCTTCGAGGACCCAAGCAAGTTTGGGTACCTAAAAAGAATTAATCTTCTTTTGTAGGTAAATTATAAGGCTAGGGAAGGCATTGGGTGCTTGATAGTGGGTGCACACAACACATGACCGGTGATCCAAGAATGTTCAATTCAATCAATGAAAATAAGAGCAATGGGATTGATAGTATCACATTTGGTGACAATGGAAAAGGCAAGGTCAAGGGTCTTGGTAAGATTGCAATATCCAATGACTTGCATTTCAAATGTGCTACTAGTAGAGATCTTGAACTTCAACCTATTATCGGTAGCTCAATTGTGTGATCTTGGTTTCAAGTGCATATTTGGTGTGGATGATGTAGAAATCATAAGTGTAGATGGCTCTAACTTGATATTCAAAGGATTTAGATATGAAAATCTATACTTAGTAGATTTCAATGCTAGAGAAGCTCAATTGTCAACATGTTTGATCACTAAGTCTAGCATGGATTGGTTATGGCATAGAAGGCTTGATCATGTTAGAATAAAACAATTGAACAAGTTGATCAAGCATGACTTAGTTAGAGGCTTGAAAGATGTCATATTTGGAAAGGATAAGCTATGTAGTGCATGTCAAGCCGGAAAGTAAGTTGGTAACACACATTCTAAGAAGAGCATGATGAGCACATCTAAGGCATTTGAGTTGATGCACATGAACTTATTTGGACCAACCACATACACTAGCATTGGTGGAAACAAATATGGATTTATGATTGTGGATGATTTCACTAAATACATATGGGTGTTCTTTCTTGTTGACAAGAGTGATGTGTTTGCAACATTCAAATCATTTATCAAGGGAATTCACAATGAGTTTGAAACAACTATCAAGAAAGTTAAAAGTGACAATGGTAGTGAATTCAAGAACACTAGAATTGATGAGTTGTGTGATGAATTTGGAATTAGACATCAATTCTCGGCCAAGTACACTCCACAATTAAATGGCCTAGTTGAAAGAAAGAATAGAACTTTGATTAATATGGCAAGATCAATGTTGAGTGAGTACAATGTGAGTCATTCATTTTGGGCCAAAGCAATCAACACGGCTTGCTATTATAGCAACCGACTCTATTGTCACCCCATGATGGAGAAGACACCTTATGAGCTATTGAATGGAAGAAAGCCCAACATAGCATACTTTTGGATTTTTTGTTGTAAATGCTACATATTGAAGAAAGGCACTAGATTGAGCAAGTTTAAAAAGAAATGTGATGAAGGTTTCTTGCTTGGTTATTCCACTACTAGCAATGCATATAGAGTTTGGAATTTGGCTAGTGGTACTCTTGAGGAGGTTCATGATGTGGAATTTGATGAAACAAATGGTTCCCAAGAGGAAGATGAGAATCTAGATTATGTAAGAGGCACTCAATTGGTCAATGCAATGAAGAACATAGACATTGGTGATATAAGGCCTAGAGAAGTGATTAATGTTGAAGATGACAAGAATCAAGTGCTCTCTAACTCAAATGTGCAAGCTAGTGGTTCTCATGATCAAGTTCAAGCAAGTACTAGTGATGACAAAGTGCAAGATCAACAATAAGTGGCTAGTTCATCATCTCATCTAAGTGATCAATCAAATGCAAGCAATCAAGTGCAAGTGCTTCAACCAACCAATGTTGCAAGAGATCATCCATTGGACACTATAATTAGTGATATTTCAAGAGGTGTGCAAACTAGATCAAGATTGGCCTCATTTTGTGAGCATTTCTCTTTTGTGTCATCCATTGAACCTAAGAAGATAGATGAAGCTTTGAGGGATGTTGATTGGGTCAATGTTATGCATGAAGAGCTAAACAACTTCATAAGAAACCAAGTATAGGAGTTAGTTGAGAGGCCTAAGGATCATAATGTGATTGGAACCAAGTGGGTCTTTCGGAACAAGCAAGATCAAGATGGGATAATAATAAGGAACAAAGCAAGATTAGTGGCTGAAGGTCACTCAAGTTGAAGGTCTTGACTTTGGAGAAACATATGCCTCGATTGCAAGATTGGAAGCAATTAGGATCTTGTTAGCCTATGCTTTTGCCCACAACATCAAGTTGTACCAAATGGATGTGAAGAGTGCATTTCTCAATGGGTACATCAATGAGCTTGTGTATGTTGAGCAACCTCCTGATTTTGAAGATGAAAAGAAACCCAACCATGTTTACAAGTTGAGAAAGGCTTTGTATGGATTAAAACAAGCACCAAGAGCATGGTATGAGAGATTGAGGGATTTCCTGCTCTCTAAGAGATTCAAAATGGGAAAGGTTGACACCACTCTCTTCATCAAGAAGCTTGGAAATGACTTATTTATAATGCAAATCTATGTTGATGATATCATATTTGTGTCAACAAATTAAGATTTTTGTAAGAAGTTTGGCAAGATGATGGCAAGTGAGTTTGAGATGTCCATGATTGGAGAGCTTAGTTACTTCCTTGGTCTCCAAATCAAGCAAATAAAGAATGGCACATTGTGAGTTAAAGCAAGTATATCAAGGACGTGCTCAAGAAGTTTGGAATGGATGATGCTAAAGCTATTAGTACACCAATGGGGACAAGTGGAAGCTTGGATAGTGATGCTAGTGCAACATGGTGGATCAAAAGATGTATCGGTCTATGATTGGAAGCCTACTCTATGTGACCGCATTAAGGCCGGATGTGATGTTTAGTGTATGCATGTGTGCTAGATTTCAAGCCTCACTAAGAGAAAGTCATTTGAAGGCAACAAAGAGAATATTAAGGTACTTGAAGCATACACAAAATATTAGATTATAGTATCCCAAAGGAGCAAGATTTGAGTTGATTGGATATTCGGACTCCGATTATACAGGATGCAAAGTTGAGAGTTAGCACAAAATATTGAGGTACTTGAAGCAAGATTTGAGTTAAATATCTTTTGCAAATGATCTAGATTAAACCAAATTAGGAAAATGATCCTCATTTCATGTGGTTTTACCCTAACCTATCTATAATTTAAGCTCACCTTTTTGTGCTAATTATTGACAAAGGGGGAGCAAAATTCACAAAGATAGTAAGATAGGAGGAGCAAACAAATGAAATGATATTGTAAGGGGATTAATCACAATAAAAAATGCACACAAGTAGGGGGAGCAAGCTCATAAACTTGTATGTTGCATTTGAATGTGCATTTTCATATATTTGCTTGCATGGCACAAGTTTTAAATTTCAATATCCATACTTGTGTGGTGTATGCTAGTTATATGCTTGAATGGTGAAATGAAAAACTAGCATGCATAGGCTAACGTAACTAGACTTATGTTCATCATATGGAAACTAGACCCTTGCTTGTAATGTTGTTCTCATGGGGTATTCTAGTTTTTGTGTATGTCTAGCTACTAATGGTGCTAAGGAGGTATATTGGTGCACTCCGATTAGTATCATGCTTTAAAGGTCCATCTCTTATACCTTAGCATCATTTGGTAGACATTATCTCCTATATTTCCTATCTAAGCATGTGCACAAGCTTCAATCCAAACTCTTAGCACATATGTAGGGGGAGCAATTGCTACCATATGAGATTCATGAAACTTGTCCATATCCTTTTACACATGGTAAATATGCTTGGGCAAGCAACATGGATTTAATTTAATCTCAAATTCATATCTTTGTGTAAGGGTTGTCATCAATTACTAAAAAGGAGAAGATTAAAAGCTCTAGTTTGGTTTTGGTTAATTGATGAAACCCTAAGTGCTAACCTAGTATATCAAAGTGATTATGAGATATGTAGCACTACTCAAGTAATGAAGCAATGGTGAAGATCATGATGATGGTGATGGCATGGTGATGATCAAATGCCTGAACTTGGAAAAGAAGAAAGACAAAAAACAAAAGGCTTAAGGCAAATGTATAAATAGCAGGAGCCATTTTGTTTTAGTGATCGAGACACTTAGCGAGTGTGATCACATTTAGGATCGATAGCCATACTATTAAGAGGGGTGAAACTCGTATCGAAATGCAGTTATCAAAGTGCCACTAGAGGCTCTAACTCATTGCATATGCATTTAGGATCTAGTGGTGTGCTAACACCCTTGAAAATGTTTGTGAAAATATGCTAACACATGTGCACAAGGTGATACACTTGGTGATTGGCACATTTGAGCAAGGGTTAGAAACTTCACCGGCGGAGTGTCCGCCCGTAGAGTGTGGATAGTCCGATGGTGCCACCGACGCTCTATACAGAAAAGACGGAAGTCACTATAAGTGACCGAACGCTGGTCTCGGTAGGACCGATGCGTTCAGTCAGTGGAAGCATGAAGACGCTGGCGTCGCTCTTCGACCGAACGCTGGGTCACTTAGTGACCGGACACTGACGGGGTGCGTCCAGTCCTGTTGACATGGTAGCGCATAGAGGAGACACCGAGTGACCGAACGCTAGGTGAGTCCGGTCGAGCAGGACCGAATGCGTCCGGTCGTGGATTTTCATGAATGGATGCTTACTGGAAATGACCGGACGTTGGGGTTCTATGTCCGGTCACTTTGAAGCAGCGCATCCGATCACAACTTAAATGTACTAACGACCATTGAGATCAGGCAATCAGTGTTTGAAGCAAGGGACATGTGGCACACACCGCGCGACCAGACGCTGGGGTCCAGCGTTCGGTCGATCTGACCTGCGCGTCTGGTCGTCCTATTTTTTAGTGGACTGAGGAGCCAACAGCTCTATTTCGTGGGGGCTTCTATTTAAGCCCCATGGCCAGCTCAAGCTCACTCTCTTGGCCATTTTGCATTGACATAGCAACCTTGTGAGCTTAGCCAAAGCCTTTCCACTTATCTCCATCATTGATCCATCATCATTGTGAGATTGGGAGAGAATCCAAGTGCATTGCTTGAGTGATTGAATCTAGAGGCACTTGGTATTTGTGTTTTGCTGCAGGATTCACTTGTTTGTCTTGGTGGTTGCCGCCACCTAGATGGCTTGGAGCAGCGAGGATCGTTGATCGGAGGTTGGTGATTGTCTCTGGCTCCGATTGTGGTGATTGTGAGGGGTCTTGTGCCTTCCCCGGTGGAGCACCGAAAGGTAACTCTAGTGGATTGCTCATGTCATTGAGTTACCTCACTTATGGGTAGGTTCTTGTGGTGTCCTATTGTGTGGACGAGGTTCGTGCAACACCTCTTTGTCGCCGAACCACCAAGTGTTGGTCGACACAACGGTGACTAGCATGCCGGCAAGCATGTGAACCTTGGGAGAAAAATTAGTTGTCTATTGCCCTTTGGTATTCTCCAGGTGATTGATTTAATGTTCATCTTGTGATTGGTTCACTCCTCTACACGATGGTATAATTACCCTACTCACTTATTTATATTCTTGCAAACTAGTTGTAGCAAGCTCTTTAGTGTAATTAGAATTGAGAGCTTGCTTTGTTGTTTTAAGTTCATCTAGTGGAGCTCTTTAGTGTAGCAAGTGTGAGAGCTCTTAGTGAGTAGTGACATAACAAATTGTGTGTCTAGAGATCATAGCAGCTAGAATTGTTGGATAGGTGGCTTGCAACCTTTGTAGAGCTAGAGCAAGTTTGCATTTCGCTATTTGTTATACTAATCAAACTGCTCTAGTTGCTTTGTAGATTTTTAAATAGGCTATTCACCCCCTCTAGCCATATTAGGACCTTTCAGACCCTTACCTTCAAGGTGGTTGGGTTCCATGGAACCTACCACGCCATCCTGGGACGTCCATGCTACGCGAAGTTCATGGTCGTCCCCAACTACACCTATCTAAAGCTAAAGATGCCGGGTCCATGCGGGGTCATCACCATCGGCACCTCCTTCTAGCGCACCTACAAGTGTGAGGTCAAGTGCTGTGAGCACGCCACAACAATTGTCACCTCCAGAAGAGCTCAAGGCCATTAGGAAGGAGGTCACCGAAGAAGCACCTAACCCCAAGCGGTCGGCCAGATCTTTTGAACCTATAGAGGGCGCCAAGGAGGTCTTCATAGACCCTAGCGGCTCCAAGGGCAAAGTGGTGTGCATTGGCACCACGCTTTCCTTCGAATAGGAAAGCGCGCTCATCGACTTCCTCCACGCCAACAGAGACATCTTTGCGTGGAAACCCTTAGACATGCTAGGCATTCCAAGAGAAGTCGCCAAGCACGCCTTGAAGATTAGGCTAGGCTCCAAGCCAGTGAAGCAGCGCCTGCGTTGCTTCGACGAGGAGAAACATAGGGCGATCGGCGAGGAGATTGCGAAGCTTTTGGTGGCTAGGTTCATCAAGGAAGTATACCACCTCGAGTGGTTAGCTAATCCCGTTCTTATACAAAAAAAGAGTGGGAAATGGAGAATATGTGTTGACTACACGAGTCTCAACAAAGCATGTCCAAAGGATCTGTTTCCTTTGCCACACATAGACTAAGTAGTTGACTCAACCTCAGGGTGCGAAACCCTTTGCTTCCTTGATGCATACTTCGGGTACCATCAAATTATGATGAAATAGTCCGCCTAGCTTGCGACATCCTTCATCACCCCATTCGGATCATTCTACTACATCACAATGCCATTCAGTCTGAAAAACGTGGGGGCTATGTACCAGTGTTGCATGCTCAAGTGTTTTGGGGACCTCATTGGGCGAACCGTTGAGGCCTACATGGATGGCATCATGGTCAAATCCAAATGGGCTGACCAGGTCATAGTCAACCTAGAACAAACCTTCATGAAACTTTGAGCAAACGACATCAAGCTCAACCCCAAGAAGTGTGTTTTTGGGGTCCCAAGGGGTATGCTGCTAGGTTTTATTGTTTCCGAGCATGGCATCAAAGCCAACCCAAAGAAGATCTCGGCCATCATGAGGATGGGCCCGATTCAAAACATAAAGGGGGTACAACGAGTTACAAGGTGCCTCACCACGCTCAGCCGCTTGAATTCATGCTCAGTGAATGAGGTCTCCCCCTCTATCAGCTCCTGAAGAAGGCCGACCGTTTCGAATGGACGCCCGAGGCCCAGGAGGCACTTGACACGGTCAAGCAGCTTCTGATGAAGGCCTCGATCCTGGTCCCCCCGACCGATGGGGAACCACTTCTGTTCTACATCATGGCCACCACACAAGTGGTCAGCACCACCCTGGTGGTAGAGCAAGAAGAAGAGGGACACACCCTCAAAGTGCAGCGCCCCGTATACTATATTAGCGAGGTCTTGTTCGATTCCAAGACCTGCTACCCCCAAATCCAAAAGCTCCTGTACGCCGTCCTCATCGCCAAAAGGAAGTTGCGTCACTACTTTGAGTTGCATCCAGTGACGATCATGATGTCCTTCCATCTCAGTGAGGTCGTCCAAAATAGGGATGCCATGGGAAGAATCGCCAAGTGGGCACTCGAGCTGATGGGTCAAGGCATTTCATATGACCCCCAGACGGCCATCAAGTCCCAAGTGCTAGTTGATTTCATTATAGAGTGGACCGAGGTTCAAATGCCACTAGCAGTCGTCGACCAGGAGTACTAGACGATGTACTTCGATGGATCACTGATGAAGAAAGACGCCGGCGTGGGGCTGGTCTTCATTTTGCCCCTCAGGGTACGCATGAGGTACATGGTTTGCATCCATTTCTCCTCCTCCAACAATGTGGCCAAATATGAGGCGCTCATCAATGGCCTACGCATCGACATCGAGTTGGGTATCCGATGGCTTGACGTTCGGGGCAACTCCCAGCTGGTAATCGACCAAGTCATGAAGGAATCAAGCTGCCACAACACCAATATGGCTGCGTATTGCTGAGAAGTCTGTCAGCTAGAGGACAAGTTCGACGGTCTCGAGCTTAGTCACATCCCGAGGCATCTCAACGAGGTGGCCGACGCGCTGGCGAAAGCGGCGTCCAGCCAAGAGCTGATGCCGATAGGCGTCTTTGCCAGCGATCAGTACAAACCCTCTGTCCACTACGAGGAGCTAGAACAAGCCGGTGATGGGCCACCTGCCCTGAGCTCGGGGGCTAACCAGCTATTGGCTCCATCCGACACCGAAGTCATAGAGCTTGATGAGGATCCAACGACAGAGCTCAAGCCGCGTCCCCCTCCGTTCAGCCCACGCCAGGCATCGGCGCTTGAGATGCTGATGGCACGGATCGTGCCAGTGCCTCAAGCACCACTGCGGTTGCGCCCGGCTGTGACCCATCTGTCACGGCCACCGCCACCTCCACCTGCGTCGGTAGGGTCATGACCGACTGTGTTGCGCCCACCACGATCGACACCATGAGCGCGGTCGATAGCCCCGTCCGCCCCGCCATCAGCAGCGGTATCATGCCCATCACCGGCTGCTCCATAACCTCCAAGGGCGTCCCTTGAGTGCCCGTGTCCGCCCATCTCACCGAGGGCACGGGCGCCACCGTGGGCAGCGCCCGATCGGCCAACAACGCGGTCACACTAGCGCTGCTCCTGCCCGAAACGGGTGCAACACTAGCCAACGGCTACTGCCTCGATTGGAGGGCGATGCTCTTCTTCGGCGCCAGCGCCAAAGGATTCCACTACCTGCCGACCCTGCAAGGGACAAAAAACATAAGTCATGATGAAATCCGACTAAAACATGAAAAAACAGAGGAACTGATAACTCACCTTAGCGCCGTCGGGCGACAGATGCGTTTGGGGGGCGAACCCGTCGACCCTCGCTCCGCCTCGTCGGGACGAGGCTGTTTCGAGCCCACCCTCTACTCTTGGGCAGAGGGGCTCGTTCCCCTTGGCTCTTGAGGCGCGACGGCGGAGCCGCCCACCTTCGCTGGCACCTCGGGCGCGGCGATAGATCCACCCGCTTCTATTTGCTCCTGTGGCAGGCCGACGGTACGCTTCGCCTCCGCCGGTTCCAGGGCGTCCCATGAAGGGGATCGGATCCGACCCCGAACCGATCAGATCCAGATACACACAAGAGCAGCATACGAGCTCTCAGCACCCTTTGACTCATTTCACTAGACTTGTGACATGTCCATCTCTCGCCTGTTTGTAACTTCTACTATAAATTTTCAGTGCTAGTAACACGGGCAGTAGCGATGAACTGGACATAGGGACTTTCTGTCCGAACTAGTATAAACCTCGTGTCCTCTAAGCACACCATCCGAGCCACACGCGCAATACTAGAAATTAACTTATCGGTGATAACTCGAAACACCGACAGGAGGTTTTACGGCAAATTCGGTAGCTACCTTATATGACCAATGTAGCACTATATGGAGTGGGTTTCAGGATATAATGATTGAGCATTGTAATAGGGAGGCAAACCAAACGACGTATAATAATTTAGTAAGAAGGGTGATGCAGTCTAAGCAAAATTGTACTTGGGACGATGAGCCCCCTAGTTTCATACTTATATATAGCAAATGATGTAACTATCCTGGATGAATAAAGCATGCCGAATTGTTTCAAAAAAAAACTTATACTTAAAGAAAAGAACTCCTTTTATGTCTCTTTTAAAACATCTTTCTTTATGCGGAATACATGAATATAGGCCCGCATGACAGAAAAACGAGGTGGGAGTCCAGCCCACTAGCCAACTCCGGCTCGGCAGGACGCGGCCCGCGGCCCCCAGGCGCGCCCGCGATTCCGCGAACCCGCCAGCTTGCGAAAGAAGCAGCGCCAAAATTTGAACGAAAACTTTGGAGGGAAAGCTCCCGCCAAGATAAGTACCATTCCCCCGAAACCCACTTCTTTCGTCCTTCCAGAATCAGACCCGAGATCAGATATCAGAAATCTTCGAAGCCGCAAGGAAACGCAAGAGTCGTCGAGAGATCCGAAGCGAGGTGGAGAGATCGAGATGGCGGACGTGGGGAGCCTCGAGAGGATGGGCCGGGAGCTCAAGTGCCCCATCTGGTAACGCCGCCGCGCTGCTCCGCTCGCTTCCTCTTTTCCTTTCTTGGAGGATTGGATTGGAATCCTCTTTTTTTTTTGCGATTGGAATCCTCTTCTTCTGTTCGTGTATCTGACAGCTCGTGATCTTTTGATGAGATTTGCGATTTGTTGTTGTACTAGCTGAAATATTTCTTTTTTGGCAGCTTGAGCCTGCTCACTTCGGCGGTGTCCATCACCTGCAATCACATCTTCTGCAAGTGAGCCCCATCCCTCGTTCCTCCCCGGTGGATCTAGTTGCGGCCGATAGTCATGTCATGTCTCTTGTTGCAGCGCCTGCCTGACGGAGTCGATGAAATCTGCCTCCTGCTGCCCCTTGTGCAAGGTCCCGTTCAGCCGGAGAGGTTAGTTCGTTAGTACAGTCATTGTTGCCATAGCTGAATTTCCATATCTTTGTTTTTTTTTGGAGATTAACATGCTTAAATTAATAACTGAAGAAATCCCAAATCCCCACAATAATGAAATCTGCTCCATAATGACCTGTTAGGCTCCATTTGGTGTATGCCATTTCTGATAAAATCCTGCATTATCCGATTTTGATGAAAGTTGAAAATGCTTGTGTAAAAATGACTGCATATGATGGTCTTTTAATTGCAGAGATACGGCCAGCACCTCACATGGACAATTTGGTGTCTGTTTTAAAAAGCATGGAAGCTGCAGCGGGCACTAGTGTTGTGTCAACACAGCTGACTCCAGCACCCAAAGTTGCAGGTAACTAGATATATTTAGTTTCTGTTTCGTGGCACATGAGCAAGATTTAGTTACTGGTTGTTTTGCATCTCTGTCTCTGTACCACATATGTTGAGTCTATTTGAGCATATTTGCTGTTTAAGATCGTTTTCTCTCTAACAATCGAATTTCAGAGAAAATGAATGATAGTATTAGACTTACTGTCTTCCTTTTACTTGAAATGGATCAGATTGTGCTGGGAACAGTGCTGGGAAGCCTAAAAAGCCGAATAAAAAGAAGCCAGCATCCAAGAATGAAAAGAATACAACCAAAACTGCTGCAACATCTGCAACTGCAAAGTCTTCAATCTCCAAGAACAAAAGAATACACGTGACACCATTCCCTGAATCTGAGACGCCGATAAGGCCCAAGAAGGTTATGAAGTCTGATGAGCAAAAAAGTAATCTGAATGGTGATGTTAAAGAGGATAAAGATAAAAGTCTGAACTCTGATATACCAGAAAGCCCTTCATTGTCACCTTTTTTCTGGCTGAGGGAACAAGAGGAAAATGAAGGTGGCACTGCTGAAACTTTGAGTGAACCACCATCATTGGACACACCCTTGCGTCACAATGCGCCTACCTTTAGTGATATCAAAGATTCTGATGATGAAAGGCCTAATGATATGACTCCTAATGTAAGTTATTTAGAACATGTTTTCCTACACCCCCCCCCCCCCCCCCCCCCCCCCCCCCCCCCCCCCCCCCCCCCCTTGTTTTTGGTTTCCTGGTTCAACTGTTGTGCTTACCGTTTGGTTACATGTGTTGCAGAGCAAAGCTGAGGTTTCAGAAATATTTGACAGTGAAATCTTTGAATGGAGCCAAAGACCTTGCTCCCCTGAGCTGCGTTCTACCCCACTGAAAAGTCAGGTATTTTGGTTAACTGAGACAGAGGCTTCATATTTTTAGTTCTCCCACCTTTACAATCTGAATATATACATGTATTTGACTCAGCTGTTTTGTTTGTTCAGGGTAAGTCGAAGAATGTTCTAGATCAAATCACAGAGGTGGATGATGGTGAAGATATGAATCTTGGTGGTTCATTTGATAAGTTAGACCATGAAAGTAATGTAGCTCAGCCTCTAAATGCTGAAGAAGTTAAGAAGAAAAAGTTAACAAGACCTAGGAAAAGAAAGAATTCAAAATTGCCCAGTTGTGGCAAACTATGTACAAGAGGATCTGATGCTGAGCACCAAGTTGCAAATATCCCAGAAAGTATTGTTGCAAAGCCACGGCAAAAGGACGGCAGCAAAAAAGAGAGAAATACTTCAAATGGAGGAAACAAGGTCTCTGGCAACAATGCTACAGCTGTCTTTTCTAGTGAAAAATCTATGAATACATTTTCCCCTCAAGCAGGTGGTTTGGGCAATGAAGTACCTGAGAACCAGCTTTCAGAAAGGATCCCCAAAAAGGATAAAAACAGTCGAAGCAAACTTGAAATAGCAGGGGATAGTGCAGTGAAGACTGCAGAGAATAAATCTGATCAAAGAGGGAAGCGGATCAGAAGAATTTCTGATGGTGCTGTAGCTGAAAAGATAAGAATTCTTTCAGAGGCTGAAAATGAAATAGAATCGTTTCAGCTTCACAGCCTCACAAAAGGCTGCACCCAACATAAACCCTTGGATGGTAGAAGTAAAAAAAACATCGTATCCAACATTGGTCCAAATACACCAAGCATTTTACCTAGGAGGTGCCCATTAAATGAGGCCATACGCACAGTTCCTTCAGTAAGGAATGTCTCTGTTAAGAATGGTAGTGCAAAACCTATTGAACAACAAGATTACTCAGGAACTGTCAGATCATGCACTGCACGCAATGCTGTCCTGAAGAAATGCGAGGATAAAGCTTCTAAGCTTTACTGTGCTTTCTGCCAGTCTGATGATATCACAGAGGTATGCGCACACACCAGACAAGTCGGTTTGCAAAGTCTTTTCCTTAAAGCTACAAATCCTTCCTTTAACTAATGGAATAAATAACCAAATTTTCCTTTTTGTTCTGAAGGGATCTGGAGAGATGGTTCACTACCATAATGGAAAGCAAGTTCCTGCATCATTTGATGGAGGGGCTACTGTACATTGCCACAAAAACTGTCTGGAGTGGTATGCAGCCCCTTTCTAATAGAATTTTATATTGGAAGAAACTTTAATTTTCAGTATCCCTAGCTAATTCATGTATATGATTTTTCTTCCACCTTAGGGCTCCTGATGTCTACTTTGAAGATGACTCTGTCTTTAATCTTACAAATGAGCTGGCTAGAAGTAAAAGAATCAAATGTGCTTGCTGTGGAATTAAAGGTGCTGCACTTGGATGCTTCGAGATGAGTTGTCGAAAAAGCTTCCATTTCACCTGTGCTAAATTAATCCCAGAATGTAGATGGGATAATGTAAGTTCATATCATGTTGCACTAGTGTTTTCAACTAGCTTCTTGGTGTTTTGCGTCCAGCACTGTCATCTTATTTCTGACTTTTCTCTTTTCTTTTGCTGACAGGAAAACTTTGTGATGCTATGCCCTTTGCACCAATCTTCAAAGTTGCCTACAGAGACTTCTGGGTTGAAAAAGAAGTCGCACAGGAAACTAACACCAAAAGGGTATTTTCCAGTGTTTACAACATGTTAGTTTAAAAAACTAAGTTTGATGCAGATATGGATATTTACTGCATAACCGCTTTACAGGCCATCTCAAGTAAACACTAGTCAAGGTCATGGTAATAAATGGACATGGCCATCTGGATCACCACAGAAATGGGTTCTGTGCTGTTCAGCCCTTTCTGCTACAGAAAAGGTGTTTTCTTGTGTCCTTAGTTTCCTGATAATCTTTATGATACTTTTTTCATATGCATTTGAACTGAAGTAAAATGAACAAATCCTTCAGGGTATTGTCTCAGAATTCGCAAAAATAGCTGGTGTGCCTATCTCAACAAGTTGGAGTCCTAATGTTACCCATGTTATTGCATCAACCAACATGTCTGGTGCTTGCAAGCGCACAATGAAGTTTCTGATGGCAATCTTGAATGGCAAATGGGTTATCTCCATCGACTGTAAGTCTGTTTTATTACCTGCTGGAACGATCATTAATTCATTACAAGAATAGTTTGCACTTGACAAATTGCTGCCCTTTGTTGCTAAATACCGACTTTATTCCATAGGGGTTAAGACATGCATGGAACTTATGGAACCTGTTGATGAAATGAGATTTGAAATTTCCACTGATGTACATGGCACTGCTGAGGGTCCCAGGTTAGGCAGACTACGAGTTATCAATAAGGTAAGTATTTTCCGTTGTTATGTACTCCACCTAGTCTCATTATCTACAGTCACTGCCAACAATATCAGTACAATGCTAGGTTAAGGACATTGTTAGCATGAGCATGATTATTTGCAGGATATTTTCTAGTAATAACATTTTTTCCTTATTCTGCAGCAACCTAAATTATTCGACGGTATTGAGTTCTATCTCCATGGAGATTACACCAAGTCCTACAGGGGCTACCTGCAAGACCTTGTGGTTGCAGCCGGTGGAACTGTCCTGCAAAGGAAGCCTGTGTCAAGAAATCAGCAGAAGTTGGTCGACGACAGCTCCCTCATCCTCATCGTCTACAGCATTGAGAATCAAGACAAGGCAAAACCAAGATCAAGGGATGGCATAAATATTAAACGTAGCCAAGTTGATGCTCAGGCTCTGGCCTATGCCTCTGGTGGCAAAGTTGTGAGCAGCGCATGGATCATTGACTCCATAGCAGCTTGCAACCTTCAACCTCTTTAAGTTAAGGGAGCCTTCCATGCTGCCCTAAATGTGTGCTTGCATGCACTGTAGATTGAGTAATGGACAGAAAGTAGTGTAAGTATCAGTACACAGGCCTTAGGCTGCTCCTTCTAGACCTCCTAGGGTGCTCGCTTGAAGCGCGGTGTTTCTATGTTTAAACACTTCTATCTTAATTGCAATGGCACGCAAATCTTTTGCGTATTCAAGAAAAAACCGCCGCCAGATTTCATCAATACCATAGTTAATCCTCTGTTTTAATTAAAAGCAGTGCCACAATGTTGAGTTTGTATCAGGTTGTTATACATGGTGACTGCAACTGAATTCAAAAGACATGGCTTCTGCAGCTAATTATATATGGGAATTTGTATGGAGCTCATTAACACATCTACGAAGCAGCAAGCCCCCTGTTACTAGATGAAAACTGTAATGTCAACCAAGTGGAGAGTAATATAAGTCATGAATAAGCGCAACACATCCAGAGTGGTATTAAAATTATGATAAGTTACACTGCAGCTGCCAATCAAAGCTTGTACGAATGCCATGCAGCTAGCTGGCTATAAATATACCCCCATGTAGCAGACTTGGCCAAAGTGCAGCTGATGTCAAGGTGAAATTTGAATCCTTAATAAGTCATGGTATTGAGCTCCATCAGCAAGCGTCATCACTAACAAGTCAATGCCCAAAAGTCCCATCATTGTGTCTATCAAAACTGTCATCATTTCTTGTTCAGAAGTATGAGTACTGGAGCAATTGGCCTATTGATCATTTGAAGCTTGCAGGTCGCCCAGGTGTCCACAGGAAGGCTTGATGCAAATGATTCAACAACATCGAGTTCATCCCTAGGGATCAGAAAGAAGAAAATTAACAAGACCACGGCCCACTTTTTAAGTGATATTTGGCCAGAATTCAGTGTTCTGTTAAACAACAAGCTTGTGGTGGCAAGTCAGATCATGCAGAACAAACAGCAAATAGTTGTATTTATTTATTTATATTAAAAAAGAAATGCATTCCTTGTCCAGAATCTATAGTTGTTAGTACACTCATAAATGTTTTCGGTGACAAATAAACGAACAATATTACAGCACATGGGTACAATGTTTGCAATTGGTGTTTACCTTCCACCTGGATGCCCAATGTAGACAAGAACACTTATGAGTCCCCCAGAACTCAGAAGTCTGCTGGCAGCTTGCAATGCTAGCTCAGTTGTCCTAGGCACTGTGATTACAGTTTTATCTCCTCCTGGAAGGTAGCCCAAGTTGAAAGCAACAAGCCTAGAACGAATGTGCCACAGTGAATCAGCAAGTCTAGGATTGTTACTACTTGAACTGGCATTTCCACTTTTCCAGAAATTGTTTTGTTGACTTATTGTACTAAATGAGTTGAAATTTTCAAATAACAATGAACTTAGGAAGGCCTTGATCACCTGACAGGAGCATCTTTGGGAACAATTTCTTCTATTCTACTATGACATATAGGAAATAGTTTTACTAGTCCCTGCAGCCACATAAAACAAATATAGTCACAAGTTACTATATTAAATATTCAGTGAGAAGATGACAAGTATCCTCTCTCTCTAGATACTAAGGTCAAATCTCAATGCCTTCTTGTTAATTTTAATCATTTTCTTGTTTCCTTCTTCAGGGGAAATTACGTACAGACTTCATAGTTCAAATCCACACCTGACGTTCATCACCCACGGCCATTTTCAGAAACGAGGAAGTACTCTCAATCGCAGAATCTTGAATGTCCATCCCATAAACACGTCCTCGTGCTGTTTCATCAGCCACCATCTTAAGCAGAGCGAGCGTGTCATTGCCATTCCCGCACGTGGCATCAACCACTGTATCCCCTTTTTGAACAATATTTCTCCACACCCTAACCATAAACACACATACAAGATTAGCTATCGCCTATCAGAGAAACATGGAGATAGTTCCTCTCACACATCTCACTTGAGTTACTGTATCTACATGCAACTGAACGATTTACCTCTGCAGCACCTCAGTAAACATAGGGCTAACATTGTTCTAGGTGGCTACTTACCTAGCTTCAGAAGAATTCCATGCTGCTACTTTCAGCGTTGGAAGAGAAGTTCACAGTATACACATTTTAATACTTAATCAACAATGGGGATTAGTACCTACGCGTGAGCTACCTCGGTGGCCTTCCTCTTACCGGTGACGAAGCCCACCACCGCCTCCTCCACCCCTGCGACGGAAACGCACTCAACAACCTCAGCAAATTCGCCGACCAACGCCGACATGAAGAAAAAACAGAAATAGAAACAAAAAAAACCAACCAAGTTCAGGTTGCTGCGCCGTCGCGACGCCCGCGGAGGCGAGCTGTGCAGCGGAGGCGCGAACGGAGATGTACCTCCTGGTCCTGCAAAGGGGCGCATCGCAGCTGGATCCTCGCCGGAGGAGAGGGGTTAGGGTTTGGGAGCGGAGGAGAAGGTGAAGGCGCAGCGATAGTGGAGGGTGCAGCGGCGGCGGCATCGTGGCGGGCAGCTGCGAGTCTGCGACGGCGGCGGATTGGCGATATGCTCTGCGATTGGAAATGGCTGCGGCTGTGCCGCTGTGGTGAGACTGCGTTCGCCGGATTACAAATCAACGGACCAAGTTTGTCTGTGAGGCCGTAGGAAAAAATAACTATAAAAATCGGGCATCATCTGCGAAGATGACAAGTCGTGACGACCCATGTGTCAAGAATTTATTTGGGGGTGAGAGAGGCTCGAACTATCGACCTCAGGATAACTCAACAAATATGAGATCTACTTTCTCCGTCCCAGAATATCTGTCGTTCTCATTTTCTGAGAAACAACTTTAACAAAATATATATTAAAAAATATTATTATTTATGATACATAATTAGCATCATTGAAAAGATCTTTGAATCTAGTTTTTTAACAAATTTATTTGGAGACACAAATGTTGTACATATTTTATACAAATTGAGTCAAAGTCGTGGCACGGACACCGAAAACGACAGTTAAATTGGGACAGAGGGAGTACGCGCTAGCCAACTGCACCACCTTCCACATTCCTGATGCATTAGCTGTGCAGATGAAACACTGTAAACCATTATCTAAAATACTAGACCCATTTTACGTTTGGATAGCGTTACTGGCAAAGGGTTCAATACCCATTTTTGGTCTTCTCCAACAACTAGACCCAAAAGAAAATTTTTTCTACAAATGGGTCTCCAGGAGAGAGGATACTCAGATTTATGTTATAGCTTTCCTGACACTTAAAATAGATCTTCCATATAGGTACTCTGTTGTAGGCTATAGATATTCTATTAGAGACACATTTTGAATTTGGGTCTCCTGATGGATCTCCTCTTGGAGACAGCCTAAGTCAGTGCACACACAAGAACAAGCAAAGGGCAAGAGAAAGTGAAGGCTTTCTCTTCTGTTTCACTTTTGCCTTCTTATATTCAATAATGATATGAGTCACACAATTTTTTTTGACAGTGATAAGTCACGGGCGTCCGTACGCTCCGCGCGCCCTGCTTGCGCCCCGCCTGCCCACGCCGTTGCTCGCTCCGGCTGTCACACCCTGCCTGCCATGACTGTCTCGCAAGGCCACCTCCACCGTGCCAGATCGCCGCGTCGCTCACCCATATTGCACTAAAAGCGTATGTTGCAAACATATATGTCAAGTATTTCAGATATTTCAGAGGTATGTTACAAGTTTCATATGGATGTTGCAAAGGTAGATCCGGATGTTGTACATGTTGCAATGGCTATACACGTATGTTTCAAGAGTTTGTTCAAAATGTTTTATTTATTTTAAACATATGTTGCAAGTGTTTTATCTGGATATTGCATATGTTGCAAATGACTATGTTGTAAGTGTATGTTTCGAATGTTTTGTCTATTTTAGGTGTATATTGTAATTGTATCATCTAAGTGTTATAAAAGTAGATCTAGTTGTAGGTGTAGAGGAAGCCCAAGCCCTCAGTGGTCCAGCTGCTGCGGCTCCCATGGTGTTGTGAAGATGGAGCCCGTAGACATGATAGTGGCGGGGATGGGATGCCGCGACGGATCGGTCAGGATGGGGAGTGGGATGGGACGCGGGCGAGGGAGCTACATGCATCGAGCGCTGGTGTGGGAGCTCTGTCCAGACGGATGCTGTCTCTGGAGCGGGATGGGCGTTGTAACACTCTCGGTGTTATACCCTAAATCATTTAAAAAATATGTCATAAGCATCATGTTTATATGTTAATGTATGTGATAGGGTGTGTAGATAAGTTTCTTGTAACTTAAAATGATCAATAAAAATGTTAAACGAAAGTTGATTCAATAGTCCATGTATATCAAGTAAGGTTGAAAACTAATTTTTATTAAACGAAAATACTATAAAACGTGTGTGTGATACTTAAATAAAGTTTGAAGTACAAACTTTATAGATGACAGTGAAATACTTGCTGTCAAAAATGATATTACTAGCTAATATTTCCACTAGTTTAGAAATCGCAAATTGAAATCAAGTTTAGCCCAAAAACTTAGAAAATTTCCAAGTTTGTCAACGACTAGACATTGTAATGTTTAGCAAATTATTTTGAGAGATTAGGTTAAAGGGTGGTGTAGTGTTATAACTCGATTTGGTAGTCTCATATGCCACCTTGAGCATGGTAAAGGTGGTTTGGCTCCTGAAGCAACCGTTTAGTCGTTTGGGGCGCTTTAAAATTCGTGCGCGTCACATGTCTCGGGTTGGTTCGGCACCGTGTGTGTGGTCACCGCGCGGCCTCCCCACGCCGTGCACATGGCTGCGTCTCGCACGGTCACCCTGTGCCACCACGTTGGGTCGGTCGGGCCGCCTAGGCTTGGCTGAGGCCGGCCGTAGTGAGCCATTGGCCCTGCGCCTTGCTACCCTGCCTCACGTTGCCGTCACATTGTCATCGCGTCCACGCCTATCCGCTGTAACCCTACGCCGCTGTCGACCTAGTTCAAGGCCACCGCTACCACGCGCACGTCGCCAAGCCATCGTCGCCATGCCAATTAAGGCACTACGGTCGCGTGGGCCATGCCGATCTATAGCGCCTACGCGTGGGTGTCCTAATCACACCGCTCGCGTCCTGCTAAGGCAAGGACGAGCTAAGCCACCTGCCACACCCGTCTATCTCTTTCTCTCTTTCTTCCTCTACTGCCGCCGTCGAGCCACGCCATTAAATTCATCAGGGAAAGATCACCTCAAGTCGATTCATCACGTTGCTGGCTCTGTCATAGAACAACCTAGCTACCCGACCCCATCCAGCTTTAAAGCAAGCACAACCAAGCTCCAATTTGGAGTTTCTTTTGCCGCCGTGCTGATAAGGCTGTGTCCGACCACGGGTGAGGGCAACTCTCCCACCGTCCCTCCTGAGCCAATTCACCTGCACCATTAGCATCGTCTTGACTCCCTCTCCACCTTGCGCACCTTAGTTGAACCGCTACCTCCTCTCCTTCGCCGCTGACACGACTGTGCCACCACAGTGTGCCACCACACGGCTTGACCGCACGTGGCCAGCCTTCCTTCGTCATCCTCCACCCCAACTGTCACATTGGCCTAGTCCATGGTAGCCTCTTGATGCTCACGTGCTAAACGATTAGGTTTGTAGCTGTCCCAGCTCACTGGAACAGTGGCGCTGCCGTGGCGGATGGCCGTGCGCCGCTGTAGCCTTCCCTAGTGAGTTTCGTCACCCCTCACCACCGCTTAGCGTAGTCGCTCGGGTCGAAGATGGTGATCGACCCGTTAGGTGGGCCTGCGTAGGTGGTGGCCGGCGTAAGTGCTCAGTGCCGTCGCTCGCCACGCTGCCATGCGCTGGGTCACTGGGGGTGCGCCCGGGTGAATTAGGGAAAGGCCAGGGGGTTAAGTGAGAAGTTATGAGAGAGGAGAAAATAGCGCTAGGACTTAGTTGTAATTCAGGAAAAGTATAAGGTCTCTTTTGCAAAGTCATCGACGCATGCGGGCCGTCTTCGCCGCGGGCCGGTGTCACGTGGGCCACACCACGGGCCGTCGTGCGCTCACGCACGCTGCGTCACGTGGGCCACATGGGAGAATTTGTTTTTCTTTTTCATAAGGAATTAGAAATAGTTTTCTAATATAATTTTTGAGCTGATCTTTGGTAAATCATATAAAATCATGTAGGTATCAAAAAATTATGAAACAAATTTTGTTAAGTTCCTAAAATTGTGCTCTATCTGTTAGTGTATTTAGTTCATCTATGTACGTGTTGATACCAAGAGCTATGAAATCATCTAAAAATGTTTCATATTGTTAGGAGAATTATTGTAGGAATTTTTATGGTAAATTGGTGATAGCTTTAGTCCTAAAATTTTTATGGTAGCTTCATTGTATTATTATGTGCTCACTGTAATTTTTATAGCTTTAGAATAGATTAAGCATTAGGGTAGTTAAATGCTCTTTATTTCAAATATGTGTTAAATCATTAGTAGGAATAAAGATATATCATTCATTTGTAAAGCTAGGTGTTTGTTAGTTGAACCCAACACTTTGCTTGATAAAAATGATAGTTAGCTTAGTACCTTAGTCATTAGAGCTAGCTTAGTAGCTTGGTATGCATATTCTTATTGTAAGAGTTGCTATTGCATAAATGTTGAGTGTTGCATCATCATTATATGCATATAGAGAACGAGTTGGCAGAGACCGTGACCATCAGAGATCATGAGTTTGAGGAAATCATCAAGGAGTATGAGGAGAAGATTCTCGTGCAGGAGGAGGTCCCAAAGCCGCCACTGACTGACTCAGTTGACACCACGCCTGCCCAAGACAAGTCCCGGTGCATAACCCTTATTTTGAATAATCACTATATATATATGTGATGTGCATTTACGTTACAGGATTTATATTGAAACTACATGCATAGATAAACCTACCTATGAGTCCTACTAGCATAGGTCGAGTAGCTGCTATGCTTAGTCTATCGGTAGCATGAGTAACCTGCCGTTACTCATAATAGGGGATTATTGTTATTACTCTCATGATAAAATGGTGAAAGGAAATGGAGATCGGGTAGGGATATGGTACGGGTATTGGTGGGTGTAATAGGTTGTGTCCCATGGCTAACGAGGCATAACTTGGTTACACTGTTTTCCCTATCCATGTTAGTTAAGGACCGTTCGTTGCTGTGGATGGTAGCCAAAGTCATAAACTTATTATCCTAAGCACATACTTGCTTATGAGAGCGGGAAGGCTCGTTGCTCTCTTGTCGTAGGTTTTGGCTCTTTCTGGACCGACTGACTGGAAGCAGTGATGGTGAAGGTCTAAGCACCATACTGAGTCCAGGACTCAACAACGGGGACTTAGAGTCCAAGTTTGGACGAGAACCTAGACCCCTTGATAGGAGAGTGATGGGTTGGTCTTACTTGTGCCTGGTATACAAGCGGGGCGTGTGCTTCAGGATACCCAGCTAAGATATATTGGTTCGCAAATCGATGTGTGATACAGTACGACTTGGCTATGTTCTAGCATCGTAGTAAGAACTGGAAGATGAAAGGGGATGAATGGATCTAATTGCTCAACTCTTGCTTGAAAGTAGAACATGTGCTTACATAGAATGGTTAGCTAATGAACTAATCATGACTGCTAATAAAACACATATATAAGGATTCACTACTAGTAATGTTTTTCACAAAAAGAAAACTCAACAAACCATAAAGCTTATCATATCATTTGGAGTCGGGAAATTATTTCCACTAGTCGGGTAAGTCTTATGAGTACATTGTGTACTCAGAGTTTATTTACCCCTATTGGAGGTGCAGCTTGAGGAGTGGCTGTTATGTGGATGATTCTTCTGGTGGGCACAGATGAATCCTTGTATCTTATCGTTAGATGTTTATTTCAATTTCGCTATTTAAATTCTGCACTCTAAACTTGGTATTGTAATAATGTATTTCCGAGAACTCTTGTTGTATGAAATTAACTAAGTATTGTAAACTCATTCTCATTATTGGATTCTGAATGAAAAACGTGGATTGTTCGAGTTCTCTCTTAGGGTGTGCTCGACGGAACCGCCTGGTGTAGCTTACTTTTGGGGTGCTTAGTGTCTAGTGGAAGACAAGCGTCTCTGAAGGTGTGATAAGTTGGGTGGTTCTGCCACAGGCATGGGGCGAAGGAAGCTACGTGCGTCAGGCACCGGCACGGGAGCTACGTCCGGACAGATGTGTTTGGACGTTCGGGCGCTAGTCGCTCCATCTTATATTTGATGAAAGTGATCTCCTATTTATAGTAAGAAGGCTATTATGAACATTATGATTATGTAGTATGAAAAAGACTTTGAATGGTGAGAAAGATTCTAAGATTTCACATGTGCATAGTCACAGTGTTCATACTAGCCATCTTACTATAAATAATCATCAGATGTAGGGAATGTTTGGTTGTTAGCCATATTTTACCACACTTTATCTTAGGCAAGTTTGACTAATTTAACAAGTGTTTGGTTAGTAACTAAACTTAGGCAAGATTTTTTTAGGCTCCATAGTCATAGAGTGAAAAAGTGCGATAAGATTCTTTTAAGTATGACAAAGTGTAGCTCCACTTTTTTCTAGTTACATTTTTTTGGCTCGCCACACTTGCCTAAGGTTAGTTGTGGTAAATTGTCACCGGGAACAAACAGGCCGTAACAAACGTGAACAAAAGTGAAATACAAAAGAAAACCCTCATTTCCTCTCTCGCTTTGTTCTTGTTGTGTTCTTTTGTGGGCAAATAACTCGATTTCTTAACCATGGTAACATCAGTTATGAGGCCATCCACTATAAATAATAATAATAATAATAATAATAATAATAATAATAAGATGATGATGATGACGACTTACATTTGTGTTAGATTAGCAGCACCGACCTCTAGAAAATAACTTTGGCAGAATAGTCATTTTGGTCCCTCAACTATTTCTCGAGGCTCAATTTCGTCCTTGAACTTTCAAACGGCCGTTTTAGTCCTCAAACTCTACTTTTAGGCTCAATTTCATCCTAAAACTATGAAGATGATCGTTTTAGTCCTCGAACTTTGTATTTTGGGCTCAATTTCATTTATAAACTATCAAAGTGTATTTTGTTCTTTAAACTTTTATTTTCAACACAACGTTGTCTATGTTCTATGTGGAACGCCGTACTGTTGCACCTAGTTAGCTCCAACACCACCATCGATTGGAGATAGAAAAATAATATTCATTCAAAAACTCTTTTGTGGCCATTAATAATTTTAAGCTGTTATTTTTAGTGTTACCTTATAATGATACCATTTATATATATCCGACTACATGATATTACGGGAGCAATTACAGTTGCATCGAACACTATTTATTCATTAAGAATACATGGATATATTGAAACAATAGCAGATCTATAATTTTGATAATTTATAGATGAAATTATGCCTAAAATATAAGGTTCTCTTTTTGAATAGACAAAACTCAGTTGAAAATAAAAGTTAAATGCACTTTGATAGTTTATGGATGAAATTGATCCCAAAATACAAAGTTTGAGGGCTAAAACGATCATCTTCATAGTTGTAGGATGAAAATAAAGATGGCAACGAGGCTCCGATACCCGATGGGTATTTGATCCATTAGGGAACGGGGATGGGATCATATCTTTACCCACGGGCATCTAAATGGGCAAGAATCCACCCCCGACGGGTATAGCGGGTACAGGAACGTTCTCTGTTTACCCGTCCCCGTTACCCGTTGGGTAACCTGACTATTTTAGCTATCATGCCAGTATTAGGCCCAAAGAAGCTTAACATAGGTATTTTGGCCCAAATCTGAACAACCATATATATAGTTTGTATGTTCTAGGAACCATAGTTTAATTTTTTTCTCACCATCTCCGCCAGCAGCACAAGCACGCCTACCTCACGAGCGTTCGTGCCCCTCGCTTCCTCAGTTCGGTCTCTCTGCCATCTTTGCTCGTCCTTCTCGTAACCTCGCTCCTTCTCCTCGGCATCTCCGAGACTCCGACACTTATACCCGGGTGAAGAAGAAACGTCTCCAATTGTAAAGCTGCGACCCCAAGTGTCCTTGTTTATTGGGTATGCAGTACCCATCGGGTATCTGTTACCCGACCGATGTCCAACGGGTATGGAGATGGGCAAGAATTTATACCCGAGACAGTTAACGGGGATGGAGACAGGGACAGGATGAATTCTCCGTAGCGGGGAAGAGAACGTTCCAACGATACCCGACGGGTACATCCCCGTTGCCATCCCCAGATGAAATTGATCCTAAAACTAAAATTTGGGGACCTAAACTGTCGTTTTAAAAGTTTAGGGATAAAATTGAACCTCGAGTAATAGTTGAGGGGGCAAAATGACTATTCTGCCAATAACTTTTAATAAAGGAGCATCCATGGCTAGGTAAAATTTCACGGAGTCCGATTAAACAAACAAAACCAATTTAACTGAAAAACTCAGTTAAGTCAAATTTTAGTCATCTATTCGGTGAACACCTTGGTGTTAGTTGGTTAACCAAAATTTATTTGGTTTTAGCTACCATTAACCGAATTAATCAATTAATCAAAATTCTTTCTGAATATTGTATTAAACACTAAAATTGTGTCTATTTGCATACTTAAATATATTTCTATGAGACTTTGTTTGTTAGAAGTGTTCTTTGTTGCATTTTCTATTGTTCTATTACATGATGTATTTCTTGCTAGACGCTTTCTAATATAATTAGGTGTTGCATTGTCTTCTATAAGAATATATTATCTATTGGTGTTAATTGCAATTGATTTCGGTTGGTCATTAGTTTTTTTACAATAAATTCGGTTAATATTTTGCTAAAATAGAAATTCTTGATAATTGATTTAATTGAACTGGTTTCAGCAGATTATCCGAATTCCCTGGCCTAGGGAAAGTGGGAAACTGATTTCTGAACATGCTTCACTCCATGATTTTTGGACATAACTTTAAATTAACATCGCCTAGCCTGTTTGTTTGGCTGTGGCTTGTCGTAAACGATCGTAAATTTTTAGCCAGAAAAGTATTTTTCTCTCACACAAACCAGCCAGCAGTACTTCTTCACGAACCAGCAACGATACGAACCAGCCAACCGAACAGGCTGACATTTGTTGAGCATTACCGGTAATTGTGAGCACGTGCATATCAGACTCTCTTTGAAACATCGAAAAACCTTAAGAATTTTAGGATATTTTGGTTCGATAGAAGAACTTTTTGTATACCCCTTTGGAATAAAGGATTAAATCATATAAAATTCCTTCAGATTCCTATGGGATGTATAAATCCAAACAAATTTTGTAGGAAAACTAGCATTAAGTTGTTCCTCTGGAAACTTTTTATCTCTCACTTCTGAATTTATTGCATTTTTCTTTGTTGCATCAAAAACCATAATAGAAATTTTCCTGCATTTTAGTTCCTATAGGATTGTAACTTCCATGCAACGACAATCATGTGCATGAAAAAAGGGCATACACTCTGGAAGCTACTAGTTCGTTTTTAGATTTGAGCTGGAAGGTCAAGAGTTCAGACGTCCAGTAAATCGAAGATACCTGCCTACCTGCCTACATGGAACAAAAGAAGTTGCGAGATTAGTGCTCCCCCTGCTCTGCTCTGATCTAAAGCCTAATTGTGATTTTAACCTTGTCTTCTTTAACTTTATGATTTTACCTAAGTTTTTGAATTCCAAGCCACCGTTCGTCCCTGTGTTTAGACTATGTTAAATCAGTGCCGAACAAATAAATAAAGGGGCGTACCCAATGCAGAGAGCTCCCGCTCTGTGCGAGGTCTGGGGAAGGGTGTCAGTGACAAACCTTACCCTCGCCTATGAAATGCGAGACCGCGACTTGAACCCGGGACCTTCCGGTCACAGGCGGTAAGACTCTACCGCTTGCACCAGGCCCGCCCATGCTTAATCAACCATCATCTAAATTCAATAGAGTTAGGTTAAGGTTAGGGGTTAGTATCATCTTTTATTCTTTTTGTTTTTTATTTTTCTTGCCGAACAAATAAATGAAAGAAAAATAAAAAACAAAAAAAATAAAAGATGATACTAACCCCTGACCTTAACCTAACTCTATTGAATTTAGATGATGGTTGATTAAGCATGTTCAATTTATTAAACTTTACTTAATTTTCAAATATTTGAAATTTTTCTATAAAGTTCTTTCAAATTGTTGTTCGTATATTTGATGTCAAAATAGATGAGAATTTAACGAGAAAACTAGTCGTTTTTAGTTGAATTTATAATGTTACATATATCTAAATGAAATAGTAGTAAACTCTGCCTTCGTTGGAAAAAAAAATAAAGGCGAAATCACAAAGTTAATAAATGAGGGCAAATCACAATTAGACTTCAAAACAAGGGTGAGAACACATGAGCTCTAGTCTTTAAAAACTGAAACCGTGTCGCGGTCTTTGCAAAAGAGCCCTCCACGTCATCTATCGCTTGATGTCCATCGGATCTCCCAATAGAGAACTGCAAACCGTCGGATCGGCTCATGGAGACGTTTCTGTCTAGATCCTTCGAGAAAATTTCAATCGCAAATCTTTCCAACACAATACTTTTCCAATTTCTTTCCGGTCCTTCTCTTCCGCGTGCCCTTGAGGCTCACCTTCCGAACGCATACCACCACCCAGTCGCCCCTCGCCGAGGAGGCCATCAGCTCCTTCTCTTCCTCGAGGCCCCTGCCTGCGCGCCTAGCAGGGCGCCTTCCTCTTCCTCGATGCGGATGCGCCGGACGGCGTCTCGGACCTGTCCCTCGGCCAGTTGGCCTCCGCCTCCACATCTCCGCTGGCGCCTCCCGCTTCTCCTACAGCCACCTGCGCTTGCTCTCCTCGGCCCTCCACATCCCGTCCATCGCTAAGGAGCTCCCCTGATCTCCAACCAATTCCCACCACCGCCGGCGCGAGTGCCGCCAGCGCAGACCACGCCGGGCCATTCCCAGGCCGTCGCCAAAGACCTCGCGTCCTCTCCTACCCACCAGTGCGCACTCCAAATCCTGCACCAGCCTGCCACCACCGGATGCAGACCATCTGTTCATCATCAGCCTTCAAATTTAACAACAGCACCAAGCTGTCGGAGAATGACAATGTAAGGCTCCACACCTCAACTCGTGTGTAATTAAGAATGCAATAGATACTCCGTATTATTAACATTTCTCATATAAGTATTGCTTCTAAAAATCAGTTCAATCTTATCCGCTGTATATATAAATGATAAAAATCATAGTAGTGCTCAGTTTGTGTTAATTCTATAGGATATGTGCTTGATTACAAATTTATAACATGATTGCAGGCAAAGCTACTGATCGCTCAATTGGAGTTCCTCAACAAGGAAGGAAAGCAACCTGAGCTATGAGCATTGTCAAAGATTTTCCTGAGTACGCTTGTGCAACAGAAAAGGTAGGTCTGGATACAAGGTTGTTTCAGCAATAGATATGGTTTTTCATTTTTTTAGCAGTTGGAAAAATGTAGGTCTGGATAAAAGGTAGGTCTGGATACTTGCATATTGGTCATGATTTCCCAGTTCTAAAATTACTAATTTACTGAAGATTGGCCTGTCCCATGATGATATGAAATAGTTGTGAGATAGCTGTAGGCTTAATTTCAGAACGAGTATTTGATTGTCATACACCTAAAGCAATACCTATTATGGTCACATATGAGCAATTTAGTATACAGTACAACTGCTTTCTTGCTTACATACAGCACAACCAATCTTTGAGATAATGCACAACTAACCCAAACTGCCCGATAGTAAGATACAAAAATGTGATGACAATTGGAAAAATGTGTCTGGCAAAATTAGTTACTTTTAGTTTTAGTTTCCTATTCATCGTTTAAAGGGTAAAATTTCGTATTAACACAGGTGCGCTGTCTGCTGCAGCTACGAGATACCCCTGGCTTAATTTGAAAACAGCAAACATTTGATTATAGTGTAGCTGAAGCAATATCATGGTGACATATTGGCATTTGAAACACAAAGTTATATTTATCTGCTAGAGACAATCCTTACTCGGCAGTATAATTACATTCTTTCTTATACATCCTAATTAAACTTATAGTTTGTAAAAGTTGTTATATGAATTTACAATACAAATTTGTGTGTTTCTTCTATTTTGATACCCAGCCTTCATACATATTTTTTGTTTCACCTTCAGGTCAAATGGCTTGACAAACAAGAGGTAATATAACTCCTTTGGTTCCTTCAGAAGACTTTATGGGGCAACAAAAAATTTATAATGAAGCCACTTCCATGTTAAGAAACAGATAGATCTGCTGACTGATTATCGACCACCAGGGATATTCTCACTTAAGTTTTGCAGTCTCTCCCTTTAGACTCTACCACCGAAAATAAAAGGTTGCTGATATATAGACAAATTGGTGTTAATTTCACAGTTACATGTTCTACTAAAATATTGACATAATAACGTATGGTATTCTGTGTCCAGGTATTCGAATTCAGAGTTTTAAGAAAGAGCAGATTGCAATGAACATTTTGCCTCCTTATTAAATGGCAAACTGAGTGAAAGGTCCTAAATGGCTAGAGGGGGGGGGGGGGTGAATAGCCTATAAAAATTTTCTACAAACACACTAGAGCAAGTGGTTAGTAACCGAAATGGCGAAATACAATTTTGCTCTAGCTCTACAAGGGTTGCAAGTCACCTATCCAATAATTCTAGTTGTTATGATCATTGGACACAAACAATGGCTATGTCACTACTCACTAAGAGCTCTCAACAAGTCTACACTAAAGAGCTCCACTAGGTGATACTAAACTAGCAAGCAAGACAAGCTCTCAAAACTAATTACACTAAAGAGCTTGACAACTAGGTTGCAAGGAATGTAAAAGAGTGAGTATGGTGATTATACCGTCGCGTCGAGGAATGAGCCAATCACAAGATAAAGACAATCCAATCACCAAGAGAAATCTAGTCACACAAGAGACACAAGATTTTTCTCCCGAGGTTCACGTGCTTGCTGGCACACTAGTCCCCATTGTGTCGACCAACACTTGGTGGTTCGACGGTTAAGAGGTGTTGCACGAACCTCGTCCACACAATAGAACACCACAAGAACCTACCTACAAGTGAGGTAGCTCAATGACACGAGCAATTTACTAGAGTTGCCTTTGGTGCTCCGCCGGGGAAGGCACAAGACCCCTCACAAGCAACTGATCGAGGCCGCAGACAATCACCAACTCCGCTCAACGATCCTCCAATCACCGGGCCATCTAAGTTTCCGCAAACACCAAGAGTAACAAGCTCACAACCAGCCCAAATCATCCAACTAGTGCCACAAGATGATGCAACTCAATGCAATGCATTAAAGGCTCTCTAATCTCACTCAAGATGAAATCAAGTGAAAAAGTAAGTGGAGTGTGTTGCTCAGCTTCCAAAGGGTGTGCACAAGTGTATGAGGTGCCAAGAGGGTGGCCAAGGCTGACCACACCCTCTATTTATAGCCACACAAGCAAATAGAGCCCTTATACCCTTTGGAGCTGTTTCTGTGAGGTCACCGGATAGGGCGGGGCCTGGCACCGGACATGGCGGTGACCAGCCCAATGGTCAAATTTTAACGGTCACAAACTAGCCGTTGGGGCACCGAATAGGGTGGCAGTGGCATCGCCATGGGGTGACGGTGACCCAACCGAGCCCCCCGATTTCCCAACTATTTGGATAAAAGGGACGGTGCACCGCCGCACCCATGGCGGTGACCATAGCAGTGCCCCCTTTGCTTTCGGTGCTCTCGGGTAAAGAGGGATGGTGGCACCACCCTTCCTATGGCGGTGACTAGGCGGTGCACCGCCGTGCACCTGGCGGTGTACACCGGACATGCCGGTGACTGCCCTCCAACATGTTGCTCTCGGCCACCTCCAAGTGGGCACTGCCCTAGGGATGACGGTGCCACTAGAACAATGGCGGTGCTAGCCCCAGCACCAATGCTTCTCTGCCTCAGCCAGCCGATCACCGGTTAGGCTAGGGCGATGCACCACCACACACATGGCGGTGACCACCCTGAGTCAAACTCCTCCGTTAGCTATGATTTCATTTCTCGATTTGATCCACAAGCAGTCTAACACTCTTTTCCAAGCGTTGCTAAGCCTCAAAGTGTTTTCTCAAAACATGTTCGAGCCAAGTTTGCATTTCTCAAAACATTTTCGATAAATATTTTTGCTTGCTCTCCGATGTGCACTAGGCCTAAATGCAATGCATGAAGTCCAACACCTAGTGACACTAGATGGTCGAATTGTCTAGTTAAGAACCCCTCTTAATAGTACAACCATCTATCCTAAATGTGATCACACTCTCCAAAGTGTCTTGATCACCGAAACAAAACCCCTATTTATACCTTTGCCTTGTCTCCATAGGGTTTTGTTTTTCTCTTTCTTCTTTTTCAAGTAGAGCACTTGATCATCATCACATGTGGCCATCTTCATTATTTCATGTGATCATCATCACTAATTGAGTGCCACCATGCTCCATACTTGGATTGCACCAACCTAGCTCATATCACATCTCATGATAAAGGTTAGTGCATAGGTTTCATCAATTATCTAAAACCAGACTAGGGCTTTCAGTCTCCTCCTTTTTGGTAATTGATGACAACCTATTTACAAAGATATTCAATAAAATCTTTTTGGATTCATGTTGCTTGCCCAAGCATATTACCATGTGTAAAGGTTATGGAGAAGTTTCATAAACCCAAAATTGGTAGCATTAGCTCCCCCTACATATGTGCTAAGAGTTTGGATTTGAAAGCTTGCACATATGCATAGATTAGCAAGTGTGGGGAAGTAATGTCTACCAAATGATGCTAAGGTGTAAAGAATGGACCGTTGAAGCATGATACCAATTAGAGTTGCCATTTGTACACCATCCTTAGCACCAGTAACTAGATATTCACAAAAACTAGAAAACCCCATGAGATCAAAATTATATGAAAGGGTCTAGTTTTATAAGATAAGCATAAGTCTAGTTACTCTTCCTATGCATGCTAGCGCTTCATTCATCATTCAAGTTACTACTAGCATACACCACACAAGCATGGATATGGAATTTAAAACTTGTGTCATGCAAGCAAACATATGTAATGCACATACAAATGCAACATACAAGTTTATGAGCTTGCCATACAAATGCAACATACAAGTTTATGAGCTTGCTCCCCCTACTTGTGTGCTTCAAATTTTAATTGATCCCCTTACATTTCATTTGTTTGTTTGCTCCCCTTATCTTACTATCTTTGTGAATTTCTCTCCCCCTTTGTCAACAATTAGCACAAAAGGTGAGCTCAAATTTTAGATAGGTTGGGGTGAAACCATGTAAAGTAAGGATTATTTCCCAATTTGGTTCAATCTAGATCACTTGCAAAAGATATTTAACTCGGTTTGATCCAAGGGCAAGCTTCTTCACATCTCCAAATAAGGGTTATTATGCACCATGTTGAGTTAAACACTTATAGCTCATTTTCTAGATTAAACACTAGGTTAAGCCTGCAAACATGTCATATGTTACCACTAGATCATTTCAAGCATACAAGCAATAGTGGTACCATACAAGTATCAAATTCATTTGATTTTCATGAATGATCCTAAGACATGTGAGGAATGACTAGATGTACTAAACAAGTGCTTAGCAATGGATGAATGACATGTCAATCAACTTTACCTTGCTTTGCTCGAAGGAGAGGCATGTCATATATGGGGGTGTATCAACACATATTGGAGAAGTCAAGTATGTTCAATTAATTCCTTAGCTTGCAAAACCTCTTCTCATCAACTGGCTTGGTGAAGATATCGGCAAGTTGATTATCGATACCCACACTCTCAATGCAAATGTCCCTTTTTTGTTGGTGATCTCTTATGAAATGGTGGTGGACATCAATGTGCTTTATTCTTGCATGTTAAACCGGATTGTTGGTGAGCTTGATTGCACTCTCATTGTCACATAGTAATGGCACTTGCTTGAACTTGATTCCAAAATCACTCAAGATAGCCTTCATCCAAAGTAATTGTGCACAACAACTACTGGCCGAAATGTACTCTGCTTTGGTGGTTAAAAGTGCTACACTATTTTGCTTCTTTGATGACCAAAACAGAAGTGATCTTCCCAATAGTTGACATGTGCCCAATGTGCTCTTTCTCTCAACTTTGCATCCCGCATAATCCAAATCGGAATATCCAATAAGCTCAAACCTTGCACCTTTAGGATACCACAATCCAACATTTTGTGTATGCTTCAAGTACCTCAATATTCTCTTTATTGCTTTCAAATGACTTTCTTTTGATGAGGCTTAAAATCTTGCACACATGCATACACTAAACATCACATCCGGCCTTGATGCGGTCACATAGAGTAGGCTTCCAATCATAGACCGATACAACTTTTGATCCACCATATTGCCACTAGTATCACTATCCAAGTTTCCATTTGTCCCCATTGGTGTACTAATTGACTTTGCATCATTCATTCCAAATTTCTTGAGCATGTCTTTGATGTACTTGCCTTGACTAATAAATGTATGATTCTTCAATTGCTTAATTTGAAGACCAAGAAAGTAACTAAGCTCTCCAATCATGGACATCTCAAACTCATTAGCCATCATCTTTCTAAACTCTTCACAAAAATCTTGATTGGTTGATCCAAATATGATGTCATCAACATAGATTTGCAACACAAACAAGTCATTGCCTATCTTCTTGGTGAAGAGAGTGGTGTCAACCTTACCTATCTTGAACCCTTTAGAGAGCAAGAAATGTCTCAATCTCTCATACCATGCTCTAGGTGCTTGTTTCAAACCATACAATGCCTTTCTTAGCTTGTAAACATGGTTGGGCTTCTTCTCATCTTCAAAATTGGAAGGTTGCTCAACATATACTTCTTCATTGATGTAGCCATTGAGAAATGCACTCTTCATATCCATTTGATATAGTTTGATGTTGTAGGCACAAGCATAGGCTAACAAGATCCTAATTGCTTCCAATCTTACAACCAGGACATATGTTTCTCCAAAGTCAAGACCTTCAATTTGAGTACAACCTTGAGCCACTAATCTTGCTTTGTTCCTTACAACTATTCGATCTTGATCTTGCTTGTTTCAAAAGATCTACTTGGTTCCAATCACATTATGATCCTTAGGCCTCTAAACTAACTCCCATACTTGATTTCTTGTGAAGTTGTTTAGCTCTTCATGCATAATATTTACCCAATCAACATCCAATAAAGCTTCATCTATCTTCTTTGGTTCAATGGATGACACAAATGAGAAATATTCACAAAATGATGCCAATCTTGATCTTGTTTGTACACCTCTTGAGATATCTCCAATTATAGAGTCCAAAGGATGATCTCTTGCAACATTGGTTGGTTGGAGAACTTACACTTGATTGCTAGCATTTGATTGGTCATTTGGTTGAGATGATGAACTAGCCACTTGTTGATTTTGTACTTTGTCATCACTAGCACTTGCTTGATCATGATCATGAGAACCGCTAGTTTGCACATTTGAGTTAGAGAGCACTTGATTCTTGTCATCTTCTACATCAATCACCTCTCTAGGCCTTATATCACCAATGTTCATGTTTTTCATTGCATTGATCAATTGAGTGCCTCTCACATCATCTAGATTCTCATCTTCCTCTTGGGAACCTTTGGTTTCATCAAATTCCACATCATAAACCTCCTCAAGAGTACCACTAGCCAAATTCCAAACTCTATAAGCCTTGCTAGTAGTGGAGTAACCAAGCAATAAACCTTCATCACATTTCTTCGCAAACTTGCATAATTTAGTGCCTTTCTTCAATATGTAGCATTTGCAACCAAAAAACCGAAAGTATGCAATATTGGGCTTTCTATCATTCAAGAGCTCATAAGGTGTCTTCTCCTTCAATGGATGACAATAGAGTGGTTGCTATAGTAGCAAGCCATGTTGATTGCTTTGGCCCAAAATGAATGACTTACATTATACTCACTCAACATTGATCTTGCCATCTCAATCAAAGTTCTGTTTTTCCTCTCAACCAGGCCATTTGATTGAGGAGTGTACTTAGCCAAGAATTGATGCCTAATTCCAGACTTCACAAAGCTCATTAATTCTTGTATTCTTGAACTCACTTCCATTGTCACTTCTCACTTTTTTATGGTTGTTTCAAACTCATTGTGAATTCTCTTGATGAATGTCTTAAAGGTTGCAAATACATCACTCTTGTCAACAAGAAAGAACACCCATGTATATCTAGTGAAATCATCCACAATCATAAATCCATATTTGTTTCCACCAATGCTAGTGTATGTGGTTGGTCCAAACAAGTCCATGTGCAATAACTCAAATGCCTTAGATGTACTCATCATGCTCTTCTTAGGATGTGTGTTGCCAACTTGCTTTTTGGCTTGACATGCACTACATAGCTTATCCTTCTCAAATGTGACATCTTTCAAGCCTCTAACTAGATCATGCTTAATCAATTTGTTTAATTGTTTTATTCCAACATGACCAAGCCTTTTATGCCATAACCAACCTATGCTAGACTTAGTGAGCAAACATGTTGACAATTGAGCTTCACTAGCATTGAAATCAACCAAGTATAGATTCTCATATCTAAATCCTTTGAATATCATGTTAGAACCATCTAGACTTATGATCTCTATATCATCAACTCCAAATATACACTTGAAACCAAGATCACAAAGTTGAGCTACCGACAATAGGTCAAAGTTCAAGCTCTCTACTAGTAGCACATTAGAAATGCTCAAGTCATTGGATATTGAAATCTTGCCAAGCCCTTTGACTTTGCCTTTGCTATTATCACCAAATGTTATACTATCAAATCCATTGTCATCATTTGAGTTGATTGAATTGAACATTCTTGGATCACTGGTTATGTATTTGTGCACCCACTATCAAGCACCCAATGCCTTCTTCTGGCTTTGTAGTTTACCTATAAAAGAAAATCAATTCTTTTAGGTACCCAAACTTGCTTGGGTCCTTGAAGATTAGTTACTAAGGTCTTTGGTACCCAAATGGCTTTTTTCTTTGAGCCCACAATAGGTGTACCAATGAACTTAGCCTTCCACCATTCACACCCTTGGTAAGCATGTAACAAGAATCAAAACAAATTGAGGATACATTAGCATTGTTCTTGTTCTTGTTCTTTATGCAAGATTGCTCTAAGTGCCCTACTTGCTTCCATCTATTGCAAAACCGACCATTGCTCTTCACAAAGCTAGCTTTGGGAGTAGCAAAGGCCGCTTTGCCTTTCTTGGTGGTATAGCCCAATTCCTCTTTGTTAAGAGAGAACCTTTGGCTACCCAAGCACTTTAGCAAGCGGGCCTCACCACCATAGGCCTTGCCTAGGGCATGAGTGAGCTCACCACCTCTCTCTTGAGAGTCTCATTCTCAACCCTTAGAGAGGCGTCACAAGTGAAACTATCTGTTTACACCAAAATTTGGTAAGCTTATCCTGAAAAGGAAGAGATCGGCAGATGATGTCTAAAGCGAGAAAGATTCCTAATTAAGGGATATTTAGGAGCCGACCAAGAAATATTATTTAATTAATTTGAGAGAGACATGAAGTCCTGGTGCATATTAGGATAAAAGAAACAAGGACACGTATCAAATAAGGAAGCTTCATCAACAAGGATTCTACATAAGGGAAATTAGAGTCCATGTATCTTGGTATTTCTTTTTGTTATCTAGTCGTGTTCGTTTAGGACTCTTATCAGCCCAGGGTATAAATATAAACCCCCGGCTATTGTATCAAGGAATCAATCAATCAATCCAAATACAAGTCAATTACTTTTTTCGGCTCTGGCCACCCCTTAGGAGGAGTAGAGTAGATCTCGGTGAGTTCTTCAGCGAGTACGGCTGTATCGATCCGGTCGACCTCCATTGCTTGTCTGTAAGTACCATCATGGTTTATACCTCTGTTCGTATAGCTGCATCGATCCGGTCGACCCCCACTGCGGCTCTGGTATAAGCTAGTTATCAACTCTTGTTTAATTCAAATATGGCCTGTGTGATTCTGCCTTACACCCCACTGCGTGAATTAGATCAAGGTCAAGTTATCGGCTCTACCTTAGAATGACAGTCTTTGGTAGATTCATTAAGTTATCGATGTTGCTTATTGCTTTCATTATTGATCTAATTACAATAATATCACTCTGCCCGATTGAGATTGATTTAGATTGGCCTTATATCTTATTTGACCTATCGTTTGCTAATCTAAAATTGATCCAATCTACACCTTAAATGATGAGTTATGTCTTATCGGCTATTTTACATCAATCTTGATCGTGCATAACGTGCGGTTAAGGCATGTTGCGTCTTAAGTAGATCTATTGGCTAGAGAGAATCGTTCCATGACCCATTATTATGACCTGTGTGATTCTGCCTCATACCCCACTGTTAGCACCGTAGAGTGGGGATTGATATTTAGTAGATCTATTCCTGGTAAGGCATGACTTTAACTGTGCGTTATGCCTGAATCGACTATTTTAGCCGATATCGAGCGCTTTCACGAACAGTTCGCATCACGAGACCGTTGAAGTAAAGATAGATTGAAAGATATGTTAGCCCTATGATCTTATTATTGTATTATGGCCTGCATGATTCTGCCTCATGCCCCACTAATATTAGTAATGAGTTAGGGTCATCAAGTCTATTGTTATTTCTATGGCCTGCATGATTCTGCCTCATGCCCCACTGATCATGATGATAGATGAGATCTAACATGTTCATTAGATTTATCTTTATTAAACGGTTAAGTAGTGTTGAATTGTTTCTTTATATAAAAAGGGGTTCGGTTAATTATAATCATTGGCTTAGCACAAACTGATCATTGTTGACATCTTATTGCCAATGATTAATATATGTTCGATTAATGATATTTATCCTGAATGATAACCAATTCTTCTTACACAACCCCATGAGCTCTAATTGATTTATTCTCATGAATATACTAGAATCGACTATTTAGTCGATCTCCTTTCATATCGGCTCTCATAGCCGCACATTTGGGACTGTGTGGCAACGCCGACAAGTTCTGCCCTTAATTACTGATGAACTTTCTCTTCTTGTCAATTGCAGGGTCAAATTGACTGGCATGTCTCGGGAGGATCACGTAGGATCGACCACCCCTGCGCTGAAGCTAGGCGGATCTACTTCATCGAGCGGACCCTTCCGGCTTACTACGTGTGTCCTCGGCACGGGACGAAAATTTTATGTCGACACACGTTTCTGGCACGCCCGGTAGGACCCCACAATCGTCATGGCAGTTCACAACAATGACGACATCCTTATGCTACATTATGAAGATCTACCTGATGGGGATAAGGGTATCATCAGCAAAGCTATAGAAGAGTTTTAGAATAAATATTTGTTGTCCTACACCAAAACACGTGACAACACAATTGTTCAGAAATTTCCACTACCAAGAGTTCTATTACACAGGCAGATGGACACAAATGAAGCTGAAGACAGGCATTTCTTTAAAGAGATTGTGGACAAATCTATTCGTGATGCTATGTCGAGCCATAACGAAGCTTTTGTGGGCATATTTCATAACGCCTTGAAAGAGGCAATTCATGGATTTCTAGTTGGTCAAGGCGGACCGGCTTATTACAACATTCCAGATCCATCGACCTAGGGGACCAATCAAGTCGGTACTAGCCATCAAGAAGCAGCATCGGCTAGTAGTGGTGATGTCCAGACAGTTCAGGGTTCATCTGAACAAACTCAAGGAACTACTGCAAATCAAACACAGTACCATCCTGGACCACCAGTACAGCTTGTGCAACAGCCGGCGGGGCAAAGTTGTAACTAGGTGATCAATTTTGGTGCATCAGGCCAGATACCATCGTCGGCTCAAAAAATAGCACCGTTAGTTCAAAGGATCCGTAGAGATATAGATTCTTATATCTATAATCAGAGACTTCAAGCAGCGAGCCAGCAAAGGACCCAACAGATCGAGATTCCACATGGGTATCACTTTGGCACAGATTATAACACCCTTCACATGATGTCAAATCCAGGGTATCAAGGCACATGAGATTTCAATCCATAGATGGGTCAGCAGGTGCAGAGGAATCCAAATCCATAAGCTGATGAATTATTGCTGAGGGTGACAGAGATGAAGAATTAGTTCGGTCTGAAGCCAAAAGGGCTGACCTTTTCGTACAAATGCCCATATCCAGAATGGTATGATTTGGTCACCCTTCCCACAAATTATAGGCTTCCAAAGTTTGTTAAGTTCACTGGCCAAGACAGTACAAGTACGATAGAACATGTCAGTCGGTATTTTACACAGCTAGGTGAAGCATCAGTTGAGGATGCCCATCGAGTTTGTTTCTTCTCCTTCACTTGGTTTTCATCACTACTAGTCAATTCCATTGCCAATTGGGCTGACATAGAGAAGAAGTTTCATACATATTTTTACACTGGGACTGGAGAAAAGAAGATTACTGATCTAATAACTATAAGACAGAAGACTAATGAATTGAGCACTGAATTTCTTCAGAGGTTCCGAGAAACTAGGAACTTGTGCTTCTCCTTAAATTTGGATGATGATCAACTAGCTGCTTTAGCTATTCAAGGAATGCTGCCAATATAGAAAGAAAAGCTGTTGGGACAAGAATTTGATAACTTAGGACAATTGGCTCAATAAGTGGCAGCGCTCAATAGCCAATTCTAGAGTATGTGCAGATATACCCGGTTCCAAAAGAGTACCACAGTAGCCGAAACTTATGATCCATACTCAGTCGATGATGGCTATGAAGATGATGAAGAAGAGGTTGCTGCGGCTAAATAGAATTAGGGCAAGAAGACAGTAATGGTGCCAAATCCTTTGGGAAGAGGAGTCGAGGAGAGCTATGACTTTGATGTTACCAAATCAGATAAGCTCTTCGATTTCTTGCTTGAAAAAGGGTAGATCAAGTTGCCCGATGGTCATGTCATGTTGCCCCCTGATCAATTAAAGAATAAGAAGTTCTACAAATTCCATAATGCTACTTCTCATTCCACCAACGAATGCAGAATTTTCTGGCAGCATATACAGAGGGCTATTCAGCAGGGGAGGCTTAAATTTGATATGCCTCGGGAAATGAAAGTTGATGATAATCCTTTCCTAGGAGACCAAAACATGGTTGATGCTAGGCTATTCAAAGGAAAAACTAAGGTCCTAACATCAACCAAATCAAAAGAAGCTGGAATAGTCGATCCCAAGATGCAAATATCGGCTGACGAATACAGAGAGATTAGAAGACGTCGTGTTGAGCAAAAGAATCGATATGAGCAGGGGGAGACATCAAAAGCAGAGATGGCAAAGCCACAGATTACATCTTGGATTCTATTGAATAAGTGGCAGCGGTAGAAGAAAAAGGATTATCAGCATTGGTTAAAGGATCAAACATACCAGCATCAACTAAAAGAAGAGAGGTATGAAAGGAAACGAGCCAAATTACATTGGAATTGTCCTTTCTTTAGACAATGCTAGAATGAAGGTTTGAAGTTGCCTACCAGACATAACTGTCCAGAATGCAGTAATTAGTATTGGGAGATTAGGCAATCTCAAACCAACCGCCGATCTATCCGTACTCAAGATACATATCATCATGATAACAAGGATCAGCGCTTAAAAATGGAAATGTTCATAATTGGCTAGGAAAAAGAGTTGTTGACCAGGACTGGGCTGATTATGAAGGGGAAAGCAACGAAAGAAAATATGTTTGGCAGGAGGGCCAATGGTGTCCAGGAGGTTTAATAAGAAGCCAGAAGAGAAGGGTACAATACCTAAGGAATAAAGAGATGGAACAGGCTCAGGCATCCGGTAAACCTCAAGTATGGCGTACCAAGCAAGTAGCCGATAGAAAGCAACCCTCGGCTAATATCCAAATGGCTTTTCTATTGCCATCAGAATTCAGAGCTCCGACAGATCAAGAAGTGTATTCGGATTTTGATGAATTGGAGTATGAAGAAATAGTTGCTAAGTTAATGGTTGTACAACAAGCAATATTTGATAAACCAGTCAAGCATCAGCACTTAAAAGCTTTATATATGAAAGGTCTTGTTGATGGAAAGCCGATGAATAAGATGTTAGTGGACAGAGGTGCTTCTGTCAATCTTATGCCTTACACCACTTTTCGTAAACTTAGCAAAGGACTAGAAGATCTAATGGAGACTGACATGATGCTTAAAGATGTTGGAGGTAATGCATCTAAGACCCGAGGGGCAATAAATGTCGAACTAACAATCAGGAGTAAGACTCTGCTCACCACGTTCTTCATCATCGATGGAAAAGGGTCGTACAGTTTGCTCCTCGGTCATGATTGGAATGCGAATTGTTGTGTGCCATTGACCTGCATCAGTGTTTGATTTAGTGCATGGAGATGATGTTGAGGTGGTTTGCGCTGATGAATCTGTGAGCATCGCAATAGCCGATCTAGTCTTTTAGGAACTAGGAGACTTCGAATGCTTTTCTGGCAAGTTATGGGAAGGAGGCTTCATTAAGATCAACAATGAAAGCCCATAGCCGATGCAAGCAATCGGCTCTGAGAGTTTGTTTTAGTGAATAGTCATGGATTCACGTCGGCCATTGGATTAAGAAAAAATAAGCATTAGCTCCGAGTATGGGTTTAGGCCGACGTATGAATGCTAAATGGAATCCTAAGTGCGGATCAGAATCAATGGATTTCTTAAACAAAGTTTTGTGGCACTTAATGAAATGCGTGCTCTGGGTTGATCAATCGTTTAACCCTTGAAAAATTCTATGGCAAAATATGTAAAGGGATGTTATCTTAGCATTTGATCAACACTTAATAGCTGATTTGTTCAGTCATCGGCTCTAAAAGCCGGTACCAGAAGGGTATCATCTCTAGTTAAAAAATAAGCCTAAAGATGTGAAAAAAGCCGATACGATACGTATTGCCTATAGAGCAAAAACAAAAAGATGGTCATGACAACAACAAGGGCGTCTGCACTACCATGATGTACCCACAGAGCGTTCAGCGGCTAACGCAGGAAGCCTCTTGGCTAGCCTTGACCTTTGTTGCAGTTTGTGGCTTCAGCAAGCGAATTTTTCATAGTGCTCTTTCTGTGTTCTCAACTTGATCTAATTGTGGGACTTCTAAAATTGGCAATCGCCTTATTAAAAGTCAGAAGCAATAAATGAAAGATTGCTCGCAATTGGCTTAGGATTGGAAGATCAAGACATCAAGCCGATAGAGCCCTTTATGTAGTGCATGCAAGTCAGATTTCCATGCATATATATACACGATGTATGTGGGCACAAAAAAGGATGAGTCAGATCTTAGAAGTACGTGCGGTCATGCCATATCATATGTTTGATTGAGAACACAGAGATCATAAGGCCGATGAAGTCTAGCTAATATGTACATACTAGGAGAAAGTTCGAGCAATGGCATTCATTGGTTCAAAGCGGAGGTACGCATATTCTTTATTTCATGCTTTTCCTATCACTTGTGAACAATCTATCATAGGGAAAACATGCTATCTAAGTAGTTGATGAATGAGATATGGTATGATGAAAGAAACCTTGCTTCTTTTTGCAAAGTACTTGGGAAATTTTCTTACAAAAATTCAAAATCAATAGCTTGTCTCCTCAATGATGTTGAATTTCCTACCAGAGCCATATATTAGTCTCATTAAAAACCTTCCACATAAGCTGCTTGCTCTATATTGAGTTTTGTCAAGTTTTGTTGACCCTTGTTGAGAGATTTATCATGTTCCCAAGATCAAGATCACATACACGCCACATATATGTGTTGTTTCTATACTGGAAGTACACAAAAACATGTTCTTCATCCATCTCAAAATGTTCTGCTCCTACACTGGGAGAAGACAAAAAATATGTTAGGTTTTATTAGAATAAATGCTCTAAGTTCTTGATAATATTTCTCTTAAAATTTTGTTATAAAGAGAGACATGGGTTATGCGAAAATATATAAAAGATGGATACAAAAAAGTCCAAAATAAATAAATAAAAAAGGGGAAAAAGAAAAAGATGAGAAAAGATAGCCCATGTTCTCGCAAAAATATTCCATAAGAGAGAAATGTATTTCAAAGAGAATAGTAGAATTAGGTTAGCCACCAAATATTCCACGCACATGCACATCTTGATCTAAGAGTATGACATTTCTCTCCTCGGATCCGGGATTTGACCTTACAATATATGCAAGGTAAGTACGCTACATATTTTATCCCTACCTAAAACTCCACATAAGCTTTTTAGAAGTAGGATAAGAAGAGACAAAACAATGCTTTGACGAGGAACTATACACATTGAGCGATCTGAGAGAATCATTTGAGGAGCAAAGCTATGTTTTAATTTGAAAATATTTCAAAAACCCAAGTTTTCTAAGCAGGGGAGGCGAGGATGACTGGATTCTAATCCGTTCCATTCCTCAACCACCCAAGATGGTATGGTAGACACTTCAAAGTTCACATGTGTAGCCTGTAGGTAAGGCTTGAAATAAGCATATTTTTGTACTGTCGGTTAACTTGTATTGCTATGATCGAACTCGGGGGGCTAGTTCCTAATCGGCTAAAGCAGATGAACGGAGATGCAGAGAAATATCAATTTTGAAGTTATCAAGAACAAAAAGAAGATAGAGCCGATGCGGCTTTTAGTGATTGCGATCAAATGTCATCGGCTGGGGAAAAAGAAGACCATTGGATCAAAATAGTTTGAAGCATGAAAACTCTTACTTTGAACTAGGGGGGCCTATGTTTACACCAAAATTTGGTAAGCTTATCCTGAAAAGGAAGAGATCGGCCGATGATGTCAAAAGCGAGAAAGTTTTCTAATTAAGGGATATTTATGAGCCGACCAAGAAATGTTATTTAATTAATTTGAGAGAGACATGAAGTCCTGGTGCATATTAGGATAAAAGAAACAAGGACACGTATCAAATAAGGAAGCTTCATCAGCAAGGATTCTACATAAGGGAAATTAGAGTCCATGTATCTTGGTATTTCTTTTTGTTATCTAGTCGTGTTCATTTAGGACTCTTATCAGCCTAGGGTATAAATATAAACCCACAGCTATTGTATCAAGGAATCAATCAATCAATTCAAATACAAGTCAATTACTTTTTTCGGCTCTGGCCACCCCTTAGGAGCAGGAGTAGAGTTGATCTCGGTGAGTTCTTCAGTGAGTACGACTGCATCGATCCGGTCAACCTCCACTGCTTGTCTGTAAGTACCGTCATGGTTTATACCTCTGTTCATCTGGCTGCATCGATCCAGTCGACCCCCACAGCGGCTCTGGTATAAGCTAGTTATTGACTCTTGTTTAATTCAAGTATGGCCTGTGTGATTCTGCCTCACACCCCACTGCTTGAATTAGATCAAGGTCAAGTTATCGGCTTTACCTTAGAATGATAGTCTTTGGTAGATTCATTAAGTTATCGATGTTGCTTATTACTTTCATTATTGATCTAATTACAACAATATCACTCTGTCCGATTGAGATTGATTTAGATCGGCCTTATATCTTATTTGACCCATCGTTTGCTAACCTAAAACTGATCCAATCTACACCTTAAACGATGAGTTGTCTTATCGGCTGTTTTACATCAATCTTGATCGTGCATAACATGCGGTTAAGGCATGTTGCGTCTTGAGTAGATCTATTGGCTAGAGAGAACCGTTCCACGACCCATTGTCATGACCTGTGTGATTCTGCCTCATACCCCACTGTTAGCACTGTAGAGTGGGGATCGATATTTAGTAGATCTATTCCTGGTAAGGCATGACTTTAACTGTGCATTATGCTTGAATCGACTATTTTAGCCGATATCGAGTGCTTTCACGAATAGTTCGCATCATGAGACCATTGAAGTAAAGATAGGTTGAAAGATATGTTAGCCCCATGATCTTATTATTGTATTATGGCCTGCATGATTCTACCTCATGCCCCACTGATATTAGTAATGAGTTAGGGTTGTCGAGTCTATTGTTATTTCTATGGCCTGTATGATTCTGCCTCATGCCCCACTAGTCATGATGATATATGAGATCTAACATGTTCATTAGATTTATCTTTATTAAACGGTTAAGTGGTGTTGAATTGTTTCTTTATATAAAAAGGGGTTCGGTTAATTATAATCATTGGCTTAGTATAAACCGATCATTGTTGACATCTTATTGCCATTGATTAATATCTGTTCGATTAATGATATTTATCCTGAATGATAACCGATTCTTCTTACACAACCCCATGAGCTCTAATTGATTTATTCTCATGAATATACTAGAATCGACTATTTAGTCGATCTCTTTTCATATCGTCTCTCATAGCCGCACATTCAGGACAGTCTAGCAACGCCAGCAAGTTCTGCCCTTAATTACTGATGAACTTTCTCTCCTTGTCAATTATAAGGTCAAATTGATTGGCACGTCTTGGGAGGATCACGTAGAATCGACCACCCCTGCGCTGAAGCTAGACGGATCTGCTCCATCGAGCGAGCCCTTTCGGCTTGCTACATGTGTCCTCAACACGGGACAAAAATTCTATGTCGACACAATCACTAGTAGTAGAGGTAGGAGTGGTAGTGGTGGTGGATGATGAGCTACAAGAAGGGTTAGTGGGAGCAACAATAACAGGTTCATAAAATGATTCTTCAATAATGTCACATGTTATGGCCACATCACATGATACTATGACCCTTTCCTTATCTGTTCAAGAAGCAAGGAGTGAGCCTTTTCAAGCTTGGTGTGAGCTTTGCCAAACTTCTCATGGGCTTCCACTGGCCTCTTATGAGTAGCATTGAGCTCATCAAAGGATTGCTCAAGAGCACTAAGCTTGTTTGCAATTCTTTGTACTTCTTGCTTTTCTTGTTAATTATTGAGTCAACTTGTTCATTAGTTGTTCATTTGAGAATTCATCATCATCACTATCATTTTCACTTTCACTGTCATCATATTTTATCTTGGAGCCCTTGGCCATGAAGCATGATGGAGTTTCAAATAGTGAAGGCTTGTTGTTGATAGCAATGCTTGCTAGAGCCTTCTTCTTGGATGCCTTGTCATCATCACTTGAATCATCATCGGTGGAGGCATCACTATCCCATGTGACAACATAGGATCCACCCTTCTTCTTCTTTTTGAAGGTCATCTTCTTCCCTTTCTTCTCCTTCTTCTCTTTCTTGCTCTTCTTCTTCTCATTATCCTCATTGTCACTATTGTAGGGACACTCCACTACAACATGATCGGGGCTCTTGCATTTGTAGCACAACCTCAAGTAACCATAGCCTTTCTTCTTCATCATCTTGCCAAACTTGCGCACAAAGAGAGCTAGTGCTTCATCATCACTATCATCATAGAGCATTCTTTATCACTTGATTCTTCCTTCTTAGCCTTGCCCTTGTTCTTGTTCTTGGATGATGAAGTGTCGGCCTTGAATGCCACACTCTTCTTCTTCTTGTCTTCCTCCACAAGCTCTTCACCATCACTATTGTATTGGATCTCGGTCATCACATCACCAAGCACCTCATTTGGAGTGACATCCTTCAATCCACCTCTAAAGATGATAGTTCTCAATGTCTTGAATCTCTTTGGCAAATACATCAAGAACTTGTGAGAGAAGTCCTCATCCTTCACCTTCTCACCCAAACTCTTGAGATCATTGATGATGACTTGTAGCCTATATATTATCTCCGGAATGGACGCATCATCCTTCATCTTGAAGTTTGATAGCTTATCTTTGAGCATATAGAGCTTGGCACTTTTTACCGTTGAAGTGCCCTCATATGTTTCTTCTAGTCTCACCCAAACTTCACTTGCCTTCTCAAGATCTTTAATTTGCTCAAACACTTTTGAATCAATGCCATTGTATATTGTGTTGAGTGCCATATTGTTGCATTGCTTGTTGATCTTGTCATTGTTGGTAAGATTGGTAGGGTCAATGATCACAAACTCATTCTCTACCACATCCCACACCTTGTCATTGATTGAATCAAGGTACATCTTCATCCTTCTCTTCCAATAATCAAAAGATGTGCCATCAAAGAACGATGGTTTACCCCCAACATGGTTGAACAATATTTGAGCCATATTTTGCACTGAAGATTGTTAAGCCTTGAATCAAACGGTGATCACAGCTCCGATACCACTTGAAAGGTCCTAAATGGCTAGAGGGGGGGGGGTGAATAGCTAATTTTTTCTACAAACACACTAGAGCAAGTGGTTAGTAACCTAAATGGCAAAATACAATTTTGCTCTATCTCTACAAGGGTTGCAAGCCACCTATCCAATAATTCTAGTTGCTATGATCACTATGCACAAATAATGGCTTTGTCACTAATCACTAAGAGCTCTCAATAAGTCTACACTAAAGCGCTCCACTAGGTGATACTAAACTAGCAAGCAAGACAAGCTCTCAAAACTAATTACACTAATGAGCTTGACAACTAGTTTACAAGGAATGTAAAAGAGTGAGTATGGTGATTATACCGCCGCATCGAGGAATGAACCCATCACAAGATGAAGACAATCCAATCACCGGGAGAAATCCAATCACACAAGAGACATAAGATTTTTCTCCTGAGGTTCACGTGCTTGCCGGCACATTAGTCCCCGTTGTGTCGACCAACACTTGGTGGTTTGGTGGCTAAGAGGTGTAGCATGAACCTCATCCAGACAATTGGAGACCGCAAGAACCTACCCACAAGTGAGGTAGCTCAATGACACGAGCAATTTACTAAAGTTTCCTTTGGTGCTTCGCTAGGAAAGGCACAAGACCCCTCACAAGCAACTGTGTAGGGTCAAGATGGCGGACTAGAAGGGGGTAATGAATAGTCCTATCTAAATTTAATCACGTCGGCTAACGAAAATAAATGTGGAATTAAAACAATTGGTCTAGCCAAGACTACACCCCTCTATCGAAGTTCACAAGCACCTTAAAAAGATCCTAATCAAGTAACTAAGGTGCCGGGATAGCTAGAGCTCACCTAACTAATTCTAGGAGCAAGGTCACACAAACCTATGCCACTGATACTTCAAGCAACCGGAGAGCTCCTACTCAACTAGTGATGCAAAAGCACAAAGTCACCTAAGCTCACTAGCAATGCTCAATAACAAGGCTACACAAGCCAAATTAGAGAGCTCAAATTACTTAGCTACACAAACTAAGCAATGTCACTAACAAGGTTACTCAAATCAAATTAGCCACGCAAGGGAGCTACTTCTATGCTACACAAGGAAGAAGGCAACTAGCAAGCTACTAAAGCTAAACTAGTCACAAAAGCAACTACACAAGCACAAGGTATGAAATGTAAATACAAGCTTGTGTTGCGCGGAATGCAAACCACTGAGAAGATGATGAAGACAATGTTGACACGGCAATTTTCTCCCGAGGTTCACTTGGTTGACACCAAGCTACGTCCCTGTTGTGTCGACCACTAACTTGGTGGTTCGACAGCTAATTGGCATCACCCGCCAAGCCCACCAGTCAGGCACCGCAAGAACCTACCCCAAAAGTGAGGGTACCTCAACGACATGCTCAACTAGAGTTGCTCTTCGCGATCCCCACGGGATGAGCACAATCCCCCTCACAAATCCGCCTCTGGAGCACCGCACAATCTTCTCATTTGCTTCAACGGAGTCACAAGCCATCAAGCCATCTAGGAGGTGGCAATCTCCAAGAGTAACAAGCATCACCGGCTTGCAACACGATCACCTAATGCCACTCAATGCAACCTCATGATGCAATCGCACTAGAATCACTCACTCACTCAATTGGATGATCACTATCAATCACAAGTGAGTTAGAGGGCTCCCAAGCACTCCCCAAGCATGGACACTCAGTCCCAAGGGTGCTTAGCTAGCCAAATGCCCAAGCTCCACCTCTATTTATAGCCCCAAGCCAAATAGAGTTGTTGGAGCAAAGTTCACCTTTTTGAGAGGGCACTAGACATGGCGATGGTGGCACTACCCTAGGGGTGGTGGTGCCCCCCAATGGTCACCCCAACAGCTAGTTTGACTAGCATAGGGGCACCAGACACATTGGTGAAATACAAGTCTAGCTATCATCCTATGCATACTAGTTATCAAGTCATCATTTAAGTTCTACAACTAGTATACACCACACAAGCATGCATATCAAATTTAAAACTTATGCAATGCAAGCAAGCACATGACTATGCACATATCAAATGCAATCAATCAAAAGTTCATGAGCTTGCTTCCCCTACTTGTGTGCTTCTCTTGTCCAAGAATTTTGATCATTCTCAATTCTTCAATGTTGCTTCCTCTTTGTCCATGTCCAACTTCTACTTCTCCCCATGATGCATTTACATATCTTTGTTCCAACTTCTCCTCCTTTGTCATCAATTTCCATAAAAGGTGTGCTTCACATTGATGCAAAGGATTGCATTTGGGTAGATGGTTGAGGCTTGAATCCTGCATTTTTTATGGGCACTACTTGTATATGTTGGAATGACACCATTTGGATAGCTCTTGAGATACCACTCATAGGATTTTTGACCTTGATACCAATTGATGGGACACCTCCCCCTATATCATAGCATGGGTCATCCATTTGCTAAACTTGAGCTCTTGTAGTGAGGGATGCATTCTTCATTTGATGATCACTTAAAGTTGAGGATCACTTGTGGAACCACCATCTTGCATGATTGATACCATGTGTAGATGTGATACCACGTATATTATTGATTTGTCAATAATGACCATTTCTTGAATATTTCCTATCTTCATGAGTACCACTTGTAGAATATCACTTGTAGGTTGATCTAGACACCATTTGTGAATACCACTTGATAAATCAATTGAGTCTAGATACCACTTGAAATAATCAAACTAGATATCCATTTACATTGTTGTCTTGTGCTTGTACTCTTGTCACTCTCATGAGCTTCTAATAATGACTTGAATTAAATTGATTTTCCTAAGCTTCCAAGTCCAGTTTGAACCAATGACAAGCTTCTTCACACCTCTTGCAAGGGTTATCTTGCCAATGTTGTACTTGTCACTTGTTGGCAATCTAAATTAAATCAAGTACTTGGTCTCACTAGCTCATGAACAAACTCATACACTACCACTAGATCAACTTAATCATTCAAGCAATAGTGATAGGCTATGAATTTCAAAGATTTTCATTTGTCATGCATGATCCTAATAAGCATGTACTATAAGCACTAACCGCATACTAGTAAGATATGAAATGATCATACACATTACAATGATACCTTTGCTATGTTGGAGAAGAGGATAGTCACATAGATTCCAATACGTTTCTCCAATAGCAATGTGAAGTCCAATTATAAGCTTGGTGAAGACCAATAATCAATAGAGAAATCTATTCTTTACCCATTTGATTTGAAAACCACTAATGATCAAGTGCACTATCATGATGTGGTTGACTTGCTTTATTCTTTGATCAATGCTTGTATGAGAGAACTATTTGGAATACCACTTGAATTGATATGACTAGCTCTCTTTTGGGTGTTGCTTGCTTTTCTTGATCAACCCTTTTGATTACTTCAACTAAGCATCTCAAATGTCCCTCAGATCACCACTTCCATGTTAGCCTTACATGCACCACACTTGGTTTACCTACACATAGGCGGCAAGCCCCTACACTAGTGACCTCTCTCCAAAGAACCATTTTTGACACTCATTTGAAATGACTTGATTGATTGATCCAAATGATGAACTTAACTTGATGAGTAACCTTGATTCCTTCTTTAAGTCCTTTTCTTTCTACTTGTTTAAGTCCTTCTATTTCTACCAAATAATTTCCAATAATCTTTAGAACTTAAACTTCATCTTTATCTTGAGCTTGGTCTTGATCTTCAATTTGAGTACCAAATATATGCCAAGTATACTCCACATCAAATGGCCTTGTACTCTTTGCTTGTCATGCTTCTAGATCAATCCAAAACCAAACTTAGGTATCTCAAACACTTGTAAATATATTTCCAACTTGAGGACCTTTCAATCAAAATGATACTTGATCAATCCAACGATTGTCACTTTTCTGGCAGATTTTGTACCTTTCGAAGAAAAAATCATATCTCCCAATGTACAGACCCAAATGCCACTAAATTTGGTGGAGATGTGGTTCACTAAGTTACCTATCATATGTAAAAATTTGGGCTTCATTTGACTTCTATATTGCTACCATATTTCAATTCTTAGACCACAGCTACACACTAAAAACTTCTGCACTATAGCTGGCAAGATCTACTCCAAAACTGAAGCATCTCTTATCCAATTCTCATAAAATTTGTACAGCATCTTATACCATAAGTCTAGAGCATGCGTACCAAATTTCAAGCCAATCCAATAAGATTTGATCACTTAAGCATGGGTAAGATCATAGCTAGCTCAGATTCTTGATTATAGGACAGATTTCTTCACATGAGCTATACTTCATCAAATGTGAATTAAACTTGAAACTAACTTGTTTAAATACTTTCACAAGACATATATCCATTCAATCCGCTTACTAAATGTTATCTTATGAACTTAACCAACACAAATCAATCCAAACTTGATTATTAAGCTATTTATCCATTCAAACATCTCATAGCAAGCAACATTGCATATTTGTCCAATTCAATCAACTCATATGCACCCAAATAAAATGATCAACAAGAGATATACCTTGGTTAGCTCATGATCATATAATTAGCAAGCTTCAACTCATATTTGCAAGCCATCAAATAATCCAATAAATCACCACAACTTGATCATGACACTTGTATATTGTAGCACATTTGGACTTCACTAATTCTTGGCTTGGCATTGGGATAGGATTGCATTAAGCTTCAATACTTAACATATGATGATCAATGTGAAATCCATTGAGTCAAGCCTCCAATGCCATGGTACCTACAAACAATCATCCACTTTTTGATGGTACCCAAACAAGTTTAGGTCCTCTCAAGTTAGGAGCAACATACTTAGGCATTGCCTTAGTATGAGTAGCGGGATGTTTTACAATTGCAACCAGTAAGGTACCATTACCATCCTTTCTAAGCACATCATGATCATCAAATGAAATGGGCTTAGAATTATTACCTAGGGGGCATGAATGAGCCATGTGCCCCCTTTCCCGACATCAGTAGCACTTTCTTTTTGATTAAACCTTTTCTTCTTTGCTCATGTGGTGCTCCTCATTGTCTTACCTCTCATGAGTTGCTTGAGCCTTCTTCTCAAGCTTGGTAGGACATCTCAAGGCAAAGTGTCCCGTATCTCCACACTTAAAGCACTTAATGTGAGCATAGACTTTCTTCTCATCTTCATTCTTACTCATCATCTTGGCATCTTGAGTTTGCATTGGATGCCTTGCTTTTCTGCCCCTTCTTGTTTTCTTCTTCTCATTCATCATCAAGTCACCACCATCTTCATGGTTGATCTTGATTTGCTCTTGAGGTGTCTTCTCTTGCTTATCTTGTGGCTTTGGTTGAGTCTCTTCTTGTTGCTTCACCACTTGCTTGGTTGGGCACATAGAGGTAAGATGACCCCATGTGCGGCACTTGAAGCACTTGACATGCTTTGGCCTCTCTTCTTCTTTCTTCAACTTGAGCTTCTCTTCATTAGGGCAACTATTTGCAAGATGTCCCACTTCATAGCATATGAAGCACATGAAATAAGATAGCCTCTTTTGTTCTTGCTTCTTCATCTTTCTTTCTCTTTTTCTTTTGCCCTTTGTCATCTTCCTTTTGAAGCCAAGGCCACTCTTATCACCGAAGTTTCTTTGACTATTCAACATATGCTCAAAGGTGACTTTTGAGTTATAACACCTCTCTAACTTGTTGCTCAATTTCTTCACTTCATTCTTGAGCTCATTGTTCTCCTTCAAAAGGTTAGTCTCACAAGACAAGGAAGTAGAACAAGCATCTATATGTGAAGAGCATGGCATTTCTAATAAATCATCCCAAGAGGTGGATACATGCTTCTTCCCTACATCACAAGAGTTAGCTATAATATGTGATTGATCATGTGACCCATATGATGAGCTCTCACTATTTTTAAGTTTCTTTGTAAATACTTTAATGAGAGAAGCATGTTGATCTAATAACTCTTCATGAGATGCAAGTAGTGTCTCATGAGTCAATTTTAGCTCACCATGTGAAGATTTAAGAATATCAAGTAATTTCTTATGTTCTTCACATGAGTTCTTTAGAAATGAGTTTTCATTTTCCAATTTCATTGTTTTAGCTTTCTTATTTTCTAAAGACATGGTCATGCTAGCAAGTCTACTCACAAGCTCATCATATGAATCAACATGATCAACCACATTAGCATTAGATACCTTGTTGTCACCTAGTGACATGAAGCAATGCAGTGATGTAGGAGAGCTTGTAGTAGCAACGTCATCCAGGCATGATCCATCATCATCACCATCAAGTGTGCATGGAGTAGCATCATCATTTGCATCACTTGTGGCATTATTATCAATCTTGTCAAGTGAACTTGTAGTGGATCGATCATTATCATCACTTGACCATGAGGTGGAGCAATCTTCTACAATCACCAAATTGTGGTCATGCTCGACACACTCATGCACCTCCTTCTTGGGCTCATCCTCCTTGAACTTATCATCATCCCACATGGAGGAATCACCGAAGGTGTGCTTGATTGATTCCCATATCTCACGAGCGGTTCCCACATAGTTTATCCTTTTCATCAAATCAAAGCTCAAAGCATCCATTAGATAACAACAAGCATGTGCATCAAGTTCATAGAGAACGCTTTGAGCTTTGGTGAGATTTCTATTGTCCAAGACATGAGTGAGACCACTAGTGACAACCCACCAAAACTTAGGTCCCTTTGCACGAAAATGATGAAGCATGTGATTTTTCCAAAGTGCAAAGTTTGTGCTATAAAAAATGTGTGTCTCACAATCATCTATCCCACTAGATTCCATCCTCTCGGGTCAGTAAAGACCACAAATGAGAGATCAAGCTCTGATACCATGTGTAGGGTCGAGATGGCGGACTAGAGGGGGTGAATAGTTCTTTCTAAATTTAATTGCGCCGACTAACTGAAACAAATGCAGAATTAAAATAATCAGTCTAGCTAAGACTACACCCCTCTATCTAAGTTCACAAGCACCTTAAAAAGATCCTAATCAAGTAACTAAGGTGCTAGGATAGCTAGAGCTCACCTAACCAATTCTAGGAGCAAGGTGACACAGACCTATGCCACTAGTACTTCAAGCAACCGGGGAGCTCCTACTCAATTAGTGATGCAAAATCACAAAGCCACCTAAGCTCACTAGCAATGCTCAATAGCAAGGCTACACAAGCCAAATTAGAGAGCTCAAATTACTTAGCTACACAAACTAAGCAATGTCACTAACAAGGTTACTCAAACCAAATTAGCCATGCAAGGGAGCTACTTCTGTGCTACACAAGTAAGAAGGCAACTAGCAAGCTACTAAAGCTAAACTAGTCACAAAAGCAACTACACAAGCACAATGTATGAAATGTAAATACAAGCTTGTGTTGCACGGAATGCAAACCATCGAGAAGATGATGAAGACAATGTTGACACGGTGATTTTCTCCCGAGGTTCACTTGGTTGCCACCAAGCTACGTCCCCATTGTGTCGACCGCTTACTTGGTGGTTCGGGGGCTAATTGGCATCACCCGCCAAGCCCGCACGTTGGGCACTGCAAGAACCTACCCCGAAAGTGAGGGTAGCTCAATGCTAGGCTCAACTTGCTACTCTCGACCTCCTCAGCCGGTCACCACCACAGGTGTGGCGGTGCACCGGATAGGGTGTGGTGGTGCACCAGACAGGGGGTGGCGGTGCCCCTAGGGCAGCACCCTGAGCCTGGTTTCACCTCCATTTCTTCACCTTTTTCAACACCTTTGCAAATGTGCTAACACCACCAAGTGTTCACCAACTTGTGCACGTGTGTTACCTTTTCACAAACATTTCCCAAAGGATTAGTCACTCGATTCACGATGCCACTCGATCCTAACATGTATGCAAGGTTAGATCGCTCAAGTGGCAATAGATGACCGATATGCAAATAAGTTTGTTCCTCTTAATTGTAACACCCTAGGTATTAGGCTTGCATAATTTGACTTGCATTGCATGAGCATGAGCATCAAGCATTCATATTTAAGCTTTTACATTTGAAACATGCGATTGAAACATATGAAACATGTTTGTTATTTTATGTTTCTTTGTATATATGCATATGATCATGAGTGGATACATGTAAATGGTTGACGTGAGTCACTAAAACATCTTAGCTACACTTAGGATGACTAATGGAATATTGTTCATGAAGATCACTTTGTCTAATCAAGTCCTTAAGTGATGCTATGTATGTTGACCTGGAAAGTGAAATGTGTAACCAATGTATGAAATATGTGTGTGACCTTATGAATAGCTTAAACATGTTTAGAATGTCATTATGAACAACTTTGGTATTCATGACTGAGGGTAATTTGGTCACTAAGTCATAGTTCAAGTGTTAGTCATCACTTAAATGTAGTAGGTTTGACCTAGTTTGAATGATATGATAGATACTTTGCATGGATGCGTGCACTAAAGTAAAGTTGTAGTATTTGATGAGAGGAACAACTTTTATTTTTGGGTCATGAGCTAATTATGTGCATAGCTTAGTCTTTTTGAGCTCACAAGATTCAACATTTTGCTGTTTTTCAAAATCAAAAAATTCGCTAAGTCATTTTCGACTGACAGTGTGACGAGCACAACTTTAGGCTGATTTTACTCCATAACTGTTGCAAATTAGGAGAAGGTTTCTTAAGCATTATTGCAGCTGGTACTTAGGGCTACAAGTTTTGTTCACATTGTTTGCACTAATAATCTACGGATTAGGAGTTTGATTGCTACCAAATTGCGTCGTCAGGCCGGTTTTCAGACCCTAATGAACGCCGCGCCGCGCCGGTTCATGGCCGACCGACCACAGAGCATGGCCACTGTGTGGCCAACGCTGGCCGGCGATGGGCCCTCGACGCCGTGAGCTGGCACCTGTTATCTGCACCACCCTGCGCCCCCTTCCCACTCACTCCTGCTCGCTCCCTCGCTCTGGGCTGCTCGCCTTTCCTCTCGCCGTGGAAAAGCACAGCATCATCGAGCACCGCACCAGCTCCGCCGTCGCCTCACGCGCGCCCCACCACACCACCGCCGCCTATGTCTAGCCCACAGCTACACCATGTCCCCCTCTACCTCCTCAACTTGATTTCAGCAGCTGACGAGCTTCGGTGAGGGTGTATTCACCATTTTCATCTCGCCGGAGATCTCGGCCGCCATGGCTGCCTCCACGGCAAGCTCGTCGTCGCACTACTCGCTTGAGCTTTTCCTTTGATTACTTGTGTTAGGGCTTGGCTAGGGTTTGTGCAAGCTTGTTGCATGATGTTTCTGTGTTTGGTCATCTCACCGGTCCGAAACATGGCGACCCACGCCGCCGCACTCACACCTCCGCGCCACCACGCACGTGGCCAAAGCACGTCGGAGCACCTCGCGTCACCTAGATAGCCGTAATAGATCCATGTCGTCACCATGGTTCTGGTGCGCTCTTCGCTAAGCTTCGCCATGGCCTTCCATGGTCGACGCACCGTAGCACCATGCCGCCGTGCCGCCATGGCTGGCGACGAGCATGCTCCTATGCACGCGCACCATCACTACCTAGGTCACCCGATGCGCCTTGGTCTGTAGAACACGTCTATACAGTTCATTTGGCTGGAGAGCTCACCAGCGACGAGCTGGGGCTGATCCGCATCGAGCTGCGCCACTCCCCTATTTTGTTTCGCTGACGAGCAGGCTCGTCTAAAATGTGGACCCCGCCTGTCAGCGACACAGTTTCAAAGGATAGTTCATTCATTTTCAAATTTGATGCAAACTTTGAAAAAGGATAAGTTGAGCTGTAGAGATCCAAATCTTGTGAAACAAATTTTGTTGTGTCCCTCATGAAGTGTAGTGTTTTGTAAAAATATGATATGTACAGTTTCTGATATTTTTATTGGGGATTTAAATGTATTTAGATAAATGCTTTTTAAATGTTAATAATCTTGTAAAATAGATATCTTGAGCTAGAAAACTCCTAAAATTGTGGTTCCAATTTTGTGGGTTTTGTATTGACATGCTCTAGCTAGTAAAAATATTAAGCTTGTTGTAAACTTGATTTAAATATGGTATTTCTACTTATTTATTAATAAATGGCATTTTCTATGGAAATTTGTAGGGATAAAAATATGTAATATATTATTATGCAAATTTTTGTACAGTAGTATGGCACTAATATGGAGCTAGAAAAAAATATATAATCTGTTGCTTGATACTTTTCTATATGGTTTACTATTTTCACTAAATTAACCCTTGCTAGCTTATCATTTTTTTTGCATAGGATGTTATACATATGCAAATAGTATGAAATTTTCATAGTAGCCTATTGTGAGCATTAGGTGTCTACTGTAATGTTCTGAGAATTTATTATGCACATTTGGTGTATGTTTATTATTTACCCTAATTATTTAATTAAATTAATAAAGGCATGTAAGTAATTAAATTGGGGTTCGCCATGATGTTTTCTATGATTCTTGTGAGGCATAGTAACTATTGATGTTCATAGTAAGGTGTAGAAGCCATTAATTGTATGCAACTAACTAATTATCACTTTATAATTCAAATATAAGGCTACATGTATAGTTTTGATTGTGTGGATGATTTCATATGGATAATGGTCTTTGCTGTAAAACTTGTTAATAACAAAGTTGTAGATAACTTACTAATCTACCTTGTGTTAAAGTTTTACAGTCATAGGACTTAGGGTTTTAGAGTTATAGCTGTTATAAGTTTGCTATCCAAAATATTTACTTTCTTGATAGATTTGATTGAATGATTTGTTTGCCCTATATAACTATTGAATCACAGTAAGAGTCTTAAAAGAAAGTTGTAGACCATTTCTTAAGCTTTCTAGAATGTCCACAACCATGTGATTTTGATGTATATAACTCCAGTTATGAGTAAAACAAGTAGCTGATGTTTTGTGGTGTAGTAAATGAATTGTTGAAGTGTTTGATTAAGTAATCAAGAAGAGATATGCACCTACTCAGTAAAATATGATGCACTTGTTATTACTTTAACACCATGCTGTTAAGAATACTTATACGAATGCATTTATCATGTGTCATCATACTATACTTGTCAGCATGTATGCATTCACAATATCTTATGCCATATTCATGCATCTAGGATCGACAGAGGAGATAACGTTGTTGGAATTCAACGAAGGAGAGGAAGGGGACCAGCAGGAGATCCCTCAAGCCACAGCTCCCAAAGAAGAGGAGCAGACCCTAGAAGAGCTTCCGGAGTGCCCTGACCACCACCCCACTTCTTTTCTGAAAGGCAAGCCTCGAAGCATTCTAAATCTCCCAGTGTTTTACAAAATATTACTCGAGGCCTTTATGATTGATGCATTAGGTTATAAGAGTTGATTGGAACCACTTGATGCATATAGTTTCCTTGTCTAGAAATATACCTTTAACCCTGTGTAGGTCCAAGATCGAATATATGCTTAGTCATGCTTAGACCGGTAGAAGTCGGGTGATTTCCTATCACCTGCGAGATATAAGTGGATACCGAAGCATGGTTGGCTATATTTGCAATCGTGAAAAAGAACCATGGGGTAATGTAAATTGAGGCCGAGCGGAGTCTATACGTAGGTTGACTTATGTGATTCTATCTATGTCGATTAAGGACCGTACCGTTGTTGGCACTTTTGACAAGATTGAACGCATGCCTATCACTTAGCTAGATGGATAACTTGTTCTGACCGTGAAGTCGAGTAGCTCAACTCAGACCAGGCCCCGCTCTATAAGAGTGTGTACTCTAGATGGTAGTAAGGATGTGTGGGGAGCCAGACATGAGCCCAAGGGTAGGCTGGTCCTAAACGTCCTGATAGTTGGTTGTCCCTGATTGTGCGGTGCTGGGCGAACCCACGAAATGTGTACTTGAGTTGTAGCAAAGGTGACCTAAGACTACCTTGGCGCAGGTATGTTTGGGTTTGTGTTAGGAATAAATTCCCAGCTAGTTGAAATCGATTTAAATCGCCGTCTCTCCCGGATAGTGAGAAACTTGGCTAGCCCCAACATCGTAATAATTGTATTATGGAATATGATGGTTCGGATAAACATAGAATTACTATACTTGCTATGGTTACTATTGTATGCTCTTAAAATGATGTATCACATGTTTGGCACAAGATAGTTACTAATTTAGAGATGGATAGTTATAATTAACTTGATGACAGAATTATTATTGTATAACTGAGTTAATTGCTTTTTCTGCAAAATATTGTCAAGCTACCTCCACTTATAAAGCCTTGCATAATCCTTGAAGTCAATTTATTTCTGGTTTATGATGGGTAAGTCTAGCTGAGTACCTTCTCGTACTCAGGGTTTTACTCCCATTGTTGCAGATGGCATAGTATATCATGGATATTACAAGAGTTGCTTCTATCCCGCTGTGGATGAGGAGTAAGCCATGGGCAGGCTTCTTTACTAATCCCTCTATATGCTTTTGTGGACTGTGATCGTATGTTGGCACTATATTAAACTATGTTGGCAAATGCTACTTTCAAACTTCATTTGCTTCCGCTATTATCTATCAAACTTGGTTTGTAATAACTTTATTTCATATTCTGATGATGGAATTGTATCTATGAACTTTATGTAATATGTGACATGTATGTTGAATCATGTACGATCTTGGTTGTTTGTGGATCATTTATCGAGACCCGTCATGGTACTCGACAGACTACCGGGTTTATATGGGCTCAAGTATAATGGTGCGACCGCTTGCGGGCTGCCATTGTACTTGTGCTCTTATAAATTGGTCAGTTCTGCGACAACAATAGTATGGCCATCTATCCTAAACCCGGTCATACACTTCTCTACATAACCTTTGACCGGTGAAATAAAATGCCCTAGGTTATACCTTTGCCTTGTGTATTTCACTTCATCTCCTTCGATGTCGATGCAACACATGCACCAACTAAACACCAAATGATATGATCTACTTCATATCATCACATGACCGTATTGGTTCATCGATTTTGACTTCACTTTCTCTTCACCATTGCCTCGGTCCATCAGCGCCAAGTCATTACTCAACTTGTCATTCACTCTTGCAATCGGTCCATCGAGCCAAGTCTTGTTTTGATCTTCTCCACCTTGATCACATGACTCCATGTCATGTCTCATATGTAATGAGCTCCTTCATCACATGTGTGAGTCTTGCAACAAATCCAAGCCATCTTCACCGTCATGGCATGAGTTGCTCACACACATGTACTTGTAGACTAATCACCTGTGTATCTCACTCAAACACATATTAGTCCAACTAAGGTTGTCACTCGATTGCCAAAACCAAACAAGGACCTTTCAAACTGATCGAGGCTAGAGACAATCAACAACTCCGCTCAACGATCCTCCAATCACTGGGCCATCTAAGTGTTGGCAAACACCAAGAGTAACAAGCTCACAACCAGCCTAAATCACCCAACTAGTGCCATAAGATGATGCAACTCAATGCAATGCACTAGAGGCTCTCCAATCTCACTCAAGATGATGAAATTAAGTGAACAAGTGAGTGGAGTGTGTTGCCCAGCTTCCAAAGGGTGTGCACAAGTGTATGAGGTGCCAAGAGGGTAGCCAAGGCCAGCCACACCCTCTATTTATAGCCACACAAGCAAATAGAGCCGTTATACCCTTTAGGGCTATTTCTGCGAGGTCACCGGACAGGGTGGTGACCTGCCCAACGGTCGAATTTTAACGGTCACAAACTAGCCATTGGGGCACCGGATAGGGTGGCGGTGGCACCACCATGGGGGTGGCGGTGACCACCCAACGAGCCCCCTGATTTCCCTACTCTCTAGATAAAAGGGGCGGTGCACCGCCGCACCCATGGCGGTGACCATGGTGGTGCCCCCCTTTGCTTTCGGTGTTCTCGGGTAAAGAGGGACGGTGGCACCACCCTGCCTATGGCAGTGACTAGGCGGTGCATAGCTGGTGGTGTACACCGAACATGCTAATGACCGCCCTCCAACACGCTGCTCTTGGCCACCTCTAGGTGGGCACCGCCCTAGGGGTGGCGGTGCCACTAGAATAGTGGCGGTGCCAGCCCCAGCACCAGTGCTTCTCTGCCTCAGCCAGCCAGTCATCGGATAGGCTAGGGCGGTGCACCGCCACACACATGGCGGTGACCACCCTGAGGCAAACTCCTCTGTTAGCTGTGATTTTGTTTCTCGATTTGATCCACAAGCAGTCTAATGCTCCTTTTCAAGCATTGCTAACCCTCAAAGTGTTTTCTCAAAACATGTTAGAGCCAAGTTATCATTTCTCAAAACATTTTCAATAAATATTTTTGCTTTCTCTTTGATGTGCACTAGGCCTAAATCCAATGCATGAAGTCCAACACCTAGTGGCACTAGATGACCGAATTCTCTAGTTAAGAACCCCTCTTAATAGTACGGCCATCTATCCTAAATGTGATGACACTCTCCAAGGTGTCTTGATCACCAAAAAAACCCCTATTTATACCTTTGCCTTGATCTCCATAGGGTTTTGTTTTTCTCTTTCTTCTTTTCCAAGTAGAGCACTTGATCATCATCACATGTGGCCATCTTCATTATTTCATGTGATCATCATCACTAATTGAGTGCCACCATGCTCCATACTTGGATTGCACCAACCTAGCTCATATCATATCTTATGACAAAAGTTAGTGCATAGGTTTCATCAATTATTCAAAACCAAACTAGGGCTTTCACCGAGGCCACCCCATGTTCTTATCCCATTTGAGGAAGCTAGTAGCAATCCAACAATTTCTGGAAGCAGCGACTACGATGCTCACTTTCTTTTGCCATTCCAATAGGTTAATCAATTAATGCTAAACATGGATATACACCACATTTACCCATAACCGCATATTTTTCTGTCAATGTTTCTTCATTATGCAAACAATACACACCGTGCTAAAGTATTTCTGGCAATGTACCCAATAGGTTTCACTACTACCATTATTACATATTAACTAACAAATGTACTAATGGATCATCTCTTGACTATTAAGTAGTGCTTCCCCTCCCTGCCATCCTTTGATGTCACATAGACAATTTCTTTATCTTTAGCTATGTTCCATGTATCAGGTATAAAGACAAAAAAATTCATAAAGTTGTTGACCTTTAAAATTTGATAAGAATTTAATTTCCTTTCGTATTCAATAAACTGATGGTATTTGATAATTAGTGTATGCAGGGTACTCTAAAGTCACATCTACGTAGGAAAATTACATACACAAGGAAGATTAGTATTGATAGAGCCAAGCTTGGATACACTCTCTCATTAAACAAAGCGTGACAACACCTTCACTACCTACAATGTATTAAAAAATATCCAGCACTTAAACATGGTAAGCTCTAATGCTCCACAAAAAACATTCTCATATAGCAAGCTTCCTAAATAGCATGGTCAACAAAGCTTTTCATTCACAGGTAAATAGGCGTCAAATTGCTATTAATCAAGCTCTGATGATACCTGCTGAAAGTTAATTTTTTCCACATTATGCAATGACATCAGCTGTACAAATAGAAGAGATTCGGAAGACTTCAAACGATGATCAAGAGTTGATTCAGATAAACTCCTTTTTTCCTTTATGCCACAAGCAATGAATTTCAAAATATAATAACCATAATTAAAACACATGATAGATTTGAAGAGAACTAAGACAATCCACACACAGATGAAAGGCAAATAACAAAAGTACTCAAAATTACTGTTTCATGAGTACCACATGGGATGCGCTCCCAGGGGCGGTCCAGCCCATAAGACGAAGACCTATGGTGCACGGCACTGCTCGGCGTGTACCGCAAGACATCAAGGGTGATATCCTGAAGATACTACGAGATCTGTTAGGATACATTTGATCCCATGATTTCTATAATCTGCTATTACTTTTCGATTATCTCCTAGATCTAACCGACTTGTAACCCTGCCTCCAGACTATATAAGGTGGGCAGGGACCCCCTCAAAACACACGCAATATCATATGATAGTCAATACAAACCAACAGACCACAGGAGTAGGGTATTACGTTGTGCTGACGGCTCGAACCTGTCTAACTCTTGTGTCTCTGTTGCCTTCTTATTCTTGACTATGTGCATCTCTGTCGATCAATCTACCTTTGTGGGATACCCCTCAGAGGACTGCTGAGCATCTTTTGTCGATAGTTGGTGCACCAGGTAGGAGCTATGCATGTTGTTTCTATGACAAACAAGATGGTACGTTTTGCAGGCTCTTCGTCCTCCCCAAAGCCTAGCTAGATCTTCACAGTTGGATCTATCTCCTAGTTCATCAATGCTGATGGAGACAAAGAGATCATCGAGCTGGTGTAGATCTATCTTGCACCGATCACACCAACACCTACAACAGCAGATCTGATCTTGGAACCGCTTCCGAGGTCGTCTTCACCAACAACTCACCGCCTGCTCTCCCGCTACTCGAGGAAGTAGATCGACAATGACAATCTGATTGCATCCATCGATCAGGTTGGCTAGAAGCTCACCAGCTGCCTCTCCATCGTGGAATCGGCTCTGACCACTCTAGCCCAGCGTTGACCACCCTCCAATTCCGAGCTATCGAAGGCTGGTCAAGAAACTCCAGGGGTTATGGCCACCATCCATCAGGATGCCCTAAGGGGTAAATTCAACGACCAGGTGGGAGACATCTACCCTCTTGCTGACTAGATCATCGACCAGCTCTCACCAACTATCAATATGCTACAAATCGGCCGATGTCCTAAAGCATCCCTCCACACCATCTTAGAGGAAAATCTGGACTCTGAGTCTTAGGGCTCTATGAAGACCATCGCTGAAACCGCCGCCATCCAACCTCCTTTCCCACCCTTCCAAGGAGGTAGGATTTTTAATGTCACAGTCCTCTGTGGGATGAAGAAACCAAGGAGGACCGTGCGGCTCATGTCAACAAAAATGCCAACCATGCACAACGCTGAGCGAATGAGGCCACCATTGTGCTGGACGAAGCCACTCGCAACGGAGAACAGCTCAACTCGCAAGGGAGGCCATGCCCACTCCATCGCAACCTCGATGATGAATTTGTCCGTGTTGATGGCCACGATGTCTACAAGACCCCAAGCGCCAACTTGGCCGTAGCTTCTAATGAGCTCGCTCGACTCGAGCAAATGCCAGAGGTCACTAAGGTTGCCATAATGCTCAAAGCTACGCACTGCTAGGTTAATGAGATCTACCAGGATCAGGGACCTTCTTACTCGATAAGGTCGAATTGCTGATCCACCGCACCAAGATCTAATCGCCTCCCTGGCAGAAGCCATTTCACCAACTAGCTTCATGATGATGGATGACCCCTCTAGGGGAAGCCAGGGGGAACCGTATCGACTACCCTCACCAACATGATCAAGAAGTCGACCAAGATGTCCGAGCACACATCAACGACCACCGGCATGCACGGCATCACATCGACAGGCGTTGTTTCTCTCGCCATGAAGAGGAAGTACGTCGGTGTTAAGAATACGAGCAAGAGTTCAATAACCTGAACATAGCCCTCCAGCCACTTAATGCCAGCAACGCTGCAGATCACAATGGTGATGATCCCAAAGGGCCTCGAGCATTCACGAGAGCACTTCGAACACTCTAGTGCCCTGTGGTTTCAAAATCAATAGGGTCAAACCCTATGGGGGATGGATGAACCCCACACAATGGCTACAAGCTTATGTCACCGCTGTGCGCGCTGCCGGGGGAGATACCAGTGTCATGGCAAACTATCTTTCCGTCATGCTCATGCTAACCGCAATAAATTGGTTCACGAGCCTTGCCTCGGATTCCATCAGATCTTGGGAACAACTGAAGAAGGTCTTCACTGACAACTACATGGCTATGTGTACTCGGCCGGACACCAAGCATAATCTAAATCGCATCTACTAGAAATTGTCCGAGCTCCTCCATAGCTACATCAGATGCTTTTCTAAGATGAGGAATTCTATTCCCAACATCACGGAAGTAGAGGTCATCACCGCCTTTGTCCGAGGACTCCATCACCACGACCTCCGCTTCAAATTCAATCGCAAGCCGCTAAAGGGATTGGCGAGATGATCACGACTACCGATCAGTACGCAAACGTAGAAGAGGCCGAAGTTTGCTTCAATGAGGATGCGGGCACTCACCACCCAACTTGCTGCAGCGACAAGTGCCCCGATGAATGATGTCACAGTGACCACCGCCACGATGACCGCAGCCACCATCAGGACAGTGGTCATGATCGACCAGAAGGGTCCAGAGCTGGTCAATATCGCCGCCACTGACCAGACCACATCGTCACCACCATTGACGAACCTCATGCCAAACGCAACTACGATGAGCAGTACAAGAAGATTCATGAAGGCCCATGCCCCTCCATAAGAACAACAAGCACAAGATGAAGGATTGCCTTGGCTTGGCTAAGGAGTTCTAGGCCAAGAAGAAGGACGACGACTATGACGATGGAGCCACAGGTCGCCGACCACCTGGGGACAACAACAACACCTTCCAGGATCACAACAAAGTGGTCGCCACTATATTCGAGGGCCTTGCCGCCGCTAAGAGCAGAAGGGATCAAAAGCTCACTGCCCGCCGGGTGCTCGCTGTCGACACACAGGACGCTATCGCCAACCCTAGCTATCACCCCTGGTCTAAGGTCCCCATCACCTTTAGTAGGACCAACCAGTGGGCGGACATCTCTTACATAGGGTGTTTTTCCCTCATTCTTGATGCAACCATCAAGAAAGTACTCTTTAGGAAAGTACTCCTCGACGGTGGAAGTGCTCTAAACCTCCTCTTCACTGAAGCCCAAATGGAGCTGGGCCTCAGAATAGAAGACCTCACTCCCTCTAACTCCTTCTAGGGTGTGGTACCTGGCAGGGCATCCAAACCCTCCTGGTACAATTCGGCATGGTAGGCAACTTCTACGTTGAGCACATCAACTTCTACATCATCGACTTCAATACTGCCTACCACGCCATACTTGGTCGGCTAGCTCTGGCCAAGTTCATGGCCATACCACATTATGCCTATCTGGTATTGAAGATGCCTTCGCCTATAGGGGTTCTAGCTCTATGGGCCAACCTCTCCATTGCCTACACCTATGAGGCTAAGAGTCTCTCCCTCGCCGAAGCCACCGACCTCTCCATCCCGATGGCCAGCATGGTCAACAATGCTAAGATGGTGCCCACCGATGACCTAGAGATCCCAGCACTGGAGCCTCCTCGTGTCTCCTTCAAGTCCAAGGAAACAAAGGAGGTCAGCCTCAGCCTCGACGACCCCACCAAGACCATCAAGATTGGGGCTCATCTCGACCCCAAATAGGAAAGCGCACTCATCTCCTTCCTACATGCCAACGCTGACATGTTTGCTTGGAAACCTGCAGACATGCTGGGGGTACCATGGTAGAAGATCGAGCACTCCTTGAATGTCTCGCCGACTACCAAGCCGATCAAGTAGAAACTCCAACGATTTGCGCCAGACAAGAAGGAGGCTATTAGGGTAGAAATAAAATAGCTGCTAGCAGCTGGATTTATTAAAGAAGTGTATCATCCTGAGTGGCTGGCAAACCTAGTCCTTGTTCAAAAGAAGAATAAAGAATAGAGAATGTGTGTTGATTACACCGATCTCAACAAACACTACCCTAAAGACCCCTTCGGTCTGCCTTGGATAGACGAGGTTGTAGACTCCACCGCCGGCTGTGAACTCCTCTCCTTCCTCGACTGTTACTCTGGCTATCACTAGATATCCCTCAAAGAAGACGACCAGATCAAAACATCGTTCATCATGCCTTTCGGTGCGTATTGCTACACCACCATGTCCTTTGGACTCACACGCTAGGACAACCTACCAAAGGGCCATCTAGATGTGCCTTGATCAACAGATAGGCTGCAACATCGAAGCTTACATCGATGATGTGGTCACCAAGTCCAAAACCACCGATAGTCTCATCGCCGACCTCGAAGAAACGTTCGCCAACCTGCAAAGATATAGATGAAAGTTGAACCCTTCAAAGTGCATCTTTGGAGTTCCATCTGACATACTCCTAGGCTACATCATCAGCGCTCGCGATATCGAACCCAACCCTGATAAAGTCTCCACCATTACCAATATGAAACGGCCAACCTACGTAAAGGATATATAGAAGCTCACAGGGTGCATGGCTGCTCTCAGCCGCTTTATATCATGCCTCGGCGAAAAGGGACTACTGTCCTTTAAACTACTCAAGGCCTCCGAGCGTTTCTCCTAGTCGGAGGAGGCTGATACGACCTTTGAGCAACTCAAGATGTTTTTAACAAAGCCTTTGATCATGACGGTGCCTCTACCAGATGAAACCCTATTGATCTACATCACCGCCACTTCTTGAGTCATTAGCACAGCTATCGTCATCAAGCGTGAGGAAGTTGGACATGCCTATAAGGTACAACGCTCGGTCTACTTCATCAGTGAGGTTCTTAATGAGTCCAAAATAAGTTACCCTCAGGTTTAGAAGCTGGTGTACACCATTATGGTCACGCCACGCAAGCTCTACCATTACTTTGAGTACTACAAGATCATTGTGGTCACCAAGTTCCCTCTAGGGGTCATCCTCCATAACAAAGAGTCCAACGACTGCATCATCAATTGGGTAGTTGAGCTCGGCACTTACTTCATAGAATTCAGAAGCAGGCCTACTATTAAGTCCCAAGCGCTGGCTAACTTCGTCGCTGAGTGGACCAAGATCCAAGAGCCTATCCCTGCTGCTTGCCCCGAGCACTAGAAAATGTATTTCAACGGTGCCCTCAACATCAACAGTGCTGGTGCTGGTATTTTATTCATTACTCCAACTTAGGACAAGCTCCATTACCTTCTCTAAATTCACTTTCCAGCCTCCAACAATGCCGTGGAGTATGAAGCATGTCTCCATGGACTTCGTATAGCCGTTGAGCTCGGCGTCAAATGCCTCATGGTATATGGAGACTTTGTGCTGGTCATCAACCAAGTCAACAAAGATTGGTCCTGCTCTAGTGAGAAGATGGACGCACACTGCATCGAGATCAAGAAACTCAAAGGAAAGTTCTACGGTACGAGTACCACCATGTGGTACAAGACCAAAATCAGCTCACCGACCACCTATCTAAGATAGGCTCTTCTCGTGCCATGATTCCACCTAGGGTTTTCGTTCAAGACCTAGGAAGAGAAGGAAGATCAAGAAATCCCCCCAGCCGAGCAGCTGGTACTTGTAGTACCCTCGTTGGTCGTAGATTGGAGGGAACAGTTCATCAAGTACCTCACCAGCGCCGACGTACCCACTGACAAGACCAAAACTAAATGCCTCATCTATCGCAGCAAGCATTACGTGCTGGTAGATGGAAAAGCACCAAGGAAGGGATACTACAGAAATGCATCACCCAAGAAGATGGAGTGAAACTACTTCTTGAAATCCACTCTAGCTCCTGTGGCAACCGCGCGGCCTCTAGAAACCTATCCGGCAAAGCTTTCTGAGCTGGTTTTTATTGGCCCATGGCCATTACCGACGCAGAAGACCTCGTTCGACATTGTGAAGGATGTTAATTTTTTGCCAAGCAAATACACATGCTGGCGTAGGAATTGTAGACCATCCTAGCTTCTTGGCCTTTCGTATGCTAGGGACTAGACATGATCAGGCCTTTCAAGCCTGCGCCAGACAATTTTTGGTACGTATATGTCGCCATTAACAAGTTCTCCAAGTGGATTGAATACAAGCCACTTGTTTCAGCCACTGCAAAGAAGGCAGTCGAGCTCTTCGAAGATATCATCCATAGATTCAGTATCCCTAATAGCATTATCACCGACCTCGAAACTACATTCACTGGTCACCATTTTTGGGACTTCTACGAAGACCGATGCATCTCTATCAAATACATCTCTGTTGCTCATCCCAGAGCCAATGGCTAGGTCAAAAGGGCGAACGGTAAGATCCTCGATGCCCTCAAAAAGAGACTATACCAGATAGAGGAAAAGCATTTGGGCAGATGGCTCAAAGAGCTCCCAACTATGGTCTGGGGACTGCGCACTCAAGCTAGTCGCAACACCGGTGTATCTCCATATTTTTGGTCTATGGCTCAGAGGCCGTACTTCCCATGGATATTGCCTTCCAAGCACCTAGGGTGGAACATTATAATGAAGAGCAAGTCGTAGCTGTTCGGATAGAGGACATTGACAGGGCAAAGAAGAACGCATGATCACTTGTATCCGCACAACCAAATACCTAGAAGGCCTATGAAGATACTACAGTTGCAATATCAAAGGTCATTCATTTGCGGTCGGTGACCTCGTTCTCCGCAGAAAGTAGAAAACTGAAGGGATGCACAAGCTCTCCTCCCCCTGGGAAGGGCCTTACATTGTCAAAGAGGTTACCCGACCAGGGTCTTACCGGCTATGTGACATGGAGGGAATTGATATCCCTAATTCGTGGCATATCGAGCAACTTATATGTTTCTATCCTTGAAATGCTCCAGATATGTACTCTCCACTCCATAATGAATGAAGTTTTTGTCGCCAAAATTTGTCTCCATTATTTCTCTGCTCCATTTTAATCTCCATTTATGATTACCAGCTCCAAGTTACTCCTTAACAAATGCCGACAATTATACGTGATCTCCATAAATGCTTCGCCCCGTTTCTCCATACTAAAATATCTTTAAGATGTTCCACCAACCATCAAGCAGCACACGTCCTGCTCTGTGTTCTTTGGAGAAAACCCTGTCTCCAATCTCTCCCTACACAAGCTACAGGCTCTGCGCTCTGCGTTATGGGAGGTCAGCTATGGTTCCTCGGTCACGTCTGTTCCTCCTACATGTGCACCGGCTCTAGCACTCGACGTTATGGAATACGGGCTAGCCAAGGCTAAGAGCCTAGTAACGAACTAACTGCTTAGACGCTACTTATACCACATATAAACGCGTTAGGGTTAACAACACATTTCCTTTTCATCGCAAGTGTTAGCAAGCCACATAAACATGCATATGACGTCTACTTACAACATTTATACAAATACATAAATGTTTGTTTATGCCCTCGTGCATTTAACTCTCATCTCCAGCATTTCCATACAGGTTCCTCTCCACTCAGGCTATTAGGCTTGGCCGTCACCATCTACCTCGCCAAACAGATCGACATCGTCGGCCAGCTTCTTCACCACGTCCTCCACCTCATCCTTTAGTTGCTCTTGCTTCATCGTGCCCGTCCCTCTGGTGAATTTGGCCCCTATCGCTTAAAGATTGATGGTAGGGTAATGAGACCAGACCACCGCCAGGGCATGCATCGCGATGGAGACAGCGACATCATGGTTGAAGCATTTGAAGTTCTCCCATGCTACCTTGCACCTATCATTGATGGTGTCTAGACATGATGGCCTGTCGTTAGGCTAAGGAGCCACCTCCATGTCAATACAGACGAGCATAGGCTTGACTCCGACCACCATGGTGTCAAGTTTCCCCCTCTGGGTTCTGGCCTCTAGCTCTAGCACATCGAACTGCGCCTTGGTCCTTCAACGGTATTCTACAAGCAACAAAAGGATCCGTCAAACGAAGAAATCACTTCAGCAAAAACTCCGACCATGAACTACTCACCTTTCAGCTCCTCAGCTAGTTTCTTCGCTTGCCCAGACGCCATCTTCTTCTATCCTTGGAGTTGACCGATGACTTGGCACAACTGGCCGAGCTTTGCATCTTGCTCAACAAACGTGATGATCGTCAGCAACATCAAGACTATTCGCAATGCAGAACAAATTCACCGATCTGCAGTACCTTTCATCTGCTTAGAGACGCTTCTCAGCTGCTCGGAGGTGCATTCCAGCTGCTCGAAGATGGTTTTCGACTGCTCGGATAAGGTGCCCTTTTGATACTCTAGGTCCTTGGTGTTTGATTTAGCAATATCCCTTTCACGCTGGGCCCTCTGGATGTTCTTCTCCATTAGCTTCATTGCCTCCTTCAGCTTTGCGTTCTCCTCGGCGAGGGGCTCCAGCCTCTTGATCAACTGTTGCCGGTGTACAACAGTTCGTGCAATGCCCTTCAAAGCACCAAGATTATAAAGGACCATTTTCTCCAATGCCAAAGACAACACCACTGACGCAATACTAACCTCAACTTGCTTCCTAGCTGTGAAAAGGGTGACAAAAGCCTCTTCATCTCCCTGGTGGTGTCCTCTTCCATGACTACAACTTTGTCCCCCCCTTGCGGAGGATATGGATGGCTTGAGGTCATGATTCTTCATGCTCAATCTCCTTGACCTCTTCCTCTTCCTCCACAGCCGGTGGTGCTCCCTAGGGGCTTGATGGCCACACAGAGCGTCCGACCACGCCCTACGGCACCTTAGGGCACGTCGCTTGCTCCTCTGACACTGTCGGCCTCTACTCCACCGATTCTGACGCTGCTGGCCTCCGCGCCTCTGATTCCGACATGACATCAGCAGCTCCCGCTTCCGCCTCCGAAGACTTAGCGGCTCCCACCATTGCTCCTGGCATCTCCATCGACTCACCCGCCATTGTCACCAACCGCTCTCTGCCGCCAACTCCATCAGCAGCAGGTGGTCGACTCCTCCATAGACCGATGAGCGCCTGGGGACTCTGGGATAGAGTCTGCCCACAATGTCTCTGCACCGGGAATAGCCCCAGTCTGCTCACCGGTCTAGCCTAAAGGATTCAAGTCCTCCGTGCACCCCATTCTACATCAGATTCGCTCATCAATCACCGCAACTATAAAAATCGGATAGCTACCAATCCCAAGGCAAAGATACTTACACATTAGCTTTCCGGTAGATGGTTCTAAACTAGAGCTGCCTCCCCTAACACCCAGGCACTACTCTGGGGTCAACCCGCGTGTCCTAGGCCGGAGGTCTTGCGGCCTCCACTGTCGGCGTCTTCTCCACCTGCTGCTCGGGGACTCCTTCCCCTCTCTCTGGTTGCACCTCCACACGCGTGTTGCGTGATGATACTTTAGTGCTTGGAGGCGGAGCTACTGGAGCCTCGTCATCGTTCGACCACTCGGATATCGCCGCGCTTTGCATCCGAGGGGTCCGATCGCCATCAAGTGAGATGCCACCCAGCTTGCGGGGAGCTGCATCTGTCGTTCTCCTCTTCTTTTGGGCTAGCTCATCTGTCGCCGCCCTTTTCTCCCAAACCTTCTCTGATACCGGGAGGAGACTCTCCCTCTGACCAGCACCTACGCCTCTAGATTCAGACGAGGTGTTGATGGCACTTTCCTCTGGCTAAGTGGTCAGCATGGCGTCCACTACTTTTGGCCAATCGCTCCTTGGCACGCCCGAGAAGTACGCTGCCCGATCCTATAAATGGATCTTTCCACAAGCGAATCAGTTCACTGCTCGGCACCAACATGGGATAAAAAGCACCAGGAACAATAGTCGAGATTTTTACCTGAGGAGGTGGGTTCGTGTAGTTGAAGGCTTTTTGGCTGCCCTAGCACGCTGAACGGCGCGTTCGGAGCGAATAGTTCAGCGGCCCATCGTAGCATAGCCTCCTTTGTTAGTCTCTCCATCCTCTCCCGGGTGCCGTCAGTATCTCCCTTGAAGTCAAAGCCTGGATGAGCCCTCTCCTTGTAGGGCTGGACGTGGCGCATTATGAAGCTCACCGCCACCACCACTCCGTTCATCTTTAGGCCCCGTATTAGCTCGAGGAGCTCCTTCACTTGCTCCATATCAGCACTGGTTGGTTTCTCCGACCAGCTCCTTTGGTTCTCCAGAATCTGGTCGACATCGCATCTGATGGTAGGATGACTCTACTTTATGTAGAACCACCTAGCATTCCACCCCTTCAGCAAGGTATTTAGTGGTATAGTAATGTATTCGCCCACCATGCCATCACGGAGCTCTAGATACACACCGCCGACCACTTTGGAACCACCCCCCTCCTTTCTTCTTCAGCCAGAAAAGGTGTCGGAAGAGATTAAAGTGCGAAAGAATGCCAAGATAGGCCTCGCAGAAGTGGATGAACATGGAAATGTGCAAGATAGTGTTCGGGTGAAGATTGCACAAACTCACTCCCCAATACTCCAACAGATCCTGCAAGAAAGGATGTATCGAAAATCCTAATCCACGCCAGAAATAGCCTTCGAAGACAATGACTTCGTCAATATGCGGCATCGAATAGGGCTCACCGTTGGTCGGACGCCATCCGACGGTGACATAGTCAGGAAGAACACCCGCCTCCACCATCCCATTGAGCTCCGTCTCCCCCATGAGTGATGGCACCCATTCCTTATCACGGCTCGCCCCGGCGGCCGCCTTCTTCGGGTTACCACCTCCCCTCTTAGGCGTCATCCCTCAGATCTAGATTGGAACTAGTTCCTTTGCGCAAGCTTTCTAGCCCTAGCGGCGGAGCGCGTGTGAATGCAAATTGGGGAAGACGAAGTGGTGGAGTGGCAAAGGTGGGAGCATAGAGTGCGGCGGCACAGTTATAAAGAAACCGTACCCACTTTTCGCATTCAAGGGTTTTTGGAAAACCGCACCATGCTGATTTGCGCCCTTCCGAATTCCCCAAAGCGGCGTGGTGGGCCATTATTTGGGCTTCCACACAACTGCGGCCCATGTCGCCCATTCTTTCGACGCAACTTGGTACTACACGCCGAATATTCGTCGACTTCTCCGCAATACCATCAAGGCTCAGGAATTTCTACTGTACAGCCATTACTTCGGCTTCTTCTCCACGATTTGAGTAATCGGCACTTCTTGATTTATCCGAGATTTCCGCTTGTGGCTCAGGGACTACGTCATCATTATGACTCGGTTTCTCACCACACTGGGGACTTCTTTTGGTTAATATTATTTCTAACCCTGGCACTATGTGACTACGTCACCTACTGTCAGGCTCGGGGACTAAGTGGGCACATTTCACCTTGCAGTGAATGTGCGCTTTTCATTTCAGGGCTCAGCTCGAGGACTGGTTGCCTACTCGGCTGGTCTTCTGCCTTTCTTCAACTTTCTGATCCTGGCACCACGTGACCACGCCACCTACTGCCAAGCTCGGGGACTAAGTGGGCACACTTCACCTTACGGTGAGTGTGTTTTCTTTAATCTGGAAGATTCCGCGTCTCCTGAAGTTGAAGAAGATTATCTCCCTTTCTCGTGGTCGGACTCTAAGTGGGCACACTTGGTCCACTGCGGGAAAATTTTTGATTTTGAACTTGAGCTCCTTACATTCTTCTAGCAAGCTTTAAGCTCATGCTCGGCCGGATAATTAAGTTGGTCGGCTATGGTCCACAACTGCTCGGTGACTCATTAGGGTGGTTGGACCATGAGTCTGACTGCTCGGACAAGCTCAAGGCGGCGTTGCACAGCGGATACAAGGCGCTCGGAGACTAGCTGTGGGGGGTATGACCTCGGATACCCACGGCAGACCACATGGGATGTGTTCCCAGGGGTGGTCTATCCCATAAGACGAAGACCTATGGTGCACGGCACTGCTCGACGTGTACCGCAAGACATCAAGGGCGATATCTTGAAGATACTACGAGATCTGTTAGGATACGTTTGATCACATGATTCATGTAATCTGCTATTACTTTCCGGTTATCTCCTAGATCTAACCGACTTATAATCCTGCCCCCCAAGACTATATTACGAGATTGTTGTAGCATAATAGTTGACACATAAGATGCAAAATCGTAGATATGTACAACATAATAAAATGGACTTTGAAAAATGTGTGAGGTTACAAACCTTGTAATACATGGTTCTACTTTTGCCACGTAAAATATTCAGCAGACGCCATTTCTTCAAAGAGCAAGAAGAAGATGCCCCATCTATCACATTCTCTCGTAGCTTTTCCAGCTCAAGAACTGCTACCAAATTAAGAAAATAAGTAAATTTGCCTGCCCTATTAACACTAGTGCAAGACATTTGTCATACTCCCTCCATTCCCAATTATAAGTCATTCCAACTTTCTTGGAAAGTCAAGTATCTTAAGTCTGACCAAGTTTTTACAATAAAAGTACCAACATTTATGATACCAAATAAGTATCATTAGATTTGTTATTAAATGTATTTTTATAGTATCCATTCGGTGTCATAAATCTTTGTAATCCTCTATATATATAATTTTGGCCAAACTTAAAATGGTTTGACTCTCCAAGAAAGCTGGAATGACTTACAATTTGAAACGGAGGGAGTACATATTATTTTAACATTGCATGATTTCCGCAATTGGCTTATTAAACTAGCATCAACATCCTATACATCTCTTGCTACGAACCCAAACTAAAAACTTCAGCATTAAAATCGTGGATATTTTAACAGTAGAAACGGATATGGCGCACAAAACTGATACAAACAGGTGTTAAATCTGATGTAGTACCAACCTGACGCAAACAGCAATCGAAATGGTCCACAATTCAAACAGCACATAGGAACCTGAAGCAAAAATTTGCTATCATGGATTCTTCCATACCAGTTTTGTTGACCGGATAAGTTAAGAGGTCGTTGGTAGGGAAGCCATGGGTGACAAGCTGATCCCACTCCATCGTCCATACTGTAGTGTCCTGCAGAAACCCCACATCCATCAGGAGGTAAAAACCCATTAGGTTAAGGCATCTTAAGCATTCAACGCTGAAGAGAAAACACAAAAAGTTGCTCACCTCTTCCGGCAATTGTTGCAGACGCTCAAGCCAGTCTTTTAGATCAAATTTAGGGTCCTTCTCCGAATAGGTACAAAGCATATGGTACAGAGTTTCTGGCAGAAAGTTGCCAAAATTACGCGCGACTAACAAGTTGATGATTGCAGCTCTGTACTTGAACTTTTGTCTCTCCTATCAAATAGAAGATAGATTAAGAAACATTTTGCATGGATGGAATGTAAGAGAGATGAACATACCTGTAAATACTTCGGCACATGAATCTCCAAATCTCGTATGAATCTAAAGCAGTCTTCAGAAGTGTCATTGTAGATTCCATCCGAGAAAACCATTTTGAACAGCCAATGCTTTTGGACATCCTGATACCAAGTAGGCATCTTGATATTCCTCATCGCAGAAACAAATTCTTGCTTTTCAAATTTGTCACTTGACTTGTAGTACATCCGGACATACCAGAACAGCATTGGGCCGAGATGCTTAGGAGGTTCAAATTCCCCCGAGACAAGGTCGATAGTGTCAAGAAGAACGCCTTGCAGATTATGGGCAAATCATTCAGGGGATTCAAGTCGATGCTCAACAAAGAATACGTGCAGCAGGGCCGGACTCCTTTCAGAGAATATGGAAAGATCACACAGAGTCAGTTTTTTTTAGAAATGACGGCAAAAGCTTTGCTGCGATTTCTATTAGACGAAGAATCACACAGAGTCAGTGGGAGGAGTTTGTTGCACAAAAGACATCATCAGACTCCCTGGCTCTTGGACAAGTGTATACCGACCTGGCGAAGAAGAACATGTATCCCCATCACCTTGGGACATCTGGTTACGCAGCAAAGATCCCGGAATGGAGGAGGAAGGAGGAGGAGATGAAGCAGGCTAGTACGCCGGACCCGCTGGAGCGCTTGGACGACCGGACAAGGAATTGGGTCCTGGGCAGAAAGCCGAAGGTGGTCGATGGTGCCTTGAAATTCAAAGAACGACAGACCGAAGAAGCCATCCAGAAGATCAAGGCAGTCGCCGAGAAGCAGAAGGCAGGCCAGTTCCTGCCGTCCAGAGAGAAAGATGTGCTAAGTATAGGATTGGGCAACCCGGAGCATCATGGTCGCGTCCAGGCGTCTCAAGCAAAATGTCCTAGAAAGAAGGGTTCCCGGTGACACAGAGAGATATAAGAAGCACAAGAAGCCCTAAAGGATATCGATGCGATGATAGACGCCAAGGTGAAGGAGACAATTTTTGGTTTCCTAGCTAATCACAACAACCTTATCTTGCGGACAGAGCCGAAAACCCTAACCGAGGATAGACCATTGGTACTTGTGAGTTGTGACCCCACCAGCCAATCAACTGCAAGTACCCAATGTTGGAATGCCCAATATTGGCTCCAATAACCACCGCTACCCGGTCCATGACATCAATTAGCCGATGCCTTGCGAGCTCCATATTCCAATGGGCTGAACAGGAATCAGGACTGAGGTGGTGGCGGAGGGCCTACAATCCCAGGACATGTGTTGCACAATCAACCGATTCCAGATGACTATGCCCGGGTGCAGGTAAATACATATCGTCCCGAGCACGTACATCATCCATTGGAGATTCCCATGCCCAACGAGGGGTTTAGAGTGTCTCGGAGACGCCATCCACCAGTTGGTGTTGTGGCATCCCTGAGATATCATCTTGTCAAGGGTCCTGCCACGAGCCTCCCAAGCCACTAGGTCGAATCTGTTAGGCCCCTAAGATCTTCGGCACAGGTGAGTCGACCACTCATCACGGTTTGCCGACCACGCACTATCGTTGTCGACCACACACTATGGCTATAGGTAGAAGAAGGGAGGGAGAATAGAGCGCGCACACACAGCACAAGCACCAGCGTTGGCCGGAGCTCTACAGATGAGATGCAAAACTGAACTCGCTCTCTTTACTGAGTTGCAGTGGCAAACTATATATACAACTCTACCCATCTAGTCCTAGTATACGGACATGTCAGGCTACCATGCTGCTACAGTGATGAGATGTGATAGCAGGGCTGACTTTGGCGCCTGCCCCTGCTGTGGCTATAGTGCAACAGGTGAGCCATTCGACGTCTACCCCTACAGCTGCTACAGTGCAACAGCAGGGGGGCCTTTTCGGCGCCGCATGTCCCTGCCGCACGTTCACACAAGGGGAGCAGCAGATTACTTAACAATTCTTCCCCTAACCCTGCTGCTAACCCTTGAAACCCCTCCATGCCGATCATCTTCTTTAGCTCTGTGAGTCGAAGACGGCCAAGCAGCTTGGTGAGGATGTCCGCGAGTTGCCGACCAGTTTTGACGAACTCGATGATGATCTGCCCTCCATTGATACAGTCTTTGAGGAAGTGGAACTTGACATCGATGTGCTTGCTCCAGTCATGGAAAACTGGATTTTTTACAAGGGCGATGGTGGGCTGGTTGTCCACCATTAGTGCTGGTGGGTGAGCTTCAACACCAGTCAGCTCGCCCAGCAGCCGGCGCAGCCACATAGCTTAGCATGCCACTGTGGACGCCTCCACGTACTCTACCTCACACGTGGATAGCGTCACCACCTTCTGTTTCAGCGATAGCCATGAGATTGGAGCCGACCCAAGGAAGACGAGCATACCAGAAGTGCTCCGTCATCTGTCGACGTCCCCCGCCATGTCTGCATCGCTGAACACAGTGAGCTGCAGCTTGCTTCCGCCAATCTTGGGGAAGACGATCCCTTGATCCACCATCCCCTTGACGTAGCATAGCAGCCACTTCACTGCAGCCTAGTGATCCTCTCTGGGATCCTCCATAAAGCGGTTGACGTAGCCCACGGTGAACGCAATGTCTGGCCTTGTGTGGACTAGGTAGAACAGACCACCGACAATGCTCTGGTAGAGTGTTGCATCTACCTTTGCCGCTATACTAGCCTTCGTCAGCTTCAGCCGCTTCTCCATTGGAGTCATGCATGGCTTACACTTAGCCACGCCGCCCCGCTCCAATAGCTTCGAGGCGTACGCGCTCTGACCGAGCGTGAATACCTCCTTCCCCTATCTCACTTCAATGCCGAGGTAGTAGGAGAGTGCGCCGAGATCGCTCATTCAAAAATAAGCCGCCATCTCAAGCTTGAAGCTGTCGATGTCCTCCGCACGCGCACCGGTGATGATCAAGTCATCCACATACACGCTGATGATGAGCTCCTCCATCCCCCGTTGCTGCATGTAGAACGTGTGCTCGGTTGCGCACCTCATGAACCCAAGCTCGCTCAGCGTGGCATCAAGCTTGGCGTTCCACGCTCATGGGGCCTACCGTAGCCCGTAGAGCTCCTTGCGTAGTCAGAGCACCCTGTGCTCCGCTCCCTTGAAGGTGAAACCCGAAGGTTGCCTCACGAAGACTGTCTCCGCCAGCTCACTATTGAGGAAGGCCGATTTTATGTCTAGGTGATGGACGCGTCAGTCCTTCATTGCTGCCAAACCAAGAAGCAATCGGACAGACTCCATGTACGCTACCGGCGCAAAGACTTCCTCGAAGTCGATGCCCTCGCACTGGACAAAGCCTTGGGCGCTGAGGCACGCCTTGTGCTTGACAATGGTGCCGTGCTCATCCCGCTTGACCTTATATACCCACTTTAGGCCAATAGGATGGCATCCTAGAGGTGGATCGACGAGCTCCCAAGTCTTATTTTCCTCGATTGCCTTCATCTCCTCCAGCATCGCCCGTCGCCAATTCACATCACGCTCGGCCAACGCGAACGTGGGTGGTTCCTCTGCACTAATGAGAAGCAGCTCTGGGTCATTGAGCAGCCGACCCACCAGGCCTGAGGGCCCTATGCCATCGACGATGTCATCCAGCCTATGGAACCGCACCTCCTCACTATCGTGGAAGGCATCCACGAACTCAGTGATGTCACTTGGAGGTGAGGCAAACTTGATCGGCATCGATGGAGTTTCCTGTTCCACCAGAGTGCTCGGCACCCTAGCTGTAGTGCTCGGCACTACTCTTGGACCGCTCATCACCACCCTTGGAGAGGTTTGCACCACTGCAGGAGTGCTCAGCCTTAGTCTTGGAGTGGTCGGCATCACTGCAAGACTTCTTGGCTCCGCTATGGGAGTGTTCGGCACCCGTCCTGAGTGGTTGGCACAACTATAGGACCGCTTGGCACCACTCCTGGAGTGCTCGGCACCCCTCTTGGAGTGCTCGGCACCGCCCTAGGAGTGCTCGGCTCTATTGCTGGAGTGGTCTGCCCCTCCTCTCCAGCGTCTCCACCACCATGGATGACCAAGTGCTCGACAACGAAGGTGCTGCTGAAGCCACCAGCTTCCCCCATGCTCGGACTGTTCCAGTCCCAGGCCACCTTCTCATTGAACACGATGTCATGTGAGACAAGCACCTTGCCTCCACGTGGGTTGTAGAGCCGGTACACCTTGGTACCTTCCACGTAGCCCAGGAGCACCATCGGTGTGCTCCTATCCTCCAGTTTGGTGAGGACCGGCTTTGTCTTCCTGACATGGCCGATGCAGCCGAATGTCTAGAGGAAGGACATGCTCAGATTGTGCCCATACCAAGCTTCGAACGGCGTCTTGCCCTTTAGGGCCTTGGTGGCATGCTCTTGGCCTTCATCATGGATCGACCCATGCTGACCACCGTCTGGTTCCATCGCTCCACCATGCCATTCTGCTGCGACGAGAATGACATGGTGTGGTGTCGCACCACACCCTAATCCGCGTAGTAAACAGCGAACTCTACCGAAGTGAATTCGCCTCCCCGATCAGTCCTCAGCAAGCACAGATTCTTGTCGCACTCCGCCTCCACGCGCACCTTGAACTTCTTGATCATCGCTGCCACTTCGTCCTTGCTCGTCAGGAGTTGCAGCCACATATAGCGACTACAATCATCCACGAGCAGGAGAAAGTGTTGCCGACCACCATTTGTGGCTGGCGTGATTGGCCCACAGAGATCGCCATGGACGTGCTTAAGAGAGTCTGTCATGCGATACTTGGCCGCCTTTGGGAACGATAGCCTCCTCTGCTTCCCTGCCAGGCAGCTGTCACACAGCTCACCTCCGTGCTTGATGTGGGGCAGCCCTTGGACCATCTTCTCCAGCCGACCGAGCACATCGAAGCTGAGATGGCTGAACCCAGCATGGCACAGCCACGGCTCCTCGGTGTGTCATGCTGCTAGACACATCGGCTGCTCCACCTTCAAGTAGAGTAGGTATAGCTAGTTCTAGGACATCTTCACCTTGGCAAGAAGGCGCTACTCTCGGTCCCTGATCCTTAGGATGCCGTCCTTGATCAGTACCTCGCTACCGCGCTCATCCAGCTGGCCAATGCTGATGATGCTTGAACGCAGCTGTGGGGTGTAATATACATCCGTTAGCGAGCGGTGCTCACCGTTCTGGCACCTGAAGATGATGGTGTCGCACCCTCGGATTGCCAACCTTAAGCCATCACCGAACTTCACCGTGCCAGTCATGACGTCATCGAGCTCGGAGAAGGCTTCCTTGGAGCCCGTCATGTGGTTGCTGGCGCTAGAGTTCAGGTACCACCGCTGCTCCTATCCGTCGCCCACACGTCCGAGGTAAACTTGGGCGCGCGGTTCGTCGAGGTGGACAGCCTTCGGAGCCTTGTTGGGCCCTTCCACCACCATCACCTCTCCCTTCTCCTTGGCCTCAACGTTGTGCAGTGCACAGAACGCTACCATTAGGAGAGTGGCCTCATCTTCATCATTAGCTTGCACTAGATGAGCCTCAGCCTTCTTCTCCTGCTTGTGATTTGGGCACTCCTTTGCCCAATGACCCGTCTTCCCATAGCACCGATAGGCATTAGGGTCGACCTTCTTCTTCTTTTCCGAAGAAGCCTTGCCGCAGCGCTTGCCATCGCCACCTCGGCTGGAGGAGGCTTCCCCAAAGTTCCTCCAGGCAGCCCACTCCTCTGTCAGCAGTAGTTTCCCGCTGTCCTTTGTTGTTGTGGCCTACTCTATGCGCTCATCCACCACCCATATATGGCATGTCACATCCTCAATGGTGAGTGTGGACAAGTCTAGCATCGTTTCTATAGAAAGAGCGATCTAGATGTACTTCACCGGCACGGAGTAGAGGTACTTGGAGACCGCCTCTTCTTCATCGATGGTGATGCCGTGGCTCTTCAGCTTGCTGATGAGCATCTACAGGCGGAGGGAGAAGTCCTCCATTGATTCACCATTCTTGAACTTGAGTTTGGCATACTCCTGCTTCAGAAACTAGGGCGTCGCCTTCTTTGCGCGGTCGGAACCGACGCGCATCGCTGCAATGGCCTCCCACGCCTCCTTAGCAGAGCTCTTCACCCCCAATGGCTCCCTGTACTCTGGTGGCATAGTAGCGAGGATAGCCTCTAGTGCTAACATATCATCTTCTTCATTTTCGGTGCCCTTGTCAATAGCATTTCCGAGTCGTCGGGCTCTGAGCTTGACCTTCATGGTCACCGACCACTCGCCATAGTTTATGTGAGTCAGCGTCGGCCAACTGGTGCCGCTGACCTCCCGCACCGTGCGCACAATGACCTCCTCTCATGGCTGGGCAGCCACAGCAGCGCCGCTGTTGTCGCCCATCTCCAAACCATGCGTCATCGCCAGTGGTTAGTCCGAAGACAGCGCATGTACGGTTTTGATACCACTTGTTAGCCCCTAAAATCTCCTACACAGGTGAGTCGACCACTCAACATGGCTTGCCGACCACGCACTGTCATTGCCGACCACACACTATGGCTAGAGGTAGAAGAAGGGAGGGAGAACAGAGCACACACACACAACACAAGTACCAGCGTTGGCCGAAGCTCTGTAGATGAGATGGCAAAACTAAACTCGCTCTCTTTACTGAGTTGCAGTGGCAAACTATATATACAACTATACCCATCTTGTCCTAGTACATAGATATGTCAGGCTACCATGCTGCTACAGTGATGAGATGTGACAGCAGAGCTGACTTTGACACCTGACCCTGTAGCTACTACAGTACAACAGCATGGGCCCTTTTCAGCGCCGCATGTCCCTGTCGCGCGTTCACAAAAGGGAAGCAGCTGATTACTTAACATAATCAACCCGGCAAAGCAAAAGTGGACCAGGGGCTATCAGGAGCGTCGCAAGCCTCGGTGCTTCATCTAGTGAGGCCCGAGAAACAACAATTCCATCCCCTCCTCGTCCACCTTCTCCACAACAACATTTCGAAGAAGTTGCTGTCATACAGTGACTACTCCTCCGCTACAACAGGAGCCATAGGCAGAACTACCTCCACCACCTCCTCCGTAGCAGGAGCTGTAGGCAGAACTACCTCCACCTCCAGAGCAGCTGGCGTAGGTAGTTGTAGAGCTAGAACAAATTCAAGGGGGGTGCACTCAGTGGTGGATCTAGAATTTTATCGTAGGGTATGCCATACAAAAAACATTCGTATACAATTCGGTAATACCATTTATGAAATCTGTAAACAATTGCAAATCCACAAAATAATTATACACACATCTACTAAACAATATGACAAGTCTTAAATTCAAAGATTAAATCAGAATTCAGAAATGTAACACCCTCGGTGTTACATTGTACAATTTTTGCTAAAACCATGTCATGAGCATCATGTTTATGTATTATTGCATGTGGTAAAATGAGAAATTAAATTTTATTGCACTAATTCTCAATTTGAGCTCTAATTTATTCCTTGTCCAAATATTCTGCTGCACATCTCAACTCACTATTATCATCCTGATCCAACTCCATCTCTTGCTATTCATCTTCCTAATCCTCAGAGCGTGCACAAGGCACACTGCTCTGCTTAGCACGCGCACAGCGACGACCGACCGTAGCAATAGCATCGCACACGCTATGCATTAATCTCACTCACAAGCTCGGCCTGCCGAGCACGCCGTTCGCTCGCTGCTCTACAAACGCAGCTCAGACACCCTTTCCACATGCCATCATGGTAGACATATGAAAGCAACTGTGATACATTCTCTGCTGTTCTCCTCACATTTTCCTTAAACGCACGTACCAGCTAGGGCTACTACTAGCTAGCAGAGTCACTGTGTTTGCAGCAAAGTTTACTCACGCAAAAGGACTAACTTCCTATATATGAGATGACCATTCTTGCATGGTGCAGTACCCTACCGGTGTATGAATTCGCATGCACTAGATAGGTTTAGTAAAGGAATCTTGATTAATTTCTTTATGTATATAACTAGCATGGATCAGCAGCACTAGTACTTGATGACATCACTATTAGTAGTACAAGATGACGTGTAAAGGATAGCTAATGAAAAAGTAATATTTAATGGAGTAGTATTAATCATCTCATGGTAGTCTAAATAATCTAGCTACGTAAATAGAAGAACACATCATGTTAAGATCGTAACTGCATACTTGAACAACTAGCTGTGTCCTAGAGTGACTAGATCATAGGCAAATGGAAGGCTAGTATGACTGCCGCAGCCTATAGTACAAGTACCAGCAGATGGAACGAGTCTGTCGTGCCGTGTGCGGTGGTGTGCCTGGACTGGCAGAGTGAGGACTAGAACACTGTAGCTTGCACAGGCCTCAAGTTAAGGTCGTCACCGATGTCGATGGCTTGGTTGGGGCGACGACCACAACCGCACTTACTGTGATTCGTGATTGTATAAATAAATAAATGTTCGATGCACGGCCAAACAACCTTTCTGCACGCACTGCCTTACACAATCGTTGGCCAGCTCACAGAGTCAGTCACCGGAGCTGTGTGCCGCCCCTGAGCTATGCCAGATGGTTGGTCAGGCCTGTAGAATGACCATCATACTCGTCGTGGTCTCGTCTGAGTCACGAGCACGTGAGTGGGACCCCTAGACTTGATACTGAACCGTTTGCTTCTCCATTCCTGCGTCTCCTGTCTTTAAAAGGACACGTCGAGCCGCTGAGCCGTCCCGCTTCGCTGCTCACCTTCTTCCTCCCCAAATCAAGTTTCTCTGTCTTGCTCGAGAAAGCTGCGCTCCGTCGACCTCCCTCCCCGAGTTGTAATCGGCCGAGGTCGCCAGCCTGCAAAAATCCCCTCCTTCTTCTCCGTTATTTCCTTGACCCACGGTCTTATCCATTATTTCTAGACCCACAGCCAGGTGCAAGTCAATAAGTTCAATTGCGTGATTAGCCTCCTCCAATAATATCATTTCTTCACCTCTAGAGCTCATTTGAATTTATTTATTTATTGTGAAATAAATTGTGTTAGATTCCTAAATTCATGATCTATCTGTTAGTGTAATTAGTTCGTATAGTTCAGTGATACCTTTAGGGTTACTTTATTATTTTGAAATATGTATTATTATTATGGTTATTTAGAGAATGAATTTTTGTGATGCATTGGTAGAAGTGCTCGTCCTAAATTTTTTTACAGTAGGTTCATTGTATTATTATGTGCTCATTGTAATTTTTGTAGCCTTAGAATAGGTTGATAAATATGGTAGCTAGTGTACCTTGTTTTATCATATATATAGTAAATTGATATTAACAATAAGGATGCCTTTAGTTGCTAAGATAATACATGAAATATTTCATACCTGTTTAGTGAGAATAATAGGTAACTTTGCGTATTAGTCATTAGAGTTAGCTTAGTAGCTTGGTAGATGTATTCTTATTTTAAGAGTTGTTGTCGCCGTATTACTAAGCGTTGCATCATCATTCCATGCATGTAGATAACGAGTTGGTAGAGTTCGTGATTGCGGGCGAGCAGGAGTACGAGGAGGTGATCGAGGAGTATGAGGAGGAGGTTCTCGTGCAGGAGGGAGTCTCAGAGCCATCAGCTGCTGACTTTGCTGACACCCCGTCTGTCCAAGGCAAGCCCCAGTGCATAACTCTTATTTTTGAATAATAACTGGATATATATATATGTGTGTGTGTACATTTACGTTACAGGCATTTTATGGAAACTACATGCATAAATATACCTACCTATGAGTCCTACTAGCGTAGGTCGAGTAGCTGCTATGTTTAGGATTTTCGGTAGCGTGAGTAACCTGTCGTTGCTCACAATAGGTGATTATTATCACTCTTATGGTAAAATGGTGAGAGGAAAAATCGAGACCGGGCAGGGATATGGTATGGGTTTTGGGGGTGTAAGAGGTTGTGTCCCGCGACCAATGGGGCATAGCTTGGTTACACTGTTTTCCCTATCTATGTCGGTTAAGGACCGGTCGTTGCAATGGACGCGAGGTAAGTCACAGATCTATTGTCCCGATCGCATACTTGCGTATGGGCGTAGGGAAGACTTGTTGCTCTCTTGTCGTGGATCCGGCTCTTTTTGGACCGATTGATTGGAGGCGGAGATGGTGGAGGTCCTTGCACCGCACTGAGTTCGGAACTCAGGAGTGGGGGCTTGGAGTCCAAGTTTGGACGGGACCTAAACACCCAGGACAGGGCACCCAACTGGGCACATTGGTTCGTGAATCGCCGCCGACTCGGTACGACTTGTCTTACCTCTAGCATCGTAGTAAGAACTGAAAGTTGAAAGAAGAAGAAATGGAACTGATTGCTCAACTCTTGCTTGAAAGTAGAACATGTGCTTATATAGACTGGATAGATAATAACTTAATATGGCTGATAATCATAACATAAATAAGGACTCACTGTTAGTATTGAAAACCAGCAAACCATGAAGCTTATCATATTCCTTGAAGTCGGGAAATTATTCTCACTAGTCGGATAAGTTTTGAGAGTACATTGTGTACTCAGGGTTTATTTACTCCTGCTGTAGGTGATGCATGAGAAGTACTTTTGTGTGGAGGATTCTTCTGGTGGGCTCAAACAGATCCTCATTCTTATCGCTAGATATTTATTTTAAATTCCGTTGTTTATCATTTCGCACTCTGACATTTGATAATGTAATAATGTATTTTTTAAGAAACGCGGGTGTATGAAATGGACATGTATTGTAACTCATTCTCATTATTGGATCCTTAGGAAAAATATGGATCTTTCGGGTTCTCCCTTAGGGTGTGCCCGACGGATACCGCCCGCTGTAGCTTGCTTTCGGGGTGCTTAGTGTCTGGTGGAAGATGAGTACCTCCGTAAGCGTATTATTTCGGACGATTCTGCCACAAGAAACTATTTCACAAATTGTGATGACATAAATAGTTCAAACGCTATAAAGATATAGTTAAAATTATAGGCATAAAAGAGAGTAAAATACTTACAATGCTAGTTATTTGACTTTTTTAGGTGATTTACAATGATTTGAAGCGGTAGGAGTAGCCGTCGCTGCCTTCTTGGCTGCGTGTTTCTGGAAAAGAGATAATGTCTCTGTTTCTTTTCTTGAACCATTCTAAAAAAATAATGTAACTACTTATGTATGTTTAGAGATTATAAATTATAAAATAATTAAATCTGGCAAACCTGTGCAAGTCGTGTGTTGAATTCTCAAAGTCTTTGCGATTCTGCGCACTTTACAAATTACAAGTACAGCGGTGGCAGCAGTAGTCTAGGTAGCTGTTGAATGCTTTCACGTCCAGAAGCCCAGAACGCCGGCAGCAACAGTTGGCCAGCCGGCCAGAACTACAGAACGTAGGCACTGCTGTCCGCGCTTGCTTCTTTTCCAGGAACGAAATGGGCAGAATCACAGCCAGGACGAGATCGCCAGATCGCGCCTCGCGAGTACGTGAGGCAGACCATAGACGAAGCCAAAGTGGCGCGGCGACGGCTGTTGGGGATTGGGATCGTGACTTCGCAACGCACCCGGCGGACTTAGCGGGAGGCAGGCAAAGCATGGTGTGTTTTTTTCTTTTTACATTATATACACAGATATATTACTCGTGTTGGCTAGACCATAGAATATGCCGGTGCATACCCGGCATACCCTGTAGATCTGTCACTGGCTGTGGCAGATCTGCCACTGGGGCTGAGGGGGGGCTGGAGCCCCCCCTACCGCGGCCGCGTCCATGGAGCAGCAGCGCAGCACAACGCTCGCACCAGCAAGGAGCAGCGCAGTAGTAGCCAGCGGCCAGCGCTCAGCACAACAGCTTATTCAGCCCCCCTAGGATTTTGTCCTAGATCTGTCATTGGCCACTGGGTGCGCTTGCCTTGTGGGTGCAAGGATTTATGATTTGTGGGTGCAAATATGATGAAAATTTGGCATTTATCACTATTTTTTATTTTTTCCATGGCAGGCAGAACCTCAGTGGTGCATGTAGCTCCGCCCATGGCAGGCAGAACCAGCTCAACCTCCAGAGCAGCAACAGCAGAAGCAATAGGCCGAAGCAACTCCACCCCCGGAGCAGCAGCAACAACAGAAGCAGCATCTCCACCTCCGGTGGTGCCGAAGACAGTTGCCTTGTTCGGAAAAACTCAACCACCGGAGGCGGTAGGATGGCTAAAAGCCTGCGGGAAGAAGGGGCAGTCGGCTGCTCCTGCAAGAGAGCACAGCCATGCGATCAAGACGCTGAGGAGGCCATTATCCTATGTTGATCTCGACCGGCCCGAGGAGGAAGAGTGGTTCGTTCCAAACGAATATGTAAATGGGATGCCATTTCTCACCAAGAAAGAATTAGCTGATTGTCCATGGGAAATGAGGAGGTGGCACGCGCGACTGGTACATGCAGGCCTCTGCTTTGTGAATAAACATGGTCTACGCGAAGATCGGTGCAGATGTGCCTGGTATGCATGGACCGTATTCGCGGACATGTGGAACATTTACCACTTCAAAAAATTGGACGCTCATCTGGTGACCGTTTGGTGCCTGTAAGTGTCATGCCGCTTATTAATCATGTAATTCTAATCAAATAATATGCACATGTCATATTCTGCTGGATGTGGTTGCACTTCCGAATGATATCTTCTGAATTCTTCACGGACCGGGATGTGGTTGCATTTCCGAATGATATCTTCTGCATTCTTCACGGCGCGCGGTCGGCCAATAAAATCCTTGTTTAAAGGCTTTATCCACCAAAGCTCTAGGGGCAGCATGATTGCCACAAACTCCCGATTGTCCAACCACTGTGCCACTATCTTTGTCATCACAGGTGCAAGAACTGATGGCCCAGCAAAGTCCAATCTGAATCTCGATGTCTACCTTTGCAGCCCCCAAAGCACGTAGGAAGCTCATGGCCTTGTCCCGTGATCACCGCCACACCAAAGCCCGGGAAGGGCCATTTCTTCACCTATATATATATACAGGAACTAGCAGGTAAGACACCATCACAAGTTCCCACAAACCACATAGTCACAAAGCATCTCTAAACACCACACCTCCGAACCAAGAAGAACCAACCATGATCCATCCTAAGAGGATCGTTCAATTAGCAAGGAAGTGGCAAAGGCTCAAGACAGCAACCAGAGAGACGACGACAGATGCTGCACCACTTCATCAATTGCAGACAAGGATCACTACACCGTGTACACTACGAACGGGAGGAGGTTTGAGGTCCCATTGGCATACCTCGGCACGGTAGTCTTCAGTGAGCTGCTGAGGACGATGTCAGAGGAGGAGTTTGGGTTCACAGGTGACGGCGGCAGGATCACACTGCCTTGTGATGCAGCGGTGGTGGAGTACGTGATGTACTGCTCCGCAGAAATTGTAGATCACCGCAGCAGTTTGCAGTTTGTAGCTCCTGAAGATATGCAGGGTTTGCAGCTATTAGTGTGATCTATATACTTTGTATAGATGAATGTGTACTACTCTGACATAGGTACAAGGAAAAGAAGGAAATTTTACATTCTCAATCTTTTACTGTCACTTTGAGAAATCTGTGATACGAAGCCTCTGATAGTTTGATTCTTGCAAGGCAGCAGCAAATCTAGCAGGAGCCTTGGAAATTGATACATGTAGGCAAAATCTGAACGGGAGGCCTGCCGCCTGCGTGGTGAAAAGAAAAGAGAAAAATGAGGAGTAATAATAAGAAAAATGAGGAGTAATAATAAGAAAAATGAGGAGTAAAAAAAAAATAGGCCAAAGCTCAGAGGTGCTCATATCATCTGCGACGATGACAAATCGTGAAGACCAATGTGTCACAGAGCGTTTCATCACGGCTCCGGCCAATTTAATTTTGGGGTGAGAGAGGCTCGAACTCTCGACCTCAGGATTTCTCAACAGCTATGAGACCTACGCGCTAGCCAACTGCGCCACCACCCCGTTGTGATGCCTGTGCTAAACAAGCGTTATATGTCATGTGCTCGTGCCTTTGACGTGCGTGATGCCGGATCTCTCCGCCTTTGCTTCATCACAAATCAGAATATTAAAAGGTTGCCTCAGGCAGGGAAGATGCCGAAATTGCTCTGTCCGTACAAACCAATATCAGGGGTTCAATTTGGATGAAGTAGTACAAGGAGAAATCCATGAAACAAGACAAGTAAAAACACAAGCAGAGTGTCTTATTTTTTGGCCACTTTACCATGCACGTATGACGTATCTGCCGCAAATGATACAAACCAAATTTTTGGCTGTCTTGGTCTTAAGCAAGCCGGAAGGAAACAAGGAATCACAGGATGTTCAACGTGACAAGTCAATGATGCCAAATGCAAATGGCATAAACTCTGAAGAATTCACGGGTTATTGTATCACCATCCTTAATACAATCTTGAGTGTAGAAATTGCTACTAAGGAACAGAAGTGGCCTGAAAATATATAGCTAGGGCTTAGTAGATTCATTCTTTTTATGTCTGACTAAATTCTGGACAAAGAGCTCTCCTGCACGATACGATGACCGAACCTGACAAAACATCCAGCAAGTAGAAAGGTAAGTGCTAGTGAGTACTGAATAGCTAACAGCGTACCAGCAAAACCAAATGGCCTATTATACTGCTATGCTATAAGAAGTTGCACGTCCACCAAACATTTGTTTCTCAAGAACGCTATTAAAGCACAGAATTCCTTTTCTGAGAATCTGAGATGAAATGTTTGAAAAGAGCAAATTGTGTTATGCTTACCAGAGGTCCACTAGCCACATAAAGAAAACCTAAAGATTCTCCGTAGTCCTTCCAGAAATCAAACTTCTCAGGAGTCACATACTCTCTAACTGTCAAGTGTCTTTCTGTGGGCTTTAAAATCAAGGAGCTTTCAGTGTACAGTGTTATAACAAGATCGGCTGGAAAACTGGGGGGAATACAGGAAGGATAAAAATATTAGAGGGGTGAAAATCAAACCTGTAAATATTGTCCCAAGGTCAGAATATCAACATTGACAGCCCTCAAGTCAGCCATTGTTTGCTTCACCTCCTCATCTGTCTCTCCTAGACCAAGCATGATAGAGGACTTTGTTACCATATTCACTCTGCTAATCTTTGCATGTTTCAGAACAGCTAAACTCTGATCATATCTGCAGGGGGGGTAGAAACCAGGTATAACAAAACAGACTTAGCCAAATGCCATTGCAATGATTCACTGGTTTTATAAAACTTGGTTTTGTATAATTATCATTGGACTTCAGTTTTTCAAAATTAGGACTCGCAGACATCCATGATTTGTATTGTAGAACTTGACTATAAAAAGGTTTAAATGGGTTCACAATCACTAGGAGTATGTATTGATAAAATTGTACTCTAGATTCCATACAGAGTAGGAACTGGGAAATCTTTTGACAGAAATGAATAAAGGGAAATCTTCTGACAGAAATGAATAAAGATGTGCGTTACCCTGCTCGGGGATCTCTAACTATTCTCTGCAGACTCCTCACAGTTTCAATGTTGTGAGCATATACATCTAGACCAGAGTTTGCTAAAGATGAAACTGCCCCCATGTCACCTCGAAAATCTGAAGTCAAGCACTCCACCAATATCCCAGGCTTCAACTCCTGAAAAGAAAAGAAAAACAAAATATATTCAGCATGGTAGATGCACAGAATTACCAGTTCACCATTTGCCAACAAGGGATAAACCTTAAGAGCTCGGACTGTTTGAGCAAAATGGCCGCTTCCACCATCAAGAAGGTCATCCCGATCAACACTTGTCAGCACAACAAAGTCTACTCTGCAAAGGACGTTATCTATCAGATAATTTGCAGCATAACCATCGTCTTCAACGCGTTTAGAACTGACAGAGATGATGATACTGTTAGTTGATCTCCACCAATAGGCCTATTGGGCCCTTAGATCTGCGCCCTGATCGGGGGCGCCCAACCCTAATATGGTTGCTAGGCCCCTGTCGCACAGCACTAATAAAGAGAGGTGGGGATCAGGGCTCTAACTACGAGGTTGACCTGAGCCGCCGTAACCACCTACAGAGAAACACTAATCCGATCTAAAGACATCGACTCCGCCGTCGCCTCTGCATCGTCTCCACCATGCTGGACTCCACCACGCCGAGCTCCCTCGACACCAGCGTCCACAAGGCTGCAGCGCAACTGCGCCAGGGCGAACTAGAGAAACCCTAAGTAAGATGCTTACCCCGATCTACGATTTAGAGGCACTGTGGTTTCTAACAGATACCCCCAACTCACGACTGCCATGGCTGTCTTCAGAGGCTCCAGGGCATCCGGTGGGGGAGGATTGTTGCTGGTTTTCACGGCGCAGAATCGACACCCCCGGGTACAGGTGTCGCCGAGGAGCATGATCGTCGCGGTCGCAACGCCATCCCCTTCTCCGCCGGCCCCGCCACCTTCATTCCAACACTGACCATCATCGTCAATTCACCAAAACGAAATGAAACCAAAATCCCACAACTGAAGTACCGAACCCACACCACAACCTAGAATGCATCGAATCTGAATGCTGCACATAGATATGAAAGTTTGGTTCGCCCCTACGTCTCCGATGTTGGGGCATTGGGCCTCGACGCAGACGGTGTTGAGCTTGAGCTCGCCGAGCGACTCCCTCAGCCTCGCGTACTTCCCTCCCTGCGCCGCCCGCTGCCGCAGCCACGCCGGCTTCTTCACCTCCGGGTCCCGCCCCGTGTACGGCCCCGGAGGAGCCCAACCCACCGACTTTGCCTCCGCCGCCCCTTCCAGCTGGCATCGCACCACCGAAGTCGACCTGGACCGGACACCGCAGCTCAGGCTCGCGGAGAGCACCCTGACCAAAGGAGAGGGAGGAGACGGCCTCGGCACGAACAGGCTCTGCATTGCGGCGGGCGGGGAAATTGGATGGAAAGGTCAACCCTAGGGCGCCATTGCCGGAGTCGTGGAGCCGCAGAGGCGATGGTTTCGAAGTGGAAGTGACAATCGCGAACCAGAGTACGCGGGCGGCGTGGCGAGGAAGGGAAGGATACGGGCAAGGACTACTGTGAGAGGACGGCGACGACGATAACCGAGTCACGTCAGTTTGATCAGTGGCATTCCAAAATCGTTACGGGTCTTTTTTTAAAAAAAACTGTATTTTGATAATTAGAAAAAGGTGAAAATTTCTAATCATTAACCAACAATTAACCTGCATGCAAGTTTGGTTTCAAAAAGATCAACGGAGAGAGTAATTTTATAGCACGAGGGCAAGCTACTATCCAGCATGCATGCAGCAGGTGAAGCTGTGCAACGGTGCAGCCACAGCAGCTTGAAGCAGAAGCGAATCGGAGCCAACTTGTTGGCTATCAGAGTTGCAGAACAATCGTTTCCACTTCCACACAACTTTCTTGACATACACAAACTAAACTGCATCTGGCAAGCATCATCCTTTGCAGCCTATTACAGAACAGAGATAAATGAGCACAGCAATGCCCTCAGGAATAAACTACAGATCAGCAGATACTAGGTCCCGTTCGCTGGTCAAAAACTTAACTGAAACTGACTGAAAAAACATTGTTTCGGCTGAATGGTATTGAGAGAAAAACACTGTTCCGATTGAAAAAAAAAAAGACGAACAAGCTGAATATGGGGTAAGCCGAACAGCTAATAACCATACAAATAATAGTAACTGCAGCAAAAGAACTTGTTGATTAAATTGTTCGAGCACATCACTCCTGAACCTTCCATATATCCAATTGAAGCAAGCATCACAAGAAACAAGCGGGGGTGTCTAGTTTGAGGAATATAGTCCACCATCTTTTCACTCGCTTTTTTTTTGGTTTGGTTTACAGAGTCCAAGTGGAACAAGTTGATCCATCGCCACCTTATTCCTCACAAACTGATAATGAGGAATGGGTCATTACACAAAATTTGAAGAGCAGGCTAATGATGCACTAACTCATCTAGAGTGAAGTGATTCCTCAAACCAAACACCCCCTAAGCTGTTGCTATCCGCCCACTAATGTTCTCTTCTTTGGGAGAGAATAAGTCAACTAGCTTACCTCCAATAGATGTTCTGTTCACCACTACACAGTTACAGCAGGATACATACATGCATAATCTATTATAACCGTCATGAGGGCGATGTATGAAAAGACAGACCTACATAAAGTTGGTTTTCAGTCTATAAATATAACATCTCGATCCTACAGTCATATCCTGAATGCTAACTTCACTGAGCCAATGGAACTTCTCCAAGCTCGCACCTTATGATGAGATCACAGGCATGTCTCCAGATATAAGAATTGCCATCTGAAGACAAAGTGCCATATAAATCAAAACAGATGACCATCGGGTCTCTTCGGTGGTGTTAACCTGGAACTGATTCAGAATTGACATGTCCACGACTAGCGTTAGGACTGAAACCAGGTACATGCGTAGATTTCCAAGCAAAATCTAGCAGTGTCTGACGATGCTGTTCACTAGTATGAGGAAGACTTGCACGCAACAGCTCAACAGGCATCTCCCTGCTGACTGCTTTGGTGGTTTCAGGTCCTCCCATGGAGCTGGATCCCTGCATGGCAAACCTCTGCACAATACTTTCATACTTGCTGTCACAGTACTTTGTCAGCAGTCCAAAGAAGGCATCAAATGATGCTTGCCAAAGTGAACGTGCTGATCTGCTGTAGTTAGCTGCGGAATGAGGATCAGCCAGTAGCTCGGTCACTCTATCCAGCACAGATTTGATTACCAGAGAGGCCCCATCACCAGCAGCACTACCAAGTGGTCGGAGAGGTGGCTGCTGCGATGAACAGACAACAGCTGCAAGGCAGGCACTGAGAGCACTGAGTTCCATATGGTGCACACAAGAGGAAACAGTCTTGGCAAGACCAATGGTTGTTTCTGCAGCACTAGAGTCTGACGGCAAGCCCCCAAACAAGCTCCTAAGATGTCGGAAAACAGCCATGCAAACTATCCGGGTCAGCTCACTTCCAGAGACAAGAAGTCGAAGATAGCGTGCCAAAAGTTTGCGTCCTTTGGGCAGAGAAACAATACGAAGAAAAATTAGGTCATCCTTAGGGGCTAACCCACCCGAATGGCCAGGTTTGTTGGGGCCAAAAGGGTCAACAAGCTGAAGTGATGTAGCTAAGCCTTCAAGCAGGACCTGTCGCCTTCGCTTCAGTCGTAAACTGCTGTCCTGTGACTGGCTAGACTGTAAAAACCGATCAATATCATCGACATCTAGAAGAAGACGAAGAGAATCTTCAACAGTTATTCTGGCTGCAAGCATTGGCTCTTTCTCCAGTGGCCTTGTGGACGACTTATGATCATAAAAACCATCACCAGATCCAGGCAAATCAGCTTCAAGAAGAGGGCGAGGTCTACGTATGGCAGAGAATGAAACTCCTCCATTAGCGTCGACCTGTAGATATGAATGCTGATCAACACCAGACCGGGATTTTGAGGGGAAGTCCTTTATTGACATAGGGCAGAAATTGGACTTCTGAGAAGTTACAGATCTTTTGGCTTTGCGAGCTTGGTGGTAGTAGTCATCGATGTAAGGATCGTTGCTGTGATTTGCAGAGTGCTGCATTTTTAAGATACTTTCAATCTCTTCAGATGACATGTACTTGGATCTGAACTTTATCCCTGAACTCTCACTATTCTGGCTACCTGCATCAGAAGGCTGTAGAGAAAAGCGTATGTTGTGCTTTCCTCTTCCTGACCTTGATCGCTTGTCTCTTGGTGAAGGAACATCAGGAGATTGGTGGTGATAGAATAGGTGAGGCTGCATGTTTATGTAATTCTGAAGAGGCGGTGGTAATCTCTGGTGCTGCTGAGAAAAAAGCAATGAAGACATTGAACTACTTGGAAGGGATAACTGTGGCTGCAATAAACTGGGCCGCCGGTTAAGATGATCAAAAGCAAGTGGGCCAGCTTGGTTTGACCACTCATTTTGTAGGACATTGTTCATTGACAGATCTCCAGTGGTGTAAGACATGCTTCGTCCATAAGGCAGTCCATGAGATAGACCAGGCATATGATATGGGGAACCAGAAAGCGATGAACTCGGAGAACCCATGTGGTGACCAGCACCAGGTGATGGAATGCTTGAGTGCCGTGTAAGACCTTGAGCAGGATAAGGCAATGCAGGACTTCCACCTGGTGGCGGATAGGATGTAAACGAAGTAGATCTGTGTAAAAGAATAGGTTCACTTGAGCGGTGCTGTAGTGGTTGATTGGGATATGAAGATGTACGAGACAGTGGTTTAGACTCTCCAAAGTGAGGCGAAGATTGCAGCTGCGAGCACCATTGTTTGCTGTCCAGGGATTCATCACCGTCTAGTATATCCTGATCTACCCAATTGGAGAAGTCAGCATCTTGAGCCCAATCAGCAGTAAAAGAACCTGAAGGAAGACATTATATGGCACAGTGAATATTGGCACTTAATAAGAATATAAAAATGTAAAAGGTGACATCACACTTATATTTCTAAACAAGGCAACATATTACTATTGCATTGATAATAGTGATTCAGAGATCACACTTGCAACAGGCTGATGGTCAGCCCAAGCACCTAGACATTGGGACATGAATGCGGTTTTTCTTTTTCTTTTACCAATGGCAAACTAGAGATTATGTGCCTTTCTCCTAAATATTATATATAAATATGTGGTGTGCCTTCTGACAAAATAAACATTACTTTGGATTGCCCATCAGCAAAATATCTAATCTTCAGAGTGCCATAGCAAGTGTAACATATTTACATTGTCGAGAGCTATTTTAGACTAATAAGAATATACAGTGTTCAAGATGTAACCTATAATGAAACCAGATACAAAATGAAACCATGCCGTATCAAAGATGGGTAGCTAAAGCAAGGTGAGTAAATCACTAAATCATTTGCAGTGCAAAGGTAAAGATTAAAAATAATAATCTTGTCCTCGACTTATGACGTAAACTTGTGCGATGTTAAGCTTTAGTGGTAATGGAGGGCAGAATTGTTACTTACTTTCTCTCGAAATTGATCGTCTATCACCAATAACGCCAGGATTCCTTGTTCCGCTAATACTTCGGTTCAACTGAATATGTGAAGTGTAGGAAGACAGAAAAAAGAATTATAATATTATAATATTATAAATATTATAAAAGAGTATAATAATGAATAATTTAAAGCATCGTGAAGCTACTGACCACATAATGAAACTTCAAAAAAAAACTTTAAGGGAGAGGGCAATGTAATTTCAAGATCCACAACATAATCTGAGCCTATGACTAGATGAATTCGACTATTCGAGAATAATCTGTCACCTAATCTCTTTTATGTGCAAGGCTAAAAATGAAATGGGTTGTGAAAGGTGGTATACACAGACTTTTTTTTCTTATTTTTAACATTTTGACTTCTATATTAAGGGAAAGCACTATAGTGAGTAAATGGCATAGCTTAAGAAACCTTCAAACACCTGCTGGCCAAACAGACATTTACTACCAGGGATATAGTAAATATATATGAAATAAATATATCTTCAATACTTAGGTAAGCAGAAGACACAAATTGAAGCGATCACTGATCAAGCTAGTGGAATAAGGCACTAACCATTGCAAAAGTGCTTGCAAGATCATCAATTTCCGACAAGTTACTCATACAATCAATCTGCAGGAAGACAGAAGGCAAATAAATGATCATGATGAAATATAGAAAGAATAGGAGCAAACAGGAAAAGGAACTTTGGGAAGGAAAGAGCAAATGCCCCAAATAGTTGGGTTCTATTTGGTCAATAGTTAATTCTTACGATTACCTATGAAACAAATTGGTCGCACGACCTTAGCTCTTCATCAAGAATCTAATGTTAAAAGTTAAGTAGCTAATCTTACATATCATTGTACTCCCTCCGTATTAAAAAATAAAGTCGCTTTGGACAAGGCTTGGGTCAAACATTGGGAATATAAATCATGAATAACTTTTTAAGTTGTTGAGTTTGGAAATGTGAAAGCCATATAAATAGATTTGTCTTGAAAAATACTTTCATAAAAATATACATATATCACTTTTTGATAAATATTTTTATAAAAACAAGGAGTCAAAGTAATACTTTGGAGACCGTGTCGCTGTCCAAAACGACTTTATTTTTTAGTATGGAGGGAGTATACTGTAACCCAATCAAAGCAATCTAACTGTGTTCAAACTTCAAAGGTATGCCCAAAGGAATGTTATCCAGATCTAGACAAGTACAACAGGTACAAACCATACTCACTGATGAAATTGCCCGCGAGAAAATGAGCAGTTTTGCTCATGAACAGTTCCTACAGTAATTATACATGTCAACACCTTCAAGTGCCCCTTATACCAAAAACAGTAACTGATTACATCATATTTGATTGGGTCCTATTCCCAAATGTATTCCAATCAGTCCCCCAGCAGTTATACACCCATAACTAAACATATTTGTTGAAAGAAACTAAGAAAGAGGGATTTGCATGATAGAGAAAAGGTAGCTGCAACAATCAAGAACTGAAATACAATGGAAATAAGTAGAAAGGTTGAGTAACAGCATCTATATAAGGTCGACCCGTTGAATGTACCTGTGCTTTAAACACTACAGCAACAGAATGGCAACAGCTAAAGCATCTACTCCTTTGAAGATGGAAAATTTATTGAACACTGATGTGTCCTACCTGAATGCTCTTACAATGGAAATAGCTTGAAAGGGCGTACCCAGTGCAGAGAGCTCCCGCTCTGTGCGGGGTCTGGGGAAGGGTGTCAGTGGCAAGCCTTACCCTCGCCTGTGCAATGCGAGGAGACCGCGACTCGAACCCGGGACCTTCCGGTCACAGGCGGTAAGACTCTACCGCTTGCACCAGGCCCGCCCTTCAATGGAAATAGCTTGAAAGGACAAAAACAATTTTATGGAGTAATCAAACACAATGGAGGCTTTGCTAAAATAGTTAGGAAGGCAGAAGGCTAATTCAGAAACAATATCATTAAAAAATATATTTTTCTGCTTTCTTCCACTACCTCAGCCAGACATAAAGCATCATACCTGATGTTATTTATTTAGGTACTTTCAATAATGTTCAAAAAGCCCTAATAACTACTCCCACCGTTCCAAACTTTAAGATGTTTTGGCATTTCTAGACACAGTGCTTTACTATGCATCTAGACATAGTGTATATCTAAGTGCATAGCACAAGCTATTATTCTAGAAAAGCCAAAACGTCCTACCAATTTGGAATGGAGGGAGGAATGGATGGAGTAGTGAGTAGAAGGGAAAAAAAAGTTCTACATTTCTTATCCATTTGTCACACATGATTCTATATTCACAATTACCCATAAGAATAGGATTACTTTTAAATGTATGGCATGCCTTTGCCTTTCTACACTAGATGTATGAATCTCAATTCCACCAAATATTGAACCTGAAACCTAAAAGTTAGACTGCACAATTTGGTCTATTTGGTGCAGAAGTATCCACTACCACGCATCAAAATCACATGCTACCACTCCTACCGCAGAAAATATAGCTCAGGTCACTCTCAGCTCTCGCTATTAATTCCAATAGTAACAAGCGCCAACAAAACAAAACAAAACAAAACCTTCTGAAGTATTCCGTGCACAAAAATCATTAAAAGTGGCAAAGCCAACTTTGCAAGACATCAAGGTACCGAGAGCGCACCTCTTCGCCGGTAGAAGAGAACTGGTAGCCACCATCATCAGGTCCACCGAATCCGCCACCATCGCCATCGACACCTCCATCCAAAAGCCCACCGAGCTCCGCCCCCTGCATGGGCGCCTTGCCGAAGAAGGAGTACTGCGCCGCGTCGAAGCGCGAGTTGTCTGCAGGATAAGGAAAAGGAAGTGACGAATTTAGCTAATCGAGTCCAGCAACCCGAAAAATCGCCAGGCGGCAAGCGCACCAGAAACGACGACGCAGCAGGGACACCGCTAAAATCCCGAGGACGCAACAATCAAAACGGCACTAGACAAAGTCCCAACAAAATCACTCCGAAAATAGCCGCAAGAAAGGATCACCTGCGGTGGAAGACGAGGACGGGCCTCCGCCACCGCCACCGCCATCCGCCCTAACGCCCCTCATCGCCTCGTCTCCCTCGCGGCGGCGCGAATGGGCGCTAGGGTTTGGGTTCCCGCGTGGGGTTTGGATCTGACGAGAGCAGGGGAGAGGAGCAAGGCGCACAGCTCGCCGCCGCTCAGTCTTGCTTGCTTCCCTTCTCTTCTCTTTTGGACTTAAACCAAATAAACCCACAAGGAATATAGAAAATCGAAACAAGGACCCAAATTATGGCAGGAAATAAAAAAGGTTAACTGAAAATCTATCCCTTTTATAGAACATCTGAAAATGATATGGTAGGAAGGAATCTGAATTAATCGCGAAACGCGAGGATTATGTGGAGTGACAGATGACAGATTGATTAGCGCTAATACGGAGAAGACTTGGTCTTGGCTTGCGTGTTACTCTACCTAGATTTCTTTATGGACCCTCTTGCGTGTTTTTTCTGGCTTTCTGTCTCTGACGGGCCGTTGGTTTGCTTTCTCTCTCTTCGGTGATCATTAGTCACGCTAATCACGCACCTTTTTCTGTTAACAATAAAACAAACCATTTGCAGAATGCATGACCGTTTTAGGGCATCTTTGGATATACCATGTTATATTCGTCTGCTCATCGCACATGAGTTTTTGTCCTAGGAAGCTTTTTTTTTTGCTTTTAGTTCATATATCAAAATAACAATGGACTAAATTTTATAGCTAACTAAATTTTAATTCTCGGTGATCTAAACATGACAAGCCCTTATGCGAGGAACGGAGAAATGTGTTTCTGCTACTCAAGATGATAATGTTACGACTTACGGTATAATACTCAAGATGATAATGTTACGACTTACGGTATAAGCAGACCTTGTGGGAACTTGGAATAACGTAACTTTTTTTTGTCGTATCTAAATAATACCTTTTCCTAAGAATTGATTGTGAGCTAAAGCATTTATTTTCTGTAATACTTTTTGTAATGGTTGACGAGATTATACGGTCTTTGTATCATTGGTCGTTGCGTCCCCTGCGAAAATGTGATAGCGAATTCACCTATCACGATTCACAAGATATTAGACTACCCACAGTGTTGATAAAACCTAGGCTGGATTATGAGCGAGAAAGTTCAAATATCAGCTCATCCTATTGCACAATACGATGTTGAGTTTAAAAAAGCAAGCAGCGAGTCTAAGTAGATACACCAAATAAAAAAAACTTTCACAATAGTTCGTTATAGAATGAGAGAAATAAGATTGACAAAATAGCCATGCACGCATTTTGACATCGATATTGATCTTGTTGTACAGTGTGTGAGGTTTAGTGTTCTTAGCACCAGAAGTTGTGGCGTACAGGTACATTTTCAGTATCGACTATACTGCGAGCAATCTTACGAGATATGTGTCGGTGTTTGAATAACCATCGACGAGTAAATTTCTAATATTACGCGTCTGGCTCGGATGATGTGTTTAGAAGACACAAGGTTTATACTGGTTCGGGCAGAATGTCCCTACGTCCAGTTTGTTACTGCTGCTAGTGTTACTAGCACTAAAAATTTACAGTATGGGTTACAAACAGGCGAGAGAGGGACGGATCCTAAGTCTCTGGTGGAAAGAATGAATAGATACCGAGAGCTCGGTTGCTGCTCAGCGTGTGCTTGTGTTGTGTTCTGATCGGTTCGAGGTTCAATGGGTTCGTGATGGTTCGATCGGGTCTGGCCTGAATCGATGCGATGCAAGTCGTCTCGTGGTCCCTCTAATGGGGCGTTCTGTTTTCTCTTTTATAGGCCAAGGAAAAGCACAGGTTACAGCGGAGGAAAAAAGAGAAGAACCAGAGAGAAAGAGCCAAAGGCCCTCAGGGTCGTCGGGTTCTTCTCCTTCATGCGGGTCCCGTCGACACTGTAGATGTCACACAGGGACGGCACCATGTCGCGGTCTTGTCCGTCACTAACGCCATGCGCAGGCGTCGTCTGCCGGTCACGGAGCTCCACTCCGTCCCGACGGATGTCGTGGTGAACCGACGTGTCTGTCAGTGTTCGTACGAGGGTTAGGCAGAACAGTATGGGTACGCCCGACACTGTTCTTGATGTGGATCCCTAGGTATGGCCCGTCGTAGCCGCGGGTTACATCGGGCATGCCGATCTCTTCCTTAGCGTCAGAGTTTTGACCCAGGCCCATACGTTTGGACCTGGAGTGGTTGGCGGCGGTATGGGTCTCTGTCGGACGATGCGGAGCCCGCGGCCTCAGAGTCGGGGTCGGGCGAGGCGGAGTGCGAACCCAAGAGTCGAGTGAAAGGTCCTAATATGGCTAGAGGGGGGTGAATAGCCTATTTAAAATCTACAAACCAATTAGAGCAATTTAATTAGTATAGCAAATAGCGAAATACAAACTTGCTCTAGCTCTACAAGGGTTGCAAGCCACCTATCAAACAATTCTAGTTGATACGATCACTAAACACCCAATTTACTATGTCACTACTCACTACGAGCTCTCACACTTGCTATACTAAAGAGCTCCACTAGATAAACTTGAACAATGAAGCAAGCTCTCAATTCTAGCTACACTAAAGAGCTTGCTACAACTAGTTTGCAAGAATATAAATTAGTAAGTAGGGTGATTATACCGTCGTGTAGAGAAGTGAACCAATCACAAGATGAATATTAAATCAACCATCGGGGCAATAACAAAGGGCAAGAGACAACCAATTTTTCTCCCGAGGTTCACGTGCTTACCGGCACGCCAGTCCCCGTTGTGTCGACCAACACTTGGTGGTTCGGCGGCTAAGAGGTGTTGCACGAACTTCATCCATATAATTGGACACCGCAAGAACCTACCCACAAGTGAGGTAACTCAATGACATGAGCAATCCACTAGAGTTACCTTTCGACGCTCCGTCGGGAAAGGCACAAAACCCCTCACAATCACCACGATCGGAGTCAGAGATAATCACCAACCTCCGCTCGACGATCCTCGCTGCTCCAAGCCGTCTAGGTAGCGACAACCACCAAGAGAAACAAGCGAATCCCACAGCGAAACACGAACACCAAGTGCCACTAGATGCAAACACTCAAGCAATGCACTTGGATTCTTTTCCAATCTCACAAAGATGATGGATCAATGATGGAGATGAGTGGAAGGGCTTTAGCTAAGCTCATAAGGTTGCTATGTCAATGTAAATGGGTAAGAGAGTGAGCTTGAGCCGGCCAAACAGTATTTATAGACACCCCAAAACAATAGAGTCATTGGCTCAATTATTGGGCTGACTGCGTATCGACCAGACGCACAGGTCGTGGCGACCGGACGCACCACTTGTATATACTGGACGCATCCGATGTGGCGACCGGACGCGTTCGGTCGCTACCTAACCGCCACGTGTCTAATTTTAAAATAAAGTAGCCATTGCTGCCATATTCAATCTGCGACCAGACGCGCTGTTTAGAAATGACCGGACGCTGAGCCGCAGCGTCCGGTCGAGTCTAGAGAGCACCCAGGGCCGATCGGACACGTCCGGTCACTTTGGACCGGAAGCAGGGTACTCAGCGTTCGGTCGAGTCCAGAGAGCTCCCAAAGCCGCTCTGGGCTGACCGGACGCGTCTGGTCACTCCGAACCAGACGCTCCCAACGTCCGATCAACTGTTACGCTAAACACCGACACTCGCTGATCAACTTTGACTGGATGCTAAAATAGTAACTCTCCAGCATCCGATCACTTCACTGAGCCAGAGTCCGGTCGTTAATACCAGACACGTCCGGTCGCCATACCAGACACGTCCGGTCACTCAGTGACCAGCGCAACCAACTCCTTTTTAACTCTATTTTCTTCACCCTTGCTCAAATATGCCAACCACCAAGTGTATCACCTTATGTACATGTGTTAGCATATTTTCATAAACATTTTCAAGGGTGTTAGCACTCCACTAGATCCTAAATGCATATGTAATGAGTTAGAGCATCTAGTGGCACTTTGATAACCGCATTTTTATACGAGTTTTATCTCTCTTAATAGTACAACTATAGAATCTAAATGTGATCACACTCGCTAAGTGTCTTGATCACCAAAACAAAATGACTCCTACCACTTATACCTTTGCCTTGAGCCTTTTGTTTTTCTTTATCATTTTCCAAGTCCAAACATGTGAACATCATCATGGCATTACCATCATCATGTTATGATCTTCATTTGTTTTGCCACTTGGAATGTGCCACCTATCTCATAATCACTTTGATAAACTAGGTTAACACTTAGGGGTTCATCAATTCACCAAAACCAGACTAGAGCTTTCAATCTCCCCCTTTTTGGTAATTGATGACAACCCTTATATAAAGATATGAATTAAGATTTAATTGAATCCACGTTGCTTGCCCAAGCATATTTACCATGTGTAAAAAGATATGGACAAGTTTCATGAATCCCATATGGTAGCAATTGCTCCCCCTACATATATGCTAAGAGTTTGGATTAAAGCTTACACATATGCTTAGATAGGAAATATAGGAGACAATGTCTACCAAATGATGCTAAGGTATAATAGATGGACCTTTGAAGCGTGATACCAATCGGAGTGCACCAATATACCATCCTTAGCACCATTAGTAACTAGACACACACAAAAACTAGAATACCCTATGAGATCAACATTAGAAGCAAGGGTCTAGTTCCATGAAATAAACATAAGTCTAGTTACTTAACCTATACATGCTAGTTTTTCATTTCATCATTCAAACCTATAACTAGTATGCACCACACAAGCATGGATATTGAAATTTAAAACTTGTGCCATGCAAGCAAAGATATGTAATGCACATTCAAATGCAATATATAAGTTTATGAGCTTGCTCCCCCTACTTGTGTGCAATTTATTGATCCCCTTACAATGTTATTTCATTTGTTCGCTTCTCCTATCTTACTATCTTTGTGAATTTCTCTCCCTCTTTGTCAACAATTAGCACAAAAAGGCGAGTTCAAATTTTGGATAGGTTGGGGTGAAATCATGTGAAGTAAGAATCATTTTCTCAATTTTGTTCAATCTAGATCATTTGCAAAAGATATTTAACTCGGTTTGATCCAAGGACAAGCTTCTTCACACCTCTAAATAAAGATTATCTTGTACCTTGAGTTAAATACTTAGAGCTCATTTTCTAGATCAAACACTAGGTTTACAAGCTCACAAACATATCATATGCTACCACTAGATCATTTCAAGCATACAAGCAACAGTGGTACCATACAAGCATCAAATTCATTTGCGAATGAGCCTATTCAACTGTGAAATATGTCTAGATGCACTAAACATGTCCTTAGCAAGGATGTATGCCATGTCAATCAACTTTTACCTTGGTTTGCTCGAAGAAGAGGCATGTCATATAATAGGGGGTGCATCAACACATATTTGAGAAGTCAAGTATGTTCAATTCATTCCTTAGCTTGCAAAACCTCTTTTCATCAAGTGGCTTGGTGAAGATATCGGCAAGTTGATCTTCGGTGCCCACACTTTCAATGCAAATGTTCCCTTTTTGTTGGTAATCTCTTATGAAATGATGGTGGACATTAATGTGCTTTGTTCTTGTATGTTGAACCGGATTATTGGTTAACTTGATTGCACTCTCATTATCACATAGCAATGGCACTTTCTTGAACTTGATTCCAAAGTCATTCAAAGTAGCCTTCATCCAAAGTAATTGAGCACAACAACTACCGGCCAAAATGTACTCCACTTCGACGGTTGAAAGTGCTACACTATTTTGCTTCTTTGATGACCAAGATATAAGTGATCTTCCCAATAGTTGACATGTGCCCAATGTGCTCTTTCTCTCAACTTTGCATCCCACATAATTGGAGTCCAAATATCCATTCAACTCAAATCTTGCTCCTTTGGGATACCACAATCCAACATTTTGTGTATGTTTCAAGTACCTCAATATTCTCTTTGTTGCCTTCAAATAACTTTCTCTTGGTGAGGCTTGAAATCTAGCACACATGCATACACTAAACATCACATCCGGCCTTGATATGGTCACATATAGTAGGATTCCAATCATAAACCGATATATCTTTTGATCCACCATGTTGCCACTAGCATCACTATCCAAGCTTACATTTGTCCCCATTGGTATACTAATAGCTTTACTATCATCCATTCCAAACTTCTTAAGCATGTCCTTGATATACTTGCCTTGACTCACAAATATGCTATTCTTCATTTGCTTGATTTGAATACCAAGGAAGTAACTAAGCTCTCCAATCATAGACATCTTAAACTCACTATCCATCATCTTGCCAAACTCCTCACAAAAATCTTGATTTGTTGACCCAAATATGATATCATCAACATAGATTTATATTACAAATAAGTCATTTCCAAGCTTCTTGGTGAAGAGAGTGGTGTCAACCTTACCCATCTTGAATCCCTTAGAGAGTAGGAAATCCATCAATCTCTCATACCATGCTTTTATGTGCTTATTTTAATCCATACAAAGTCTTTCTCAACTTGTAGACATGGTTGGATTTCTTTTCATCTTCAAAACTGGGAGGTTGCTCAACATACACAAGCTCATTGATGTACCTATTGAGAAATGCACTCTTCATATTCATTTGGTACAACTTGATGTTGTGGGCACAAGCATAGGCCAACAAGATCCTAATTGCTTGCAATCTTGCAACTGAGGCATATGTTTCTCCAAAGTCAAAACCTTCAACTTGAGTGTAAACTTGAGCCACTAATCTTGCTTTATTCCTTATTACTATCCCATCTTGATCTTGCTTGTTCCAAAAGACCCACTTAGTTTCAATCACATTATGGTCCTTAGGCCTCTCAACTAATTCTCATACTTAGTTTCTTGTGAAGTTGTTTAGCTCTTCATGCATAGCATTGACCCAATCAACATCCTTCAAAGCTCCATCTATCTTCTTAGGTTCAATGGATGACACAAATGAGAAATATTCAAAAAAATAAAGCCAATCTTGATCTAATTTGCACACCTCTTAAAATATCACCAATGATAGTGTTTAATGGATGATCTCTTGCAATATTGGTTGGTTGAAGCACTTGCACTTGATTGCTTGCATTTGATTGATCACTTGGTTGAGACGATGAACTAGCCACTTGTTGTTGATCTTGCACTTTGTCATCACTAGTTCTTGTTTGAACTTGATCATGAGAACCACTAGCTTGCACATTTGAGTTATATAGCACTTGATTCTTGTCATCTTCAACATCAATCACCTCTCTAGGACTTATATCACCAATGTCCATGTTCTTCATTGCATTGATTAATTGAGTGCCTCTTACATCATCTAGATTCTCACCTTCCTCTTGGGAACCATTTGTTTCATCAAATTCCACATCATAAACCTCCTCAAGAGTACCACTAGCCGAATTCTAAACTCTATATGCCTTGCTAGTAGTGGAGTAACCAAGCAAGAAACATTCATTATATTTATTTTTAAACTTGCTCAATCTAGTGCCTTTCTTCAATATATAGCATTTACAATCAAAAACCCGAAAGTATGTTATATTGGGCTTTCTTCCATTCAATAGCTCATAAGGTGTCTTCTCCATCATGGGGTGATAATAGAGTCGGTTGCTATAATAGCAAGCTATGTTGATTGCTTCGGCTCAAAATGAATGACTCACATTGTACTCACTCAACATTGATCTTGCCATGTCAATCAAAGTTCTATTCTTTCTTTCAACTAGGCCATTTGATTGTGGAGTGTTCTTGGCCAAGAATTGATGTTTAATTCCAAATTCGTCACACAACTCATCAATTCTTATGTTCTTGAACTCACTTCCTGTTGATGCAGAAAGTGACCAACAAGTAAATATTTGTAGTTTTGCCGTACGTTGTGATCGGAGGTGGCCTAGCACTCAATGACATAGGGTTTATACTAGTTTAGGCAACATGCCCTACATCTAGTTTGAGTTAGTCGGTGACTTTATTCTTGAGCCTAGGTGCTCAAAGTTTGCAGTGGGGTTACAAACGAGAAGGAGAAAGATGGAGGGTACAAGAGGTCCGGTCGGCTTCGGTCGGAAGGGCCAAGAGCGATAGGAGCTCCGCTATGAGCTAAGTGTTCAAGCATGTGCTTGAGGTCCGAACCTGGTGGTTCTATGGTTATGAGCTAGTGAACTTGATCGATCTGATGAACCTGGAAGCACTTGGATTGACTTGGATTAACTTGAATGTTGGGAGAGAATGCATCCCGTTTTATAGATGAAGGGGATGGCCTTATAATTGAGAGGGAGAGAGTACGTATGTTTCTAAGTCTTGTTGCCCATGCCGGTGGGTACAGGATGATGGTAGGCGCCCACAATACTGTTGAATGTCGAATGCACGTGGGAGGTTACGTCGTCTTGTTCGAGCATGGCAGACGTCGGCGCCTACCACACTATTGATACCTAAGGTAGGCAAGGGGTTTTTACCATGTTCGTCTGGTACGACAAAAGCCGGCGCCCACAACACTGTCGATGCCTAGAGGCATGTGGGGGGCCTTATTATTATATGGGAGTTAACAGCGTCCACAATACTGTAGAGGAAAATGTCAGCGCCTATAACATTGTTCGTGTCAGGGAGGTTGCAAAATACTATTTCTATAGGTGTATAGGGTACGATCCCTGGTATCATGGTTTGACTTGTGCGCTCTGCCTTACTTTCTTCGTTTGTTCCCTGGTCCTTTCTGAGCGAGCATCCTTCGTCGGTCGGTCCTAGTCGGTTCTGATCGCGCCAGTCAGAGATGAGCAGTGAGCAGGGTTTTTGCGTACTCCGATCAGAGACATGGGGTCAGAGTCGAAAGTAGTGTTTTTGGCCAGGCCTTCCAGTCAGAGAGGCCATCCAGAGGCAGGCTGGAGACTGAAGTGAGCCCTTTGGTCGGAGAGGTGGGTCGAAGTCAGAAAACGAGCGTCGCTCCTCCTCGGACAGACCTCCGGTCAGTGATTGGATTGCTCTTCTGGCCTGTTGTTCAGATACTGGGGCCAACCCATGAGTCGCGTGATGTCTGCTTGGGCTGAGCCTTTGTTTGGGAAGTCGGTCCATGAGGGACCCTAGGTTTATGAACCCGATAGGAGCCCCTAAGCCCCCAGGCGATTCAGGCATAATCGTCTAGGGGATTTTTCGTGTTGCTAGCGGGGAAGGTTTTTGTTTTGTCAGCGGGTGCGCACAAGCGCACCCGCGGGTGTAACCCCTGAGCCCCAAGCGATTCGGGTAGAATTGTCTAGGGGTGTTTGTTAACGGGCATGCGTGCACATTTTTAGTCGAGACAGAATTGTTAACCAAGGCGTCGTTGCACAGCTGTGGCGTTTAGTTTTTTAGGGATCGGGTGAGACGAAGCTTGCGGATCCTAGTGTCGATGCGCGCCATGGGATCGGGTGAGGCAGTTTAGTCAAGGGATCGGACGAGATAGAGCTCGTGGGTCCTGGTGTCGGTGCGCGCCATGGGATCAGACGAGTCAGAGTCATGGATCCTGGCCTTGGTGAAGCCCGCGTAGCCGAGGTTGTTAGTTAGTATAGAGATCAGTCGAGACTGAGCTCGTTGATCCTGGCGTCGGTGCGCATCGTGGGATCAGGAGTCAGAGTCGTGGATCCTGATGGGGCGAGTTCGGGGTCACAGACCTAGGTGTTTTTGGAGTGCAGTCGAAGCATAGCCGGATGGGGTGAGTTCGGGGTCATAGACCTAGGCGTTTGGTGTGTAGTCGAAGCGTAGCTGGATGGGGTGAGTTCAGGGTCGTAGACCCAGGCGTTTGGTGTGTAGTCGAAGCGTAGCCGGATGGGGCGAGTTTGGGGTCGCAGACCTAGGCATTTAGTGTCTTGAGCCCCCGAGCCCCATTGGGCCTTAGTAGGGGTCAGTTTGAGTTGTGTGCGTTACCCCATCCTCGGTTTCTCACAACCGGAGGGGCTAAGTTTTGTCGCTTGTCCCGATCGCTTGGGCTCGAGTGATGCGCTCGGTGAGTTTGCTAATGGGTATGATCGAGTGGAATCCGGATTCATCGTTCATGACAGGGTCGGCATAGCCCACTTGTGACATTCCACTGCTCCTTTACCTACAACTCGGTAGATACCTGGGTCATTCCGGAGACCGACCTGGGTGGCCTAATGACCTCCCCTCGATGGATATTTTATGGGCTTGGCAGAGGCTTAGGATCGAACGAGAAGGTTGAGATGACCCTATCTGCTAGACTGGGCGAGGGCTGCACGAGGCTCATCTACCTTTTTCTCCCCTGCTCTATTGTTGCTCATGTCGAATGAGGCAACTACCGCTTTGTGATGCAATACGGAGAGTTGTGATACATTTCGCTGCACGTGCGATGCTTAGTTCTCGAGCCCCCAGACGGTTTAGGGCCTAAATCATCCAGGGGGCATGGGCGTATGGAATGAATGCGTGTATGAATGTATGAAATGATTATAAAGAAATAGAAGGGTCGATAGTGTTATCTTGATTACTCGAGTGACGGGGTCTGAAGAGCTCTAGTCGAAAATGTCTGACCGGGACCCATGCTCGTCATTCGTGACGGAGTCGGCATGGCCTACATGGGGCATTCCTTTGCTCCTTACATGTCCCTCGGTGTGTTTTCCTGAGTCGTTTGATCGACTCTTAGGAAGCCCGATGGTCTCTCCTGGCGAAGATCCCGTTTTTGTGTTTTTCCAAATCCCGCCTAGGGAAGTGGAGGACCGCTTGCGTGTGGTGGCACTTTGGTTCTTGTGCCCGGTCGTGCGATAGTGGTGGGCCATACCTAGGCCACATCTCATCTCACCAGGCGGCGTTCTATCTGACCAGGTGTCGTTCCGTCGGTCAGCGTGCGTCCCATTGGTCAGGGTGTGTCCCATCGTTTCCCATCCACATTGAATGGGGGAAGGGAGAGAGTTTTTCGCTCTGATATTTTGCCCCTCTTCGGCTGTGGCGTTTCTTCCTTAAATAAGGGGAGGGAGAGGGCTCTCCATCGCAGTCCTTTACCTGTTCTTCAACTATTGTCTCTCCTCCTTCTTCCTATTCACTGAGAGTGCATGTATGCCATGGTGGTTCCCAAGTGAGAGAGGGGGTGAGCGAGGAGGACTTATAGATCCTTTCGTGAATCCAGAGCGCGATGTTGAGCTAGAGGCTGCCTGGGGCGGTGCTGGCTGTCTTTGCCTGAGAAGGGACGGCTTTCGTCAAAGGGGGTGGCGTGCTAGATTTATCTGCGAGGCCTTCTTCGGGATGGAGCCGTGTGTGGCCTTTTTTCGATGGAACTTCACTAGGCGAGCCTTGTCGAAGGGGAAGTTGCTCAGGATCATGCTGGTGGAGGGTTCCGCATCTACAGCTACTCAGGTTGGCTAGTTCATAAAGTTTGATGAGATCTCTTCTAGCCATGGCGGCCATACCTTGGTAGCAGCGTCCCTGCCCAGGAGCTGCCTTGACTACATGAGAAGGTCAGGAGCTCCATGTTCCTCTGCTGAGCATCTATGGGTGCGATGCCCTTGAGGTACCCATTGCGCTCACCGAAGTCAAGGGGATGGAACCGGGCGAGTCCCTTGAGGTACCCATTGTGCTTGCCGAAGTCGAGGGATTAGAACCGGGCAGGGCCCCTGTAGCGGTGGTTATGTCTGGCGGTGTGTGCCATAGTCTCTCCTCTGGCATCAGGCGATGTCGTCGAGGGGCTGCAATAGTATTTGGATTAGAAGTAGGTAGAAAAATTGTAATAGTTGTGGGTGAGCCCTAGGTGAACAGTTTTTGCATCAATGAATGCATCAGTTCTGTTTTTGTGAAAGAACCACACTATCTGTTCCTTGTTTTTTATCCTATCATAACTCTTGTTTTATCCTTTTCTTTTTCACACCTGCCCATTAGTTTCATAGGCTATAGCTGTTAAGAGCCTAGGCATGGCCTGTGGGGCTCGGCTGCTTGTAACCGTAGGTCGTGGCGGGGTGCGTTTGGTTGGGAGTAAGAACAGAGTCACATAGGGCAATCAAAGGAATGGAATGTGCTTCCATTCGGGGATAAAGTTGTTTACCATGTGATAGTAAAAAAGAGAGGTAATATTTAGTATTGTACCCTCATGGAGCCCCTGAGCGACCCGGGTTGAAAATATTCGGGCTGGGGTGCTTTTTCAGGAGCAAGTGTCGACTAAAAAGCGGTAAGACCAAATTTAGGGGAAAAACAACATAACTATTCAATGTTTCAAGTGTTGGTGAGAACGTTGTCATTGTTGTCCTCTAGTCGGTAGGTGCCAGGTCGGATTACTTCGGTCACCGTATAGGGCCCTTCCCATGGTGGAGAGAGTTTATGTTTTTTCTTCGTTGATTGGGTCCTCCGAAGTACGAGATCGCTTACTTTGAGTATCCTCCCCCTGATCTTCCTTTTGTGGTACCTACGTAGGTTTTGTTGGTAGTGAGTGGAATGGATGACGGTCATCTCGTGGGCCTATTTGAGCAGGTCGACTGCGCCTTGTTGAGCCTCCGCGACTCGGTCGTGGTCGAAAGCCTTCACTCTTGGGGCACCGTGGTCGAGGTCGGAGGGTAGCACTGCCTCAGCTCCATAGGCCAGGAAGAAGGGTGTGAACCCTGTGGATTGATTTGGGGTTATTCTTAGGCTCTAGAGGATTGTTGGGACCTCTACAACCTATCGCCCCACGTACTTGTTGAGTCGGTCGAAGATGCACGACTTAAGTCCTTGGAGGACCATGCCATTGGCGCGCTGTACCTGACCGTTAGTTCATGGATGTCCAATCGAGGCCCAGTTGATCCTAATGCCGTATCCATCACTGAAGTCTAGGAACTTCTTTCTAGTGAAGTTAGTCCCGTGGTCAGTGATGATATAGTTAGAAACACTAAACCGGTAGATGATGTCGAGGAAGAATTTGACTGCCTCTTCTAAGCGAATGTTGGTGATGGGCTTAGCCTCTATCCACTTGGTGAACTTATCGACTACTATGAGAAGGTGAGTGATGTCGCCTAGGCCCTTTTTGAGGGGTCCCACCATGTCGAGGCCCCAGACCTCGAATGGCCAGGTGATGGAGATGGTTTGGAGCTCCTGTGCCGGCAAATGGGTTTGCCGAGCGTAGAACTGGCATCCTTCACACCTACGGACGACCTCCTCTGCATCTCATAGCGCGGTGGGCCAGTAAAAACCTTGGCAAAAGGCTTTCCCGATCAGCGACCTTAGGGCCGCGTGGTGTCCGCAAATCCTAGCATGGACCTCGAGGAGGAGCTGCTTCCCCTGGTTGGTGGGGATGCACTTCATGAGCACCCCTGATGGACTCTTTTGTAGAGCTTGTCACCGAGCACGACGAAGGTCTTGGCGCGTCGAGCGATCCATCGGGCTTCAGTCCTTTTGGGTGGGAGAACCTCCTTGAGGACGTACATGAGTAGCGGCGCTCGCTAGTCGGTTTGATCGAGTGCCAATACGGCGACATTAGTGGGTGACGTCGTCATGGAGGTATTAGGATCGAAGCCCCCGAGTGCTGGCTTGGCGTCGGGGTCGGAGCCCCCAGGCATCGGCTAGGTGTTGGGGTGTGTCTGGGTCGGACCTTCTAGGATGTGGGCGGACGGCTCGTGGATGTCGTTGATGAAGACCTCGCTTGGGGATGGATCCCGCCTAGCAGCCAATTTTGAAAAAAAAGTCAGTGGCATCATTGTCCTTTCGGGGGACGTGATGCAGCTTGATCCCCTGGAATTTGTCCTTGAGCTTGCGCACCTCTTGGCAGTATGCTATCATGAGGGGGCTTTTGTAGGAGGACTCCTTCATGACCTGATCAATGACTAGCTCCAAGTCACCGTGAACGTAGAGTCGTGTAGCACCAAGCTCGATGGCGATGCGCAGTCTGTTGATGAGGGCCTCGTACTCCATGGCGTTGTTTGAGGCTAAAAAGTGGAGGCGGGTGGCATAGCAGAGCCTACTCCCATCTGGGGAGATCAGAACCACTCCAGCCCTTGAGCTAGGCGCCATTACAGACCTGTCGAAATACATTGTCTAGTACTCGTGGGTGACGTCCGAGGTCGGTAGCTGCACCTCTGTCCATTCGGCGATAAAATCCATGGGAGCCTGAGATTTAATGGCGGTATGGGGGATGTACCTCATGTCATGGCCCATGAGTTCAAGTGCCCACTTAGAGATCTGTCCCGTGGCGTCGCGGTTGCGAATGATGTCCTCGAGTGGGTATGAAGTGACGACCGCGACCTCATGGTCGGTGAAGTAGTGCAGGAGCTTCCGGTTCGCCATCAACACGGCATATAGGAGTTTCTGCACCTGGGGATACTAGACCTTGGGGTCGATGAGTACTTCACTGACGAAGTATACAGGCCGTTGGACCTTAAGTTGGTGTCCTGGCTCCTCCCTTTCGACGACCAGCGCGGCGCTTACCACATGGTTGCTGGCCGCGATGTAGAGGAAAATGGGTTCTCCCCGTTCAGGAGCGATGAGGATCGGGGCTGACGTCAGAGATGTTTTGAGGCTCTCCAGGGCCTACTAAGCTTCTTTAGTCCAGACGAAAGTGTCTGTCTTTTTTAGGAGCTTATAAAGTGGCATCCCCCATTCGTCGAGCTAGGATATGAATCGACTTAGAGCAGCCAGGCAGCCGGTGAGCCTTTGTACGCCATTGATGTTGTGAATGGGACCCATGTTGGAGATGGCTGTGATTTTTTTGGGGTTGGCCTCGATGCCGCACTCAGACACAATGTATCATAGCAGCTTCCCTTTCGGAACCCCAAAAACACATTTTTTGGGATTCAGCCTAATGTTGAACCTTTGGAGGTTCGCGAATGTTGCGGCTAAGTTTGTGATCAGGTCGCAAGCTTCAGTTATTTTGACCACTATGTCATCAACATAGACGACGATCGTTGGTCTTGGCCGCTCGGCTTGATCAGGCTAATCAAGAGGGTCGATTTGGTCGGCGAAGCATTGCTGCATGCACCTTTGGTAGGTGGCGCTAGCGTTCTTCAAGCCAAAGGCATGGTTATGTAGCAGCACGAACCATACAGGGTGATGAACGAGGTTACGAGCTGATCAGACTTTTTCATCGCAATCTGGTGATAGCCCGAGTAGGCATCTAGAAAGGAGAGGATCTCACAACCCAAGGTGGAGTCAACTATCTGGTCTATGCGCGGCAAGGGAAGTGATCCTTTGGGCACGTTTTGTTAAGGCCAGTATAATCAATGCACATTCTCTATTTCTTGGTCTTCTTTTTAACAAGAATGGGATTGGCAAGCCAGTCAGAGTGGAATACCTCTCTGATAAATTCGGCCGCCAGGAGTTTGGTGATCTCTTCGCCTACGGCCCTGTGCCTTTCATCGTCGAAACGGCGTAGGCGTTGCTTGGCGGGCTTTGAGCCTGGGATGAGGCACAGTGCATGCTCAGTGACCTCCCGTGGTATGCCTGGCATGTCAGAGGGCTGCCATGTGAAGACATCATGATTGGTGCAGGAAGTCGACGAGCTCGTATTCCTATTTAGCTAGGAGCTGGGTCCCGATCCGCACCGTCTTGGCCGGGTCAGTGGGGTCGACCCCCACCACCTTGGTTTCCTCGAGCGGATAGAAGGCTATCATGGAGGTTGGTTTGTTGCAATCTAGGACTGCCGATGTCGATGATTCCCCGAGCCGTGGGAGCTCGGTCGAGTTGATGACCATAGTGGCGAGCTCGTAGTGCTCACGGTCGCACGTGAAGGCGTGCGAGAAGGCACTGCTCATGGTGATGACGCCGTTCGGTCCCAGCATCTTCAGCTTGAGGTAGGTGTAGTTGGGGATTGCCATGAATTTGGCGTAGCATGGCTGCTCCAAGATGGCATGGTAGGACCCTAGAAAGTCCACCACTTTGAAGGTGAGGACCTCTGAGCAGAAGTTGGTTCGGTTGCCAAACATGACAGACAGGTCGATCTACCCGAGCGGGTATGCCTGTGCTCCTAGGATCACCCCGTGGAAGGGAGAACCCGCCAGGTGGAGCTCCGATCAGGGGATGTGCATGGCGTCAAGGGTGTCAACATAGAGGATGTTGAGAACACTGCCTCCGTCCATCAGCACCCTGGTGAGATGCTTCTTACGGACGATGGGATCAACGATGAGTGGGTAGCATCCTGGTCTTGCAACATGGGAGGGGTGGTCCCTCTGATCGAAGGTGATCGAAGATTTCAACCAGCTGAGGAAGGAGGGGATGGCGGTCTCAGCGGCGCATGCCTCCCTATAACGTACCTTATGTTGGCGCTTGGACCAGATGATGTCAGATCCATCGAAGATCATGATGCATTCGCCAGCGTCGGGGAAACCATCTCCATCCTTGCCCACCACGCCTCCTTCCTTGGCTGTTGCCTCTTTGTTGTCTCCTTCTTTTGGCCCACCGACCTATCGTAGGAAACATTTGAGGAGCTCGTAGTCCTTGTAGAGGTGTTTGATGGGGTAGGCATGGTTGGTGCATGGGCTATCCATGAGTTTGTTGAAGTGGTCAGGCAGGCCCTGTTGGGGCCGCTTGACCGTGCGGTCAGTTGCGGCGACCAACGTGGTATTGTTCGGTCGGTGCCGGTCCTTTTTGTTCTTCTTGCCCCTCTATGTGGAGGGGCCCTCGTCTTGGTTTGCGCACTTGGCCTTGCCTTTGTCCCGGTCCCCGTTGAAGACCGCTCCGACCGCTTCCTCACCGGAGGCATGGTCAATGGCGACGTCAAGCAGGTCGCGGGTGGTACAGGGCTTGAGGTATCCAAGCTTGTGGATTAGGGACTCGTAGGTCGTCCCAGAAAGGAATGCGCTGATGACGTCCGCATCGACAACATCAAGGAGGGAGTTTGAAAGGTCCTTGTTGGTTTTGATAATTGAGTGACAACCTAGGTGGACTAATTGTGTTTATGTGAGATACACAGGTGATTAGTCCATAGGTACATGTGTATGAGCAACATATGCCATGGAGGTGAAAATGGCTTGGAGATGTTGCAAAGCTCACACATGTGATGATGAAGGAGCTTATTGCACATGAGACATGACATTGAGTCATGTGATCAAGGTGGAGAAGATCAAGACAAGACTTGGCTTGATGGACTGGTTGCAAGCGTGAAGGGCAAGTCGAAGGCTTTGGAGTGATGGACCGCATGGCGGTGAAGCTTGAGCAAGACTTGGTGCCGATGGACGATGGCAATGGTGAAGAGCAAGTAGAGTCAAGATCGATGAACCAATATGATCATGTGATGATATGAAGTGGATCATATCATTATTGATCGTGTTGGTGCATGTGTTGCATCGACATTGGAGGAGATGGAATGGAATGCGCAAGGCAAAGGTATAACCTAGGGCATTTCATTTCACTGGTCATAGGTGTGTAGAGAAGTTTATGACCAGGTTTAGGATAGATGGCCGTACTATCAAGAGGAGCAAACTTGTTTGCATATCGGTCATCTAGTGCCACTCGAGTGATCTAACTTTGCATTGTCGCTAGGATCAAGTGGCGTGGCAAGTTGAGTGGCTAACATCCTTTGGGAAATGATTATGAAAATGCTAACACACATACACATGATGGTGTACACTTGGTGGTGTTGGCACATTTACAAAGGAGGTGGTGTTTGCAGGGGTGAGATGGGTTTGGGGAAAATAGAATGCCTATTTTCTATTGCACCGGATGCAAATTCTTGGTGGTTGGCTCTTTGGAGCAAGGATGAAGAAGTTAGAAGTGAGAACGAGTTAGTCGCGAAGATGCTGGCGTCGGTCAACTGACCGGACGCTGGATCTGAATGCATCGGACACTGACTGCCTGCGTCTGGTCGCGCTGACGTGGAGTGTAGCAGTAGCTGGAGAGTGACCGGACGCTGGTGCTGCGTCCGATCGCGTTCGACCGGACGCGTCCGGTCATGCTCGGGAGCTTACTGGAAACGACCGAACGCTGAGGGTCCAGCGTCCGGTCAGTTGAAGCTGCTGCGTCCGGTCAGGTCAAGTGACCGTTGGAATCGGGACACGTGGTCATCTACGGGCAACCGGACGCTGAGGTCCAGTGTCCGGTCAACACGACCGGAGCGTCCGGTTGGTCCGACCGTTGCCCAGTGAAGGGGGTAACGGCTAGTTTAGCCCTTGGGGCTATAAATAGAAGTGGCCTTCGACCATGGCTAGTGCTGAGCACCTCAAGGGACTTAGTGTCCATGCTTGTGAGTGCTTGGGAGCCCTCCGTCACATACATACTTGATAGCGATCATTCGATTGTGTGAGTGAGCGATTCTAGTGCGATTGCATCGTGAGGTTGCATCGAGTGGCACTAGGTGATCGAGTTGCGAGCCGGTGGTGCTTGTTACTCTTGGAGGTTGCCACCTCCTAGATGGCTTGGTGGTGGTCTCCATCGAAGCGCACAAGAAGCTTGTGCGGCGCTCCGGAGAAGTGCTTGTGAGGGGCATTGTGCTCGCCCCGCGGGAACCGCGAAGAGCAACTCTAGTAAAGCGTGTCATTGAGCTACCCTCATTCAAGAGGTAGGTTCTTGCGGCGCCCGACGTGCGGGCTTAGCGGGTGATGCTAATTAGCCGCCGAACCACCAAGTGAGCGGTCGACACAACGGGGACTAGCGTGTTGGCAAACACGTGAACCTCAGGAGAAAAATCATCGTGTCAACCTTGTTCTTTCCGTTGGTTTGCATCCCCATTACACAAGCTTGCAATTACTTTTATACATATTAAGCTTGTGTAGTTGCTCTCGTAATTAGATAGCTTGTGTAGCTTGCTAATTACCTTCTTGCTTGTGTAGCATAGAAGTAGCTCCCTTGCATGGCTAATTTGGTTTTAGTAACCTTGTTAGTCACATTGCTTAGTTTGTGTAGCTAAGTATTTGCGCTCTCTAATTAGGCATTGGTTGCCTTGTTATTGAGCATTGCTAGTGACCATCGTTAGCTTTGTGCTTTTGCTTACTAGCATGTGTAGGAGCTCTCTTGTTGCTTAAAATACTAGTGGCATAGGTTTGTGTGACCTTGCTCCTAGAATTATTTAAGAGAGCTCTAGCTAGCCCAGCACCTTAGTTGCATAATTAGTATCTTTGCAAGGTGCTAGTGAACATATATAGAGGGGTGTAGTCTTGGCTAGACCGATTGTTTTTATTCCACATTTATATCGGTTAGCCGACGTGATTAATTTTAGAAAAGACTATTCACCCCCCTCTAGTCCGCCATCTCAACCCTTCAGAGTTGCATCATTGGGAGAACCTACGGATGTAGTCCCATAGGGACTCGCTAGGCTCCTGCTGGCAACTCTTGAGGTCCTAGGAGTTTCCAGGGTGGACATACGTCCCTTGGAAATTCCCGACGAAGACCTTCTTGAGGCCCACCCAGTCATGGATGCTGTTGTGCAGGAGGAATTCAACCCATGCCCGGACATGTTCCCCCATGCAGATGGGGAGATACTAAATGATGAAAAAGTCATCATCCACCCCTCCGGCTCGGTAGGCGAGCTAGAAATCTTCGAGCCAAATACCAAGGTTTGTCTCCCTGGTGTACTCGGTGATGTTGGTGGGCGGTCGAAAGCGCTGTGGGAATGACGCTCTTTGGATACACCGGTCAAAGGCCCGTGGTCCTAGGCCCTCAGGGCTGGGACTCCGGTCATCCAGCCGACGACCGTGTCTAGGGCGCATTTCACTGCTCCTATTGATGGTTCAGCCGGGATCCATGTCACCTACTCTCACCACCGCTCAATGGACGTCATCATCATGTCGGGCGTGATGCCGGTTGCTGACGATGCTACAAGCATCCTGGTATGAACTAGGCCTCTCGTGTACCGATGGTCGGTGCGGAGCAGGTGCTAGGTCAGACCGAGGCGCGGCTGCTGCCTCCCAAGCCGCACCTGGTGGCTATAGTGGCGAGCAGATGGAGCGATCCGTCTGGCACGTCCCTACTCCCCCGGTGGGGAGAGAGGGCACGTGTCGAAGTTGTGTTGTGGAGCTTTCTGCTTGTTGAATGGCGGCGGCTTCTACGAGAACCCAGAGGTTCCGGTAGACTGCCCGCTTCTAGAGGTCGATGGGATCGGGAACACCGCGCAGAAGCATTGCTGTAGCGGCGATGTTCTAGCCTGCCCGAGCGAACTGTAGGAGATTGTTCCCCTCGTTCATGATGTCGTGTTGGACCTGGCGAGCGCACCCTGAGCGCCACCCACCGGGTCATGCGCATAGGGCGCAACGTGCTGCACCAAGCTTGTCGGCGCAGGCGGCGGCTGGTTATGCCACAGTTATCATAGTTCATCAGCATGCCCTTCCGTAAACACGAGGGTCCCCGCACGTGGGTCTAGAGGGGTGTGAGTTTATGTAGACTCCACAACGACCGATGGCTGTCTCAGAGCATTCGCCATAGCGCACTCCCAGGACAAACAGTGGCTAGGTGCCACGTCATCGATGCTAGAGCCATCGCTCTCACCCTCGTCATCCGATAGTTCGTGGAAAGTGATAGGAGCATAGCTTGTCATTCCCACGAATTTGGATGTGAGGGGGGATGGCGGCAGCGTCCCTCGAAGCCCCAGAGTGCACGTGTCCGTAGGAGATGCGAGGCCATAGGGGAACCGATCGTATGGTGTTCATGGTGCGGTAAATACGGTCACTCTGGATAATTGGCGGGAGATAGTAAATAGAGAGTAAATAACAGTATGCATATTACTCATAGCGAGGATTGAGCAGAGAGTTTGCTCGAAATGAAGCGTGGATGCCGCGTCGTCGAAGTCATGCATCCTAGAGTCGATGGAGGGCGCCCTCCGATGTGTGCCGGAATGAGTGCCTCCTCACGGAGGTGTAGTACACCAAGCCAGTCGGTGATGAAGTCCAGGCTTCCAAGGAGGAAGGCCTAGGATGGCTCAAAGATGGGTGGAATCCACATCCCAACAAGTGGGAGCGGGGAAACTCCAGTGAGCCAAAGCAAATTGTATTGCCAGAGCCTGCCATGGTGAAGGTGCCGAAAAAGTGGGCCATCTGATGACCAAAAAGTGTTGAACGTATAACGTCTTCCCCACGGACGACGCCAACTGTCGGTGTAGAAAGTGACCAACAAGTAAATATTTGTAGGTTTGCCATACGTTGTGATTTGAGGTGGCCTAGCACTCAATGACACAGGGTTTATACTAGTTCAGGCAACGTGCCCTACGTCCAGTTTTAGTCTGTCGGTGACTTTATTCCTAAGCCTAGGTGCTCGAAGTTTATAGTGGGGTTGCAAATAAGAAGGAGAAAGATGGGGGGTACAAGAGGTCTGGTCGGCACCAGTCAGAAGGGCCGAGAGTAACAGGAGCTCCGCTATGAGCTAAGTGTTCAAGCATGTGCTTGAGGTCCGAACCTAGCGGTTATGTGGTTGTGAGCTAGTGAACTTGATCAATCTGATGAATCTGGAATCACTTGGATTGACCTAGATTAACTTGAATGTTAGGAGAGAGCGCGTCCCCTTTTGTAGATGAAGGGGATGGCCTTACAAATGAGAGGGAGAGAGTACGTATGTTTCTAAGTCTTATTGCCCATACCGCTGGGTACAGGATGATGGTAGGCGCCTACAACACTGTTGGATGTCGGATGCACGTGGGAGGTTACGTCGTCTTGTTTGGGCATGGCAGACGTCGGCGCCTGCCACACTGTTGATACCTTACCATGTTCGTCTGGTACGGCAAAAGCCGGCGCACACAACACTATCGATGTCCAGAGGCATGGGGGGCCTTACTGTATGGGAGTTAATGGCACCCACAATACTATAGAGGAAAATGTCAGCGCCTACAACATTGTTCGTGTTAGGGAGGTTGTAGAATACTATTTCTATTGGTGTACAGGGTACGGTCCCTGATATCGTGGTTTGACTTGTGCACTCTGCCTTGCTTTTTCCGTTCGTTCCCTGGTTCTTTCCGAGCGGGCGTCTCCGATCTATTGGTCCCAGTCAGTTCTGATCATGCTAGTCGAAGAGCAGTGAGCAGGGTTTTTGCGTACTCCAGTCGGAGACGTGGAGTCGAAGTCAGAATTAGTATTTTTGGCCAGGCCTTTCGGTCGAAGAGGTTGTTCGGAGGTGGGCTGGAGACCGAAGTGAGCCATCCGGTCGGAGAGGTGGGCCGAAGTCAGAAAATGAGCATCGCTCCTCCTCAGCCAGACCTCCAATCGGTGATTGGATCGCTCTTCTAGCCTATTGTTTAGATACTTGGGCCGGCCCATGAGTCACGCGCTGTCTGTTTGGGCCGAGCCTTTGTTTGGGAAGCTGGTCTATGAGGGACCCCGAGTTTATGAACCCGACACTTCCATTGTCACTTCTCACTCTCTTGATGGTTGTTTCAAACTCGTTGTGAATGCCCTTAACAAATGATTTGAATGTTGCAAACACATCACTCTTATCAACAAGAAAGAACACCCATGTGTATTTAGTGAAGTCATCCACAATCATGAATCCGTATTTGTTTCCACCAATGCTAGTATATGTGGTTGGTCCAAATAAGTCCATGTGCACCAACTCAAATGCCTTAGATGTGCTCATCATGCTCTTCTTAGGATATGTGTTACAAACTTGCTTTCCGGCTTGACATGCACTACATAGCTTATCCTTCTCGAATGTGACATCTTTCAAGTCTCTAACTAAGTCATGCTTGATCAACTTGTTCAATTATTTCATTCCAACATGACCAAGCCTTCTATGCCATAACTAACCCATCCTAGACTTAGTGATCAAACATATTGATAATTGAGCTTCTCTAGCATTGAAATCAACCAAGTATAGATTCTCATATCTAAATCATTTGAATATCAAATTAGAGCCATCTACACTTATGATCTCTATATCATCCACACTAAATATGCACTTGAAACTAAGATCACATAATTGAGCTACCGACAATAGGTTGAATTTCAAGCTCTCTATTAGTAGCACATTAGAAATGTTTAAGTCATTTGATATTATAATCTTACCAAGCCCTTTGACCTTGCCTTTGCCATTGTCACTAAATATGATACTATCAATCCTATTACTCTTATTTTTATTGATTGAATTAAATATTCTTGGATCACCGGCCATGTGTTATGTGCACCCACTATTAAGCACCCAATGCCTTACTCCGACTTTATAATTGACCTACAAAAGAAGATCAATTCTTTTTAGTTGCCAAAACTTGCTTGGTTTCTTGAAGGTTAGTTACCAAGGTCTTTGGTACTCAAATGACCTTCTTCTTTGGGCCCATAATTGGTGTACCAATGAACTTAACCGTCACACCATTGATACTCTTAACAAGCATGTAACAAGAATCAAATCTAGTTGAGGATACATTAGGTTGCTTATTCTTGTTAGTCTTGTAATATTGCTCTATATGCCCAACTTGCTTGCATCTATTGCAAAACTGACCATTGCCCTTCACAAAGCTAGCTTTGGGAGTGATAAAGACTGCCTTGCCTTTCTTGGGGGTATAGCCTAATTTCTCTTTATTGAGAGAAAACCTTTGGCCACCCAAGCACTTTAGCAAGCGGGTATCTCCACCATAGGCATTGCCTAAGATACGAGTGAGCTCATTCACCTCCTTCTTGAGGGTATCATTTTCCACCATTAGTGAGGCATCATAAGTGAAACCATCACTCAAAGATGAAGTTGAAGTTGAAGCGCTATAAGAAGTGTTAGTGGGAGTAACTACAATGGGATTATTAAAAGATTCATCAATAATATCACATGTTAGTCTGACATCACAAGACACAATCACTTGCTCCTTCTTGGCTTCCTCCATTTTGACTTTCTCGATAAGAGAGGAGTGAGCCTTTTAAGCTTAGAATGAGTTTTGCCAAGCTTCTCATGGACTTTCATTAGCCTCTCATGAGTGGCATTGAGCTCATCAAGAGATTGCTCAAGAAATTTGACTTTCTTGTGCAATTCCTTGCACTCTTTTCTCTTTATCTCAAAGCAAATGTGCACTTGCTCACACATGTCCATGAGCTCCTCCTTGGAGTACTCTTCGTCATCATCATCACTCCTACAAGCATTACTTTCACATTCATCATCACCACTCACATCATATTTTATCTTGGTAGGCTTTGCCATGAGGCATGTGGATGGAGTATCGAAGATCGAGGGCTTGTTGTTGATGGCGATGCTTACTAGTGCTTTTTGATAGATTTCTTGCCATTATCACTAGAGTCATCACTATCTGAAGAGCCATCACTATCTCAAGTGACCACATAGCCTCCACTCTTCTTCTTTTAGAAGGTCATCTTCTTCTCCTTCTTCTCCTTCTTGTGCTTCTTCTTTTTATCCTCATCATTGTCACTATTGTAGAGACAATCCGCTACAACGTGATCGGGGCTCTTGCAATTATAGCATCTTCTCACATATTCTTTGCTTTTAGTATGATCTCTTCTATTTCTTGCACCATAGCCATTCTTCATGAATTTACCCATCTTGCGCACAAATAGAGCCATGGCTTCATCATCAATATCACTAAGATCATCATCATCACTTGATTCTTTCCTAGACTTGCCCTTGTTCTTGGATGATAAGCTAGCCTTGAATGCTACATTCTTCTTCTTCGTATCTTTGTCTTTCTTCTTGTCATCTTTGTCAACCCCTTCCCTTTCCACACGATATGTTTCTTGTGTCATGACCTCACCTAGTACTTGGTTAGGGGTAGTCTCCTTTAATTCTCCTCTTATGATAAGCAATCTCAATATCTCAAATCTTGAAGGTAAACACATCAAGAATCGATAAGAGATATCATCATTCTTGATCTTATCTCCTAATGCCTTCAAATCATTGATAATTACTTGCAATCGATGGAACATCTCCGAAATGCTCACATCTTCTTTCATCTTGAAGCTTATCAACTTGTCCTTGAGAATATACAACTTGACACTCTTTATCTCCGGTGTGCCCTTATATGTTTCTTCCAATCTCTTCCATACCTATTAGCTCTATCACAATCCTTGATTTGCTCAAACACCTTGGAATCAATGGCATTGTATATGGTGTTGAGAGCCATTATATTGCATTACTTGTTGGTCTTATCTTGGTTGGTGAGATTGTCAGGATCAATGATTGCATAGTCATTCTCGGTCACATCCCATACTTGATCATTGATTGAACCAAAATACATCTTTATCTTTCTCTTTCAATAATCATAGCTTGTGTCATCAAAGAATGGTGGTTTACCCCCACATGGTTGAACACAGCTTGAGCCATAATTTGACATCGATATTGTTAAGCCTTTAATTAAACAATGACCATGGCTCCGATACCACTTGAAAGGTCCTAATATGACTAGAGGGGGGTGAATAGCCTATTTAAAAATCTACAAATCAACTAAAGCAATTTGATTAGTATAACAAATAGCGAAATGCAAACTTGCTCCAGCTCTAAAGGGTTATAAGCCACCTATCCAACAATTCTAATTGATATGATCACTAAACACACAATTTGCTATGTCACTACTCACTAAGAGCTCTCACACTTGCTACACTAAAGAGCTCCACTAGATGAACTTGAACTACAAAGCAAGCTCTCAATTATAGCTACACTAAAGAGCTTGCTACAACTAGTTTACAAGAATATAAATTAGTGAGTAGGGTGATTATACCGTCGTGTAGAGGAGTGAACCAATCACAAGATAAATACTAAATCAATCACCGAGAGAATACCAAAGGGCAAGAGACAACTAATTTTTCTCTCAAGGTTCACGTGCTCGTCGGCACGCTAGTCCCCGTTGTGTCGACCAATACTTGGTGGTTCGACGGCTAAGAGGTGTTGCACGAACCTTCGTCCACACAATTAGACACCGCAAGAACCTACCCACAAGTGAGGTAACTCAATGGCATGAGCAATCCACTAGAGTTATCTTTCGACGCTCCACCGGGGAAGGCACAAAACCCCTCACAATCACCACGATCATAGCCGAAGGCAATCACCAACCTCCGCTCGACGATCCTCGCTGCTCCAAGCCGTCTAGGTGGCGGCAACCACCAAGAGAAACAAACGAATCCCGCAGCAAAACACGAATACCAAGTGCCTCTAGATGCAAACACTCAAACAATGTACTTGAATTCTCTCCCAATCTCACAAAGATGATGGATCAATGATGAAGATGAGTGAAAGGGCTTTGGCTAAGCTCACAAGGTTGCTATGTTAATGCAAATGGTCAAGAGAGTGAGCTTGAGCTGGCCAAATGGTAGTTATAGACACCCCTAAACAATAGAGCCGTTGGCTCAATTATTGGGCTGACTGCACCTCGACCGGACGCGCAGGTCGTGGCGACCGGACACATAGCTCGTGAATACCGGACGCGTCCGGTGTGGCGACCGGACGCGTCTGGTCGCTACCTGACCGCCACGTGTCCAATTTCAAAATGAAGTAATCGTTGCTGCCATATTCAATCTGCGACCAGACGCGCTGTTTAGAAATGACCGAACGCTGAGCCGCAGCGTCCAGTCGAGTCCAGAGAGCACCCAGGGCCGACCGAACGTGTCTGGTCACTCTAGATCGGACATAGGGTACTCAGCGTCCGGTCGAGTCTAGAGAGCTCTCAGAGCCGCTCTAGGCCGACCGGACACGTCCGGTCACTCCGGATTGGACACTCCCAGTGGCCGATCAACTGTTATGCTGAACACCGACACTCGCTGTTCAACTTTGACCGGACGCTAAAACAGTAACTCTCCAGCGTCTGGTCACTTCACTAAGCTAGAGTCCAGTTGTTAATACCGGACGCGTCCGGTCACTCAGTGACCAGCGTGATTAACTCTTTTTTAACTCTATCTTCTTCACCCTTGCTCAAATATGCCAACCACCAAGTGTATCACTTTGTGCACATGTGTTAGCATATTTTCATAAACATTTTCAAGGGTGTTAGCACTTCATTAGATCTTAAATACATATGTAATGAGTTAGAGCATCTAGTGACACTTTGATAACCGCATTTTGATACGAGTTTCACCCCTTTTAATAGTATGACTATTGAACCTAAATGTGATCACACTCACTAAGTGTCTTGATCACTGAAATAAAATGGTTTCTACCACTTATAACTTTGCTTTGAGCCTTTTGTTTTTCTTTATCCTTTTCCAAGTCCAAACATGTGATCGTCATCATGGCATCGCCATCATCATGTTATGATCTTCATTTGTTTCACCACTTGAAATGTGCCACCTATCTCATAATCACTTTGATAAACTAAGTTAGCACTTAGGGTTTTATCAATTCACGAAAACCAAACTAGAGATTTCATCGGACGAGGCGGAGCCACGGCTTTGGGTCGGGCGAGGCGGAATCCACCCCCAGAGGTCGGGCGAGGCGGAGCTTACGCGCCTAGGGGTCGGTTGAAGCTGTATTCGCGCTCTTTACTGCTCGGATAAATCAATATTGATGATCATTAGCTCATCCTCAGATACCCTAATATTGATCCCCGACATTATACACTTATGCTAAAAGTATCCATCTTTCAAAGCCATATAGGCACGCCCATCTTGCTTTGAGAAAATATCTATGACCTCATATCTGTGACAACGAATGCGACACCGGATAGCAGATACACTAGCAAAAAAAACATGTTTACATGTGTCCTGTCATACTCCGCCTCCACAAATAACAGGAAAAATGACACTGTACCTCTCGTGCTAGTAGCCCTCCCAAAACATTATTCAGCGCGCGTGCGCATTGCGCGCTAGCGACGCATACTTCTCCTTTTAAGATTGTCTCAAACAAGGAATCCATATGAGCACCCAAACCCAAAATAGATAGCAAGAGACCCAAAATCAGTCTTCAACAGAGTACTTATACGAGAGACCTATTTTAGGTTGCCTGAGAGGCACAACTTAAATATGGGCATTTTCTCTCCTAAAAAACTATTCGTAGAAAAAATTCTCTTTTGAATCATGTTGTTGGAGAAAATATTAAATATGTATTAAAATTTTTGCATGTAGCGCTACCCAAAATGATGGTTATAGGTGTTGTAGGAGATAGCTTAAGGGTGTGTTTGGTTGGGCTTTTGGCTTTGGCTTTTGACCCCAAAAGCCAAAAGCCCAACCAAAGGGGCTACTTTTGGAGGGTGCTTTTTCAGAAGCAGCTGCTTTTCCGTAGTTCATTTTTAAAAGCTGGTTTGACCCTGCTTTTGGTTTTTGGCTTTCTGCTTTTCGAAATTGATGGAATAAAAAGCTCTTTCATAGTTGTTTCAAGAGAGATAAAGATAAAAGGTATATTTTATACTTGTTTAACCAAACAGCTTTTAGCTTTTCTACAGCTCACAGCCCACAGCAACTTTCCTACAGCTTACAACCCACAACAGCTTTTTTTCACAGTCACAGCTCAACCAAACACACCTTAAGGATGCTACCTTGTCCTACCGTCTCACTCTGTTTCAGCCCCTCCGTCTCATCCCCTTGCAAAATCACCGCGTCGTCCATTAAAAAAAACCGTGTCGAGGAGACACGCCGCCGCTCGAGGCACCTCCGCCACCGGATCCCGGCCCCGCGCTACGCCATCCGCCTTCGCCGCTCCTCCCCAGGTCACAAGCCGGTGCGCTCCGCCGACACTTGACGCAGCTCGTCCACCCCGTCACCCGTAGCTCTGCGTCGACGCCGGATTGGTTAGGGTTTGGGGTTTTGGCAACCGGCGCCAAATCCCGCCGCCGCTGCTCAGGCAGGAGGCCTCGAGCTCACGGGGTTCAGGTAAAGCACGTGCTCCCTCGTCTGCTTCCTCTCTGACCGTTGCTCCGGCGCCACAGTACTCGGGACCACGCCCTTCGAGGCGTTCCTTGGGGAGGAGGCGAGCTCCCGCGGGGACCCGGCCCTGCCGCCGTAGGCCTCACAGATGGACATGGATGAGCCCATGGAGGAGTCGAGGAGAAGGATTGCTGCATCCCCAACCAAGATTTCTTTTGCAGAATGACCCTATTCCTCTTCTCTCTGTTTTGCAGCACCCCAGACTACATCACACCCAGAGATCCCACCTCCTATTCCTCTTCGTCGTCACACAGATTGAGTTGGCTCATCGCCAAGTGCAGGTACTAGTACTAGCATAAGGTTGATTGTTTTGCTTTATTTTGTTGTTGTTTCGAGGCCTTATGAATTGGATTCAATTCAATACTGATGAATTATACTAGTGATGCTAGATGTTGTAATTCTAAACTGTGCTCGTTTACAATCTGTATGAGATGCAACAGATTTTTTATATAACAGGACATGTTTTTTGTGTGAGGGAACTATGATAAGGATTAGGATAACTCGAATTTAATGCCTCTTGGATTGTTTACTTGCAAAAGCTAAGATAGAATTGCAACAGATTTGCATATAACAGAGCTGGGTTTGTTTTGTGAAATTTTTGTGAGATGAAGGGAGCATAAAACTAAAATCAGGGGAGGAATTGTGGGAGGCAATACAGAACAAAACAATTGGCGCTTCAACTGCTGGACAATTCGATAAGGTCCCCTGGGCATCATTTTGCACATGTATTTTGTATGGTTTCCAGATTAGAATTATTGAATGCATGTCTGAATAATGCAGATTGTTTTTGAATCCTTTGATTTTCTTTTACTTTTACCTTGTGTATTGTTGTTTTAATATAAGCACCAAACATTATCTCACTTTTAGGAAAAATAATTTTTGAGTTACTGACATTTTAGGTGCGCAATTTGCTTTCACTTAAAATGTTCTGAAAACTACTTTTATTGTTCTATTGAGATAATGATTAGTTGGGATGCAAACAGACATTGGCCTTCCTGTTGCTACCTGCTAGGCCTGACTGCAAAAATATTATTTTGCCTATCCATGCAAACACCCATGTTTAAAAGTAGGTTTAAATGGGATGGCCTCCAAATTCTACCGAGGCGTAATGGACTAAACCTGTAATGCCTTCATAGCCTGCAGCTCCCACGTCTAGTTACAAGTGTATGTATGTTTCGTTTGGCATGATATTTCTTCCATTCACATGAAATCGACACCCGTCAGCCACACCTAACGGACACCGAAATCGGATGCTCAGAACACGTTTCTTTTCAAATTCAGTCGCTCTCCAATCATCCATTAAATAGCAGTCGTGCTACATTAGTGGAGACGTGGAGTGTCTGATTTTATATGAGCATTGTAGTCACCAAATCTGCACGGCCACTCCGTTTTTTGTTCTTGCAATCTGTACTCAATCTGCTGAACGACAATTTAGTTGTCGTGCTACATTAGTGGAGACGTGGAGTATCTGATTTTATATGAGCATTGTAGTCACCAAATCTGCACGGCCACTCCGTTTTTTGTTCTTGCAATCTGTACTCAATCTGCTGAACGACAATTTAGTTGCTTTTACTATTCGGGGTCTGGAAGGGTGTCTGCAACCTGCTTCCTCTACTGTTGCAAAGCCCGGGAGGTTTTTGTAGCGTCAAAAGCAGACTCTTGCGGGCTCTGAAGGGTTAGCGATTTTTGTTAGCAACTGGAGTTGCGGCCCATAGGCTACCTGCACGCAGGCTTGCTTGCATCCCTAAGGATTAGGATATTTCGATTTAATTCCCCTTGGATGATTTTCTTGCAAAAGCTAAGATAGGATTGCTTGCTTGCCTTGCACTCGACGTTGTTTTCGGTTCTTCAGTACCATGGTGTGTTTTTGCTTGCTTACTTGCCTTTTGTAGTGGGTTAATATGATCTTTGTCTATAAGATAGTAGGATTGCAGAGAGAATAGGAGCTGATCTAGTTGGTCACCACTGAGTTTGTGATGGATAAGTCAAATTATGACCAAAATAGTCTATAATTTTAGTCTCCGATGCATAAGAGGAATTATTCCCGGAATAATTTGTACTCTTACTTTAGCTTCAGTTTCAGCACCATGTGCCAACCAAAGAACATTTTCTTGTTTGTTTGTTTTGAGATCTTGAAGATCTAAATAATATCGCAAAACAATGGAACTAGCTCCTAATTTTAATGATATTCCATATAGACTAAAATATGATAGTGTGTCTTATCAATTTTGGATCAGAAATTATATCCTCCAGCAAAAAAATTAATGTTAACCCCTATAGCAAATATAGCATACAATAGAGCATCTCATTTGCCTGACGGCACGGATCAAATACGTTGTTGTCTGTCAATATAAAACATGACATCATACCTTTTGTGATATTCTCTATATATATTAAAATATGGCGGCATGTATTATTAATTTTTTGTCAGAAATCATTGTTAACCCACATAGCATGTTTTGAACCTATAGCAGTACAAAGCTTATAATATGATAGTTCAAAATTTTGAAACTAGCAATATAAAGTTTATAATGTCGTAGTTCAAAGTTTATAAATTTTAAGCGCAAAGTTTTGAACCTAGCAGTACAAAGTTTATAGTGTGATAGTTTAAAGTTTTGAACCTAGCAGTACAAAATTTATATTGTGATAGTTCAAAGTTTTTGAACCTAGTAGTACAAAGTTTGTCATGTAATAGTTCAGTTTTTATAAATTCTGAGTGTAAAGTTTCTAACCTAGCAGTACAAAGTTTATAATGTGATAGTTCGAAGTTTTGAACCTGGCAGTAATGTCATAGCTCAAAGTGTATTAATTCTGAGTGTAAAGTTTTTAACCTAGCAGTACAAAGTTTATAATGTGATAGTTCAAAGTTTTTACAAAGTTTGTAATGTGATAGTTCAAAGTTTATAAATTCTGAGTGTAAAGTTTTCTACCTAGCAGTACAAAGTTTGTAGTGTCATAGTTCAAAGTTTATAAATTCTGAGTGCAAAGTTTTCTACCTGGCAGTACAAAGTTTGTAGTGTCATAGTTCAAATTTTATAAATTCCGAGTGTAAAGTTTTAAACCTGGCAGTACAAAGTTTATAATATGATAGTTCAAAGTTTTCAAACTAGCATTACAGATTTTGTATTTCGATAGTTCAAAGTTTATAAATTCGGAGTGCAAAGTTTTCTACTTGGCAGTACAAAGTTTGTAGCGTCATAGTTCAAATTTTACAAATTCTGAGTGTAAAGTTTTAAACCTGGCAGTACAAAGTTTATAATGTGATAGTTCAAAGTTTTCAAACGAGCATTACAAATTTTGTATTTCAATAGTTCAAAGTTTATAAATTCGGAGTGCAAAGTTTTGAAGCTAGCAGTACAAAGCTTGTAGTGTCATAGTTTTTAAAGATTATAAATTCTGGGTGTAAAGTTTTGAAGCTAGCAGTACAAAGTTTATATTGTGATAGATCAAAACATTAAATCTAGCAGTACAAAGTTTATATTGTTGTAGATCAAAAGTTTATAAATTCTTAGTTTAAAGTTCTCAACCTAGCATTATAAAGTTTTTATTGTGATAGTTCAAAGTTTTGAACCTATAGCAGTACAAAGTTTGTAGTGTCATAGTTGAAAGTTTATGAATTCTGAGTGTAGAGTTTTAAACCTGGCAGCACAAAGATTAAAATGTCATAGCATAAAGTTTTGTACCTAGAAGTATAAAGTTTGTAATGACAAAGTTTGAAGTTTTATAATTCCTGAGTGTAAAGTTTTGAATCTAGCAGTGCAAAGTTTATAATTGTTACTTTGAAGTTTTGAACCTAGTATGAAGTTTATAACTTCATGCATTTTTTTTAATCTTTTACCTTGTCTTTTTTTCAGGGTATTAGTGACAACTATTTTGGTACTGAAGAACAGAAGTCACGTGTGCTTTTATATTAGCTCTTTGCATCTCGACAAATTATATGTACTCATTTTCCTAGTTTTCTTAAACTTCATAACCATTTTTTATTTTTTCTGTATCGGTTGAATTATTAATTCTGTATAAAGTATTATGGAACATAAGATATATGAATTTTGAAAATAGTACTTCTATATCTATTTGGATGTCAAACCATCTCCCACCCTTTTCATCTCCCACAAAACCGCTATCCTGAAAGAGAAAAAAATAGCTTATAGAATCCAAATTGGCCCATTGACCCAGAATCTAGACAGGAGAAAGCTCGACTCCAGAAGCTAAATGAGTCTTAGGATGAAACTAGACAGGAGAACCGGGCTGGAAAGTCATGGGAAGACTCGAGCGTAGCAATTTTTTTTTTTTTTTTTGCTGTGCAGTTTTGTCTTGGTACAAAAAGAAGAATCCGATGGGACAATTAGTCTAAGTGCTGATGATAGCCTTCTATTTTTTAAAGAGTTATACTCCTTCCGTCCAAAAAAATGTAATTATAGATGAAATTAGCTCAATTTTAATCAAATTTATAGTAAATAGTATTAATATTTATATATGTAAATAAATTTATTATGAAAATATATTCTATAACTAAATTTAATGTACTTATTTTGTCCCTTTTTTATATAATTTCAAATAAAGTTTATAAAGTTTAAAGTATTTGATTCCTCGAAACCTGAGGGGTTCCTTGAAGGGAGGGAGTATCTCCTGGCTTGAACCTGTGGTTGTGTGCTAGTGCAGTACTCGCGCTCAGACCAACAATTCCATTGAAAGGTAGTTTTCCTAGTGGCACGGTCCGTCCAGACACACACCCGCGCGTAGACGGCAGCGCGTCCAAGCAAACAACAAATGGACCTCGTCCGTTTGTTTATTTTCTCTCCCCAGCTTCCGAAGCACCGAGCAGCGGCCAAGAAGAGAAGATAGCGCAACGCCAACGGCCCGGCGCCCAGTAGAGTAGTCCTGCACTGTAGAGAAGCGGAGCCAGCCGACTCTCCTGCCTCTCCCTCTTCACATTCACACGGTTTGCCTCGCCCACGAAAAGACAACCAGCCCGGGTCCGGGGAGCAAGCGGGGGGACGAGACAGAGAGCAGGGAAGGAGGGGAGAGGAAAAGGGAAAAGCGGGTCGCGAGTGCCCCCCAGCTTTTGCTCCAATCGGCGCCGCCTCGCGCGAGATCCGCTCCGCGTGCCCCGCCGCCGCGCCGCTGCCGAGGTGAGCTCCGCCCGCCCTCTCTCCCCCGCTGATCCGCGCCGCCCGATTTGGCACTCGGTTTCCGGCCCGGGATTCCCCCGCCTGCTGTCCGCGTCTGCGGTTTGGGTCGGGGCCGCGCTCGGAGCTGCGGGGGCGTGTTGCCGCGGTGGGTCTCCGGTGGCGGTGAATTGCAGCTCCACACTGCGTGGCTCTGGTTCTGGTCTCACTTCTCAGGGAGTCGCCTGGGCGGGTTGGTTTTGGTCAGCCGATGGGTTTTGCGGCTGCTTTTAGGCAGTGATTTTTTTAGGGTGTCGCGCCACGGGCCGCGGCAATGCGATTCCCGGACCGAACTCCGTGGCTCCGGGTGTGGAATTGGAGTTGTTGGACTTTTTTTTTTGTGGGGGTTTCATGTTTGGAGCTGAGATCTTAATCTCTTTCTTCCTGGTTTGGAACCGGTGCTTTCGCTACTCCTTTTGACGGATAATTCGAGTTTGGAGTCGTCGAATTCTGAAACCTGGAGTAGGTTTTTACATGTGCCGTGGGCAAACGGGGCTTGAATTAATAAAGCCAGAACTGTTCCGCTGACATTTTCAGTTCCATCTAGTCGTGCCGTGGATGTCACAACTTGGTCTAACGACTCTGATCGCGGATTATTTTATTTGTTTCAGATAGAGGTTGTCGTCCCCAGCATCGGGTTCCACGGAGAGTTGTTGATTTGGATACCTGATCCAATTGGGGTCGGATTGAGTCACTTGGACCTTTTCAACAGCTGTCCCGTTCCAGCTGCTTTGGTCACGATAAGAGGCTTGCCTGGTTCCAGAGATGATGCCATTGTGAGTGGAGATGGATTCTGCAAGAAGTTGGTTCCAGAAGTTCCAGCCGAGGGACAAATCCAAGAATCCAGCGGTGGCTGCCAGCCATGGAAAGGATCCAGGAAAGCCCCCGATCGATGATGCCCCTTCTAGTGCGACGAAACAGAGGGTCGCCGCTGCAAAGCAGTACATTGAGAGCCACTACAAGACCCAGATGAAGTCCCTGCAAGATAGGAAAGAGAGGTAGGCAGTCCAGTGAATATAAACCTTTTTTTTTTTACCTTTGCCTGCTTTGGTTATAGATTTATTAGCACCCATCGTGTTTTACATGCAACTAGCAAAATTCTAAATTACGACTCAAGTGTAGAATGGAAAGAAATGAAGGTCCCCATCTTGCTGTTATCGAGCAGGATGCCCAACCACACACATGACATGCCATGTTTGGACTGGAATGGCAAACACAGGTGCAGCCACGCAGATGATTAAGATCAAGTCCTTACAAGTGTGTTGGGACCGTGGTTGTGCCCAGAATAGAAAGCCCAGTTACAGCGTTAACTCAAGTTAGGTAGCTTCAGTACCATATTAAGCTGTAGCCCCTCTGTTCCAAATTATAAGACTTTTTGGCTTTTCTAGATACATTGCTTTTGATATGCACTTAGATATACTCTATGTTTAGACATATAGTAAAATAAATGTATCTAGAAAGGGCAAATCGTCTTATAATGCTTAGATATTCGCTAGGTTTAGGTACATAGTAAAAGAGATGTATCTAGAAAAGCCAAAATGTCTTATAATTTAGAACGGAGGGAGTAGCTCTTTTTTTTTTTTGCGAATTGTATTAAGTTGTAGCTCTGTAGTGAATAGTGATTGATACACAATGATCTAGCAAAGCTATGAACTCAACGCCGAATATGATTTATGAACTTTTTTTTAGTATCGACTCATTGAACTCAAACAATTACTCAATTAAACTTACATACTCATTCTAAATGATGTTTGCCGTTTCAAAACTTAAACAATTCAAACTTATACTTGCAATCATTATCAAATGACAAGATTTATTTTTCTTGTCAACCAATCTACTTGCTGGATTCCATCTATTTGATGACAATTGACTTGCAGGAAATTGTGATCTTACTTTTATAATATCTTGGCTTACTTTTAGGCGCTGGATGTTGGAGAGAAAATTAAAAGATGCCGAAGTTCCTGTAGAAGAGCAAAATAATATTCTTAAGCATTTGGAGAAAAAAGAGACTGAATATATGCGCTTGCAGAGACACAAGATGGGAGTTGAAGATTTTGAACTTTTGACTATTATTGGGAGAGGTGCATTTGGAGAGGTACAGTTCATTTCAGTTTCCATTCTTTAACAGTTTGTGCAAACCAGTTCAATGATATACATGGCATTATTTCTGTTTCTTTTGAATTCTATCCCATCAGTGATTGTTCTGCGCATACGTTTTCTTTTTAAAGAGAAGCCTCTGCTTATATAGAAAGAATATAAAAGTTCTACACATGCACCACATGTTAACTTGACAATATTATTCGTACAATCCTTTTCATGAAATAAATGTGGATATCTCATATAGTTGGAAGTTGGAACTTGGTGTGCCTTGCTGCTCCATCTTGTATTTTAGTACAACTCTAAATATGCAACTCTTCTGCTTGTAAGAAAACTGGGATAAAGTTAACCTTTTGGTCATTGTTCTGCCGACATTTATCTGGCACTTTAGAGTTCTTTGGTATTTGCTTTGGACCTTTATAGGCCATATATTTACTCTCCCAAATTGATGGCATTCAATTATCATGTGGTCCCTTGATGAATGCTTGTGATGAGTTTCCATTCGTTACGTTCACATATGCAAATATTATAACACACCCTGGTGTTTTTTCCACCACCGTTTTCACATGCCTTCTCCATTATTAAGGTAACTTTGATGGATTGGACCATTTTACCATGGCTTGCAGGCAGTTAACTACTCCCTCCATCCCAAATTATAAGTCATTCCAACTTTCTTGGAGAGTCAAAGCATCTCAAGGTTGACCAAACTTATATAATAAAATAATAAAATTTATGATATCAAATAAGTATAATTAGTTTTTTCATTAATTATATTTTTGTAGTATACCTATTTGATGTCATAAAGTCTTTGTAATTCTTTATAATTTTGGTCATATTTAAGATTGCTTTGATTCTCCAAGAAAGTTAGAATGACTTATAATTTGGAATGGTGGGAGTTTATGAAAAAAGGCCTGGCCCTTGATTTTCGTAATATACCTATGAAAAAGAAGTTGTTTGTCCTAAATATCCAATCTGGGCTTTGAGTTAATTTGTAGTATCTTTGTTATCTGCTTATTGCTATTTTTTGTATTTATATTTAGTTAATATTGGGATGAACACTGTTTTGCTACGAGGTTTTTTACCTTTCTTTCTTTTCAAGAGGAGAATTAGAGAAAAAATCATCCTTCTTGGCGCAGTTGACTCATGTAGTTTTAAATAGCTCTTATTAACAACTGGTTTAACTGATTCTTCTGTTATCTTCTGTTTCAGTTGAGTCTGAATCTTTTGCTTTCTTTATGTGTTGTGCCATTCTTTTCGCTATGTCACTTATGCCACTCTAACTGTGCAGGTGCGTCTTTGTAGAGAGAAGACCTCTAAGAATGTGTACGCAATGAAAAAGCTCAAGAAATCTGAAATGCTTCGTAGGGGCCAGGTACCATGTACGGTCTTTCTGAGTTGTTTTGCATTCTCTATTTCTGTTTTGCATGTTATCCTCTGACATGTGTACATATATTCTATTCCAGGTAGAACATGTCAAAGCCGAAAGGAACCTTCTTGCTGAAGTTGATAGTGCTTACATAGTTAAGCTCTATTATTCTTTCCAAGACGAAGAGTTCTTATATCTCATCATGGAATACCTTCCTGGTGGGGATATGATGACTTTACTTATGCGCAAGGACACACTAACAGAAGATGAAGCTAGATTTTATATTGCAGAAACTGTGCTTGCCATTGAGTCTATTCACAAGCACAACTATATTCATCGGTACCATACTAGTGTCTCTGTGTTTTCTTTTTTTAAAAAGCCAGATGATCCTATAATTTAAATGATGTATCTCTATGTTCCTTTTGTCAGGGATATCAAACCAGATAATCTTTTGTTAGATCGCATTGGTCACCTGAAGCTTTCTGACTTCGGTTTGTGTAAACCTTTGGACAGCAGTAATTTTCCAAATTTGAATGAACCAGATTATACGTCTGGAAAAGTTACCAAACCTTTGCCTGATACCACTCGGTTAAGCGACCCTTCTGCACCGAGGCGTACACAGCAGGAGCAATTGTCACACTGGCAAAAGAACCGCCGGATGTTGGTAAGTAGTGTATTCAAAGATGGATTAACTTATCGATGGCTTGGGAACAGCATCACCTATGTTATGGTGGCTTTTGTTTGAATGTCTTAACTCACTTTTCTCCGTCTGGATTATATCCATTTTTTGCCTCCTATAACCTATTTGGCATAATACAACCATACAAAAGTTATATTGCTCCTTCAAATTTTGTAAGTTTTGAACCATGTTTCCATAGATGATGTTCGTAGTTGGTCTCATGTCTCTCTGAACCAATCATATTGAACTTCTAAAGGACAGAAAATGGTTCCCAGTTCTAAGGATGTAGTATTGTTTTGTTGACATCAACTTACCATGTTGAACCAAGTCGTATGGAATACTCTGGAGTCAATGGCTAATGAGTGGGGCACTATAATTTGATGAATGGAGCTGGATCAAACTAACAAAAACAGTTACAACGTCACTATCCCCATTACAAAGGAATCCAAATAGTAATATTTTCTAGGGTTTAATTTTCTAGTGGATTATGTGAATCATAAGGTTCCTTCCTATGTCTAGCAAGATCTCCCCCCTTTTCCATAAGGTTCCTGCTTGCCATGCTGAGTGTGCACTCGAGCGCAGTTGACATGTTTAATTGCAATCCTGGGGCACAGGCATACTCAACAGTCGGTACACCTGATTATATTGCTCCAGAAGTTCTACTGAAGAAAGGATATGGAATGGAGTGTGACTGGTTAGGTTTCTTATCTTGTAAATTTGTATCTTTAACTATTAGACTTGGTGATTCTATCACCCTCTGTGCTTTCTGTATCTTGATTGATGCTTGATATCACTTCTTTTTCTTCTTTAGGTGGTCCCTTGGTGCTATCATGTATGAAATGCTTGTTGGTTACCCTCCATTTTATTCAGAGGATCCAATGTCTACTTGCAGAAAGGTACATGTGAATATGTGATATCCACAGGATATATATGTGTGCCATAGTATTCTATATTCAGTGTCATCCTATGCAAACTTCATGAACATCATTGTGTCAAATCCATAACACTGAAGAGAGCAGATTACACTGTGCACTACATTAGGATGACCATGACTTGCCTGTAACCACAACTATTTAGGCCCTGTTTGGATCCACTAGTAGCTAATAGTTCCCTGGCTAATTGTTTGCAGCTAATATTAGCGGGGTGCTGTTTGGATCCACCAGCTAAAAGGTGGATGCATTGGTGGTTTTTTTGTCTATCCTTTGTTTTCTATTGGGAGGCACATGGATAGAGGTAGGTGGGAGGGCAAAAGTGCCTTTTTGCATCTATTAGCTGCGTTGGGATAGCTACTGAGATAGTCGTTAGCTGTGTGACCAGATAAACAATTAGCTGGGTTCCTTTGGATCAACCCCAACTAATTTTTAACAGCTAACTATTAGCTGGGAGTTGGTGGTTGCAGCTGGTCGAATGAGCTCTACTGCACTGTACGCCTATTTAATAAACGTGGGCTTTATATTCTAGCTGCCTTGCTTACTTTTAGTAAGCAAAATACTTCTATAGCTTTATGAGCATACATCTCAACTTATGTTTTTCTTTGTTCATGCAGATTGTGAACTGGAGAAGTCACTTGAAATTCCCTGAAGAGGCAAAGCTTTCTCCTGAAGCTAAGGATCTCATCAGCAAGCTTTTGTGTAATGTTGAGCAGAGACTTGGCACAAAAGGAGCCCATGAAATAAAAGTTTGTTCTTATCCACATGTTTGATGCATACACTTCCATTACTCTCATACCCAAGTACCCAACTAATTTAATTGTACTTACAACTTTAGGCGCATCCATGGTTTAGAGGTGTTCAGTGGGAGAAGTTGTATCAGATGAAAGCTGCTTTCATACCAGAAGTTAATGACGAGTTGGATACTCAGAATTTTGAGAAATTTGAGGAGGTAAAAATCTACTTTCCCCTGTTGGTTTACTTCTGCAAATTGTCTGCATCAATAATATTTGCCTACAGTATAAGATTGGGTGGTGGTTATGCCACATGGCAGTTGCTGGTTAATATTGAATGAACTTCTGGTAGTGCCTGTGATCCTGTTTTCCTGCTTGTTAGCATACTAATTAGTGTTCATTCTGGTTGTCAAACAATACCTGTGGGCAGGCTTAGCATATGGTAAAATCAAACACAAGGGTTCCCTTGAGTGTTTATTCTAGAGGTGAACAATCACCACCTGACATTCCTTCTGCTTGGAAGTATGCAATTGTACTCCTAAATAGGTGGTCTGTGTTGGTTCCCTGTGCACTGTAGGCTAAATTTCTCTGGGTTAGTGCTACCTGGTAGTACAATTAAATGAAATCTGCGATCTAATCACAAATTCTATCTGCTACCTAACAAAAACTGGGGTTCAGATAAATCTGGTGTTGTTTCCTCTTTCATATCAGTTAGGCTTGTGATATTCTTAATTTCAGGATTATTCAATTGTAACGCTCTATTCTTTTGTTGTTTATATGATAGTGTTTGTTGTTGACCTGGTGAAACTTGAACTGTGAATGCATTAGCTAATAGCTATTGCTCACGCATTTAATTATTTTACCACTACTTTGCAGACTGGAACTCAAATTCAAAGTTCATCCAAGTCAGGCCCATGGAGAAAGGTATGCATAAGTTCTCCACTAAAGGTTTCTGGGTAGTTGAAGTATGGGACACAGTAATGTACCAGTTACAGACAGTTCCATATCTGCTGTTCAAGTGAAATATTTTGCATTGGTTTTCTCCCCATTGGGCACTAAAAAACATTCTTATCCCTCTAGCATGCATTGGTTAACCATAAAATATATATCTAAAAATGTGTTTCAAACATTGCTATTGATCTGGAGGGCATATATATTTTCTCTTGAACAAGGGCACATATATTTAGAAATTGAGTGGGAATTTTACTCATATTGGACATTTGAGCTTTATTTTATTACTGCCCTTTGTCAATGAATTGAAAGACACTTCTTTTACAGATGCTTCCATCCAAAGATGCAAACTTTGTTGGGTATACGTACAAGAACTTTGAAATTGTAAATGATGATGAAGTGGCAGGAATTGGTTAGCTCCCCCATTACTATGTTCATCCTCTGTACTATTTCACTTATTTAGTTATACATTTAGTTTGACAAAAATGGTTTGGTGCTTTGTGCAACAGCGGAGTTGAAGAAAAAGAGTTCCAAACCAAAGCGGCCAACCATCAAGACATTGTTTGGTAATGAGCCAGCCAGTAGCCTATGTTCATTTCGCCTCTCCACTATCTTTATCTCTGTGAAGGCGGGAACGACCAACTTACCTTGCATTCATCTCTGAACAGAGAGCATGGACGAAGAGGAGCCTGTTCAAGGAAGTTTTTTAGGTATGTTGCCCCCGAAGGAGGGGCAACCTTCGTCCCACTCCAGCATTCCACCAGAAAAATACCAACCTCGACGTAAATAGGATATGGAGGTTCCAAAAGTAAAGCATAGAAAAGTAAAACAAGAAAAAAAAATCTCTTCTGCTGCCTTTTGATCTGCTCCCTGTCAAAGTTTTGTAAATCCTAACCAATGTGTTCTTTAGTCAAATGCTTAAAAAAAATCTCTCCGGCCAAATAGTGTATGGCATTTGATGTGAGCATCAGTGTTCGCTGTATATTGTGTTACCGTTCTAACTTTGGATTGATGTTTCTCAGCCATATTGGTGAAACCTAGTGTATACTAGATACAAGGGACCAGGAGAAAACAAGCTGTGCTGCTGTGGCGAACCTGTGTTATGTGTATTGACCTCATAGTTGTTTCTTCAAGGTCAAGATTCGTAGGAGCCTGATCAACTAGCAGCTGTATTGCTCAAAAAAAAAACCGCAGTTGGAGCATATGAATTGGAACACACGTATGTCTGACACAGCGCCCATGTCAAACGAGTAATTGACACATTTATCCTTGTGAACATGTTCTCGTAAGGTTGCGTTAGGTCGAGAGACATTCTAAACAGGAATGGTCCCGTCCTAGATTATGGAGACGGGACAATTCTGTTTGATGTTTAGTTGAGTGAGGACAGAACTATCCTATTTTTTATTTGGTTTAGAGACAATAAAAGTGGGATTAACCACCTGTCTTATTTCTTTTTCCCCTTCTTTCTCGCCATCTTCATTTCACATGTTGTTGCGTTAGGGCGACGTGCGGCGGGCTCGCTGGGGCCAGGGCAGAGCCCGCCTAGACGATAGAGGTCACCGGCCACCCCCTCTTTCTTCTCCCATGCGCGTAGAAGCCTGTGTCCCAGGTGGGACAGGTAAATCCGTCGAATTTTGAGGAGTATTGTAACGACCTAAAAATCCATACACCTAAAAATACCAACTAGAAAATTTTTTCTCAAAACTTCCATGTGATGATGAGTGTCATGTAAAGTAACCCAATCCAGGAGTTGCATTAGAAGTACCCAACCTAAGTCAACACATAAGCATAGCATATCATATGTTGATTATGATTATTTAATTTCTAACAAATAGATGTTGCATACATGTTAACTTAAATTGTGATTTGGATCTTCATTTGCCTTATGTTATGCTTAACAATTCCATTAAAGTAATAAACCATAAAATTATTATTAAACAAAATTCCCTAAAATTCCAATGAACAAGTTACCTCAGTTTTCAATTCAAATTCTAAACCAAATTTGAATTCAAACAATGGAAAGGAAATGAAAAACAGAAAGAAAAGAAGAAAGGGAGAAGAAGGCCTCGCAGCCCAGCCGCTCGGCCCAGCCAGCCCAGCGCGCGCACGCAGGCCCAGCAAGCAGGCCCAGGCTACCACAGCCGCCCGGGCGCCCAGCCCCGCCAGCTGCCGCTGCCACTTGGGCCCGCGCGTCAGCCGCGCGCTGTTCACCCGCACGCCCCTCTTCCCTTCGCCGCAGTCGCTGCCAGCGGACCCCGCCCGTCAGCCATCCCCTGCTCATCTTCCCCACGCCGCGCCCAACCGTCAGCCGACCGGAGGGCGACAGCGAGTGCAGAGCGGGCCAGGGGGTCACGCCCGAGCCATGGCCTTGCCCCCCCTTGGCGCAGCGCCCACGCCAACGCCATGCCAACCACCCACGCCCCGCGGAGCCGCTCGATGCGCTCGGCGCGATCCTCAGTCGTCCGCCGTAGAGCTCGAAGCTCCGGCTATAAGAGCCCCAACCCTAGAGCCCTAGCGATCGTCCATCACCCGCCGCCATTTGGTGGCCATACGCTGCGCACCGGAACCAAGAGAGAGGAGGGAGAAGGGGAAGGAAGGAGAGGAAGAAAGTGCCAAAGCCGCTGCGGAGGAGGAGGTCGTCAGAGCCGAAGACGACGTCGGCGCTTCGTCACCGACGCGGTTCGGCACGGCACTGCACGGCCACACCGGAGCTGCACAGCCTCGCATCGACACGGCATCGCCATCCAGTCTTCCACGCCACCCACGGTGAACTTTTTCCCCTCTTCCGATCTCTCTCTGCCGCCGGACCTCACCGTCGGCCATGGCACTCCACGCCTGGAGCGCGTAGGCCAGTGCCTTGCCTCAGCCACTAGGAACGCACGCACCCTCGCACACGTCAGTAACACACCGTGACCACCCCACCGGAGCCCGTAGCGCACCAGCGCGCGCATCGCCGTCGGACACAGTGTCACCATGGCTGCTGGAGCCCCTAACGGCCACCTAGGAGACCGAAGCCCCGCTTGAGCTCTAGACGCCTTCGTCGTGCACCCACGTAACCGTAGAAGCCCCATCTGCCCAGCACTAGCCACCGGGGAGCTGGCATGCGCGACCTCGCCACCGGCAAGCACTGCCGAGCCGCCGCTCGCCATGGCCAGCACCTTGGGGAGCTCTGGTCGCCACCATGACCCCGCAGACGCAGTCGCCGTGGCCCGGGGAAGCTTTTCCCCACACCAATCGGACACTAGCGCCACCACAGGGGCTCACAGCAAGATCGCCGCCGGCAGGAGCACCGCCATGGGAAAAATAGGGGAACACCCCCCCTCGCCGGCCACCTGCGCGTGCACCCGGAGTACCTGGACCACGCCTGGGAGGCAACGGGTGGACTCGGTCCACCATAGACCAGTCTGTGGTCCATGGACCAGCATCACTTGGTCCACTATAGACCGCAGCCATGGACCACAACCCAATAAGAGCCCACGGCCGTGACGTGGCAGCGTCACAGCGTGCCACGTGTTTAGCCCGGCCCGGCCCAGACCGGCCCAACCCGAAGACCAACCGGCCCAGTTCGGACCCAGCCCGTATTGACCATTGACTGGTCAACGCTGACCATTGACCTGGTCCCACCTGTCAGTGACACGGACGCCCTGGACCCACACGTCAGATGCTGACGTTATGATGACGTCACGTGGACCCACATGTCAGAAGCCAGCACAGCCAAGGTGACGTCATGCTGACGTCACACTGACATCAGCAGACCAGGCCCACATGTCAGTGATCATGACTGTTGACCATTAATCGTTGACCGTTGACTCATCGTTGACTGACGTTGACTTTGACCGGACCCACCTGTTAGTGACCCAATAGCCTTTGGCCCCACCTGTCGGTGTGGACGACGTTGCTGACGTCAGCTGGGCCCCACCTGTCAGCTCGGAACCGTGGTGCTGATGTCATGCTGACGTCAGCAAGCCACGTGGACCAACCACATCATGACACGTGTCAACCCAGGATTAATTCAACCTTTTTGCATTTTCAGAAATAGATTTAAACTTCAGAAATTCATAACTAATTCATATGACCTCAGAAAAATACGAAACCAGGACCAAAATTCATCTAAAATCAAGCTCTACGCAATGAACCCATGTTTGAGTGCATTTGGCTCTTTTGAATTTTCATTGCTTCTTTGTGCTATTCTATAGACGTCGCTAACGCGACTATATTACGATCGTTTGCAGACTCGGAGGAGAAACAGACAGACGAGGATCGTGAGTACCGTGAGGAGTACGGAGACGACTACACTAAAGGTGTCACATCCCACCCAATCTCGTAGCACCTATTACGCATGGCTAATATAGAACTGCTATTGCTTTACTTTACTGTTGTAATCATACTATGATAGGACTTGCATGGTAGTATGCTTGCTTGAAAGCCTTTACCTTGGCGCAACCTTACCCCTGCATACCCTGCTATTAGGCTAGACACACGCTTACTGCTATACATTTCATTACTCATACTTCTACTACGCTTATACTACGTGCGTGGTGGATACTGGTATTATCTGGACCATGGGGAGAGTGCTGCGTGTGTGACTTGGGTGTGTGGAGGGTGAGGGTTGTGTCGACCAAGTTGGAGTATACGACGAGCCTGGGGCAAGTCTTGCTATGGGATGCTACCTGGGCACCCCTGGAAATGGATACCTGTGGTGGGTAAATGGTACCTGAGGTGGACCTGGGTGTGAACCTGTGATGGGTGGAGCCCGGGATGGAGGTGTTGTGGTGGCACGGTAAATGGAAACCCTGATTGAGACATTCTGGCTTGGTCATCCCTAAGGACTTATTAGTACTCAGATTCACCGGGAAGCCTTACGTACCACTCGCCCTATATGGTGCGGGACGGCTGGACTACTTGGTAGGATATTGCCACTACTGCTAGGTTGATAGCGGGCAGTGTAAGGAGGTACGGGGCGCAGAGGATTTCCCCCCCACACCCTTCCAAGACTTCATGGAGACCTTGTGGACCCGGCTCATGACTCACAGTTTCAGCCACCCCAGACTAGACTTGGGGTGAACTAGGGCTGAATGGTAGAGTGGCATTATCCTAGGCTAGCAAGCGGTCGGAATCAGCCTAGTTGACGACGGTCAGCAAGGAAGGCGGATCTTGTGGTTATGTAAAACCTCTGCAGAGTGTATGGTTGATCGATTGATACATGTGCCGACTTGTCGGCTATGGACCTTTCCTGGGTTTCGCTTAAACTAGATAGTGAGATGGGTCCTTCTCTTTCTTCCCCCGTGAGAGAGTGTCGGTCGTAGCCAGGGGCTACGGGCCTTGAGACAGTGCCGAGAGGGAGTTGGCCTGTCGACTGAGCGATGGTATGGTACAGTGTTGATGGAGTTGGTGGTATGTCGATCCCGGGATCGAAACCTGGCTCGGAAAAGGGAATGGAGTGGAATGTGTGTGGGAATGGTGTTAAAACTTGACAAAATATTATTGTTTACTGATATGCTAATGCATAGGAAACCCCAGCCTTATAGGTTCACTTTGCTTATACCCAGCTTGCATCCAAATTCCACAAAGCAATGCTCATAGGGTTGGGAGTGGCCAGTATAAATCGTACTGATAAATTTTGGCACACAGGTTCTGCTGAGGAGTATAGCTCCGAGGAGTTTGACAGATGAGGGGTTTGTGCCTACGCTCGAGTTTGGTGATCTTATCTTCAAGCTGTTCTGAATGAATCCTACTATTGATTCCGCCAATACGGCGATGTAATAAATTATGTAATTCTGCACTATTTGTACTCTGATATTATCGTTGTATGGATGTGATATTCGACTAGAATTTGGGTAATATGATCTACAACAATCTTATTACACTTCGACGCTGTGGATTTCCCTTCACGGAAATTGGGGTCGTTTCAGTTGGTATCAGAGCCATACTTGACCATAGGACGCAACCCTCAGAAAAGGACGATAGAATAGGACGTGGACAACCCTTCTTTCGGTTATATACCGACCCTGCATTTACTTTTATGCAAGGCTTATCTATTATTGACCTGCTAACACCTATCCCCTTGAAACATGCAGATGGCAACGAACGTCGACTGGTCGCCACTAGGACCGCTACCTCTAGACCACGCCAAGCTTACCTTTGACCTACGTGAGCTCGGGGGTTTTGCACAGACCCTCTGCCGAGTTCTCGTCACGTTAGGTGTCCCCGACGAGCTTGTCAAGGTCACCTGCACTGGGAAGCCAGCTAAGGAAGGAGGAATCGAAGGACCGATTGTCACCTCAGTGGAGTTCCCAGCTAGCACTACCTTAGCTTCTGTCCCAGCTTTCACCGAGTTGACTATAGAGGACAGAGTCGAGGAGGGACTACGAGCTATCTCACACAAGGCACTTCATAGAGTGATGAGGGACCACTACGAGCACCTGAAGACGATAGAGTTCCGTCTACTTCCCCAGGCCCTCGGCCTCAGCCTTACCCCCAGTGAGCAGAGTTTTGCAGCAGGCAGAGTTATCCTTGCCGAGGAGGATAGATGCCTTCGTGTCTTAGCTATTCACCTACTAGAGTAGGACAGGTACGTAACCCAGCTGGAGCAAAGGAGACGTCAGGACCAGGCCCTCCGGTGGGAGTACCAGGAGAGAGACTCGCAGGGAGCACAGGAGCGAGCTAGTCTACTGGAGACAGTTGCCAAGCTGCAGGACGAGCTCAACCGTCGTGAGGAGGACCACAGAGCCAAGGTCGCTGACTTACAGGACAAAGCAGCTAACCTAGGCAACAGGAACTGCTACCTCGACAGCAAGGTCTTGGAGTTGCAGAGTGAGTTGGATGATAAGAAGGCTGAGTTCAACCACAGAGGAGACAGAGAGAGATCCAAGGGGATTGATATGCTGAAGATCCAATCTCGGAACAAGACCCTGACTCAGGAGCTAGAGGAGTTCAGGAAGAAGGCCGTTCGCAACCAGGGTCACCTGATCGAGGCACTCAGGCAGACCGAGTACCTACAGGACAAGTGTGAGAGGACATGGCAGGCTTGGCAGAAGTCTGACAGGAAGCGCCTCAGGGAGATGAAGGGTATGTGGGATCAGCTACCTAAGGAGGTTTGTAGTAAGACGAAGCCTAGGATAGAGGAGTTTGAGTTAGCCCTGACTCGCCTCAACCTAGACGCCTGCCCTACCCTACCTAGAGCCAAGCCTACTAAGGAGCTCGCCAAGGCTTTGAAGTACGTGTCCCGACTTCACAAGTCTAACGAGGAGATCGAGATCGAGAACAGTCGTATCCCAGCTGCGGTGTATGAGTTAGAGTAGATGACCCTGCGTGGTCGTGAGTCATGTCAGTAGCTTCCATAAGTTGTACCCCATGATGTACCCCTTATGAGATGTATTATGAGACACTATGAGTAGAACGATTCTCGCACGTCTTCAAGTGTAGCTACTGGAGATGATGCTATGTAATAAAAACCATGTAATGAATGTTTCGGATCTTATTGCATCTTTATGAATCTTATTGCTTCTTTTGTAATGAGTGTTGGATAGTATGAATGTTTTCTTTAAATCGTCAAAATCATGTAATCATATTGAATTATAAGCACTTATGGCACAAGCACTAAACTCTCTATGATCCGTGTTGCAGATGCCGAACCGCCGTTTTAATCGCCTAATGAATCGAGGACGTGCGCCCACCCCTGAACCAGTTGAACCCAATGGGGGACGTGGTGGCAACAACCGTGGTCGTGGCCGTGGCCATGGACGTGGAGGGATACCCTTCCACCTGGAGAATACTCCACCGCCTGAGGAGAACATTCCACCACCACCACCACCGAACCTGGCAGAAGTGATGGCACAACAGACCCAGCTTCTTGTAGCTCTTGTTGAAGGAGCAAACCATCGCCAGGGAGGTCAGCAGAACGACTTCCAAAGGAAGCTAGAGGGATTTCTGAAGCTAAGGCCACCTACCTATGATGGCACCGACCCTGACCCGCTTATAGCCGATGACTGGCTCAAGGAAATGGAGAAGAAGCTTGACCTCACTACTTTCACCGATGATGAGTGTGTTGGAGCTGCCACACACTAGCTCACGGGTGCAGCACGCGCCTGGTGGGACAGTTTCAGTGACTCCCATGAGGACCCTGCCCACATCTCGTGGGATGAGTTCGCTGAAGCATTCACTGAGTATCACATTCCCAAGGGTATCATGGAGGCCAAAGCCGAGGAGTTCCGCAACATCAAGATGGGAAAAGACAGGGTGACTGAGTACACTACTCATTTCACCAACCTTCTGCGCTATGCACCTTCCTTTGTTGTGAACTCTGAGAAGGAGAAGCTGTACTATTACCGCAAGGGACTTAACCCGCACATCAAGCTGAAGTTTGGCGGTATTGAGAGCAACACATTGCGTGCTCTGGTGGATCACTGCATCTAGATTGAGAAGGACCGTGCTGAAGCTGGAGAAGAGTACAGGGAGAGGAAGCGTAAGCCTAAGGAGTCTCTCTATGGTTGTGATCGCAAGAGGTTCCGCAGAGATGCACCATCCAGGGAACGCTCTCGCCACAATAGGGATGACAACCCTAGATCGAGTAGGCGAAATGGAGGCTACACCGCCAAATACTCCCACCCTGCTCAGGATCGTTATCCCCAGGACCGTTATGCTCAGGACCACAACAGTCAAGACCGTTTCAACCGTCCCCGCACAGTGAATGAACGCCCAGCATAGAACCGCTCCACACCAAGCACTAGAAACTAGAAGGCACCCGTGTTAACCCCTACAGTCGGTACGCCTTTCACCTGCTTTGCTTGTGGCCAACCAGGTCATAAAGCCGCTGAGTGCCCTCAGAACTCAGCTGCACAGAAGTCTCAGTTCAAGGGATCAGCTACTTGTGGACGTCTCAACCATCTGGATGCTGAGGAAGCACAAGCTGCCCCTGACGTTGTGTACGGTATGTTTTTAGTTAATGGCTATACTGCATCAGTTCTATTTGACTCTGGAGCAACTTGTTCTTACATATCATCCAAGTTTGCATGAGAACATGACCTATCTGTAACCCCACGTGAAGAGCCTATCATCACCAGCTCACCTTTAGGAGACCTAAAGTGCACCCACATCTGTAAGGGAGTGAGTCTTACCATTGAGGGTCTTATCTTTAGAGCCGACCTAACCCTGCTATCTTCCACTAACCTAGATGTCATCTTAGGTATGGATTGGTTAACCATTCACCAAGATATCATATCATGTTCACCTAGATATGTCCAAGTGACCCTCCCATCAGGCCAAGTCGTTAGATGTGAACCCCAGTCTGGAAAGTCCACCTCTATCCTATGTGCCCTTAAAGCAAGTTCAGGATCACAAAAAGAGGAGAAGACAGTTCATGATGTGCCAGTAGTCAGATACTATCCCGATGTATTCCCTGAAGAATTACCGGGTATGCCACCAGACCGTGATGTTGAGTTCATCATTGATCTATTACCGGGAACGGGACCCATTGCCAAGAGGCCCTATCGCATGTCAGTTGATGAACTGACTGAGCTCAAGAAACAGCTTGATGAGCTCATCTCAAAGGGGTATATCAGACCCAGTGCTTCACCCTGGGGATCCCCTGTTCTGTTTGTCAAGAAGAAGGATGGCTCAATGAGAATATGCATTGATTACCGGAACTTGAACGCAGTCACCATCAAGAACAAGTACCCCCTACCAAGGATTGATGATCTGTGTTGGGTACCTTAGAATGGGGTACCCTGAGCGAACATCAAAGGGGTCGCTTAGGTTCCATCAAAAAACAAAGCTAGAAGACAAGCCATGGGCCCCTCACCCACCACAACTGGGCCCACCAAGCCCTCCGCCTCACCTCGAGCCTCGTGCAGGAGGTCTCGGCGTCCTAACGCAATCTCCGCCTCGCGCGAGGCTCTCCATAGGAGGCCTCGGCAGGGAACGCAATCTCCGCCTCGCGTGAGGCTCCCCACGGAAGGCCTCGGCAGGGGGTGCATTCTTCGTGTCGCGCGAGACCTCTCACGGAAGGCCTCGGTAAGGAGTCCGATCTCCGTCTCGCGCGAGGCCTCATTCTCCGTGTCGCTCGAGGCCGGTTTGTCCACGGCTCGTCGCCCCCCCGCCTCGGCCGACCTTCCCGACAGCACGTCGTGTCTCATTAATACTTCAACCACTCCCACAATCTCCGCTGGACGAGGGCTCGACGCCATGGAATGGCCGACGGGACCCGAGGTCGCATCAGCACCATACCGACCGGGACAGGGCACGGCGGGGATTACCGGCCACTGTGTTCTGATGTTGTGCCCATGATCAGCGCCCACACCGCACTGTGTCCCGCGATCTTCGCCTCGAAAACAACATCGCATGGACAACCTGTCCCGGTACATCACCGCCTCCAAGCCGACGCACCAGATCAGCCGCCCACTCGGGGCCTCGGCACTGTGCACCAAGGTCTCGGCTGTCTTGGGGATCGTGCCCGCCGAGACCCCCCATTGTGGTGCAGCCTCGGCACCGGCCAAGCCTCGGCCTCATGTACAGTCCGTCCATAGCGGTTTGCACGTCCACCGCCGCACCCACTCCGAGACAGTCCCAGGGCTCTCACGATGCACAGGATCGGATGGGACTCGCACGCCGCCCCAGTGCTCCAAGGACGGACCACTCCGACGACCACGCTGCCACAGGAACAGGCCACAAGACTCGGACATGTCGCCCCTGTTGGCACGACGCTGCATAGTTGAACACATGTACTGTCCTTGTCCTCCCTTTAACTATAAAAGGAGAGGACTTGGGCCACTTAGAAAGGGGAGAAAAAGGAGGAACACATTGTGACACACACATCCCAGCCGCCTGAGAGCAACGTCTCAGACGACCCACACGACACCTTGCCGAGACCTGGGACTAGCTCCCTCTCTCCCCTAGCTTGTAACCCCCTACTACGAGCACTTCGGTGCAAGGAATACAAGATCGATATCTCAAACTGGATGTAGGGCATCGATTGCCTGAACCAGTATAAACCTTGTGTCTCTTTGCATCACCATCTGGAATCGGGAGCACGCAGTTCAAATTCACTGGTTGGTTGAGGACCCCCCGGTTCGAAACACCGACAGTTGGCACGCCAGGTAGGGGCCTCTGCGTGTCAGTTTCGTCATCCCAACAGGTTCTGGATGGCAGACCCCGTACGACCATTGCGTCTCGGCACGGTGGTTTGGTTTGAGAGCCTAGAGTTCATGTCCCTAGGGCATGAGTACAACATGGTACTCCTCACTCCTCGAGCCCCACCAACTGACGATGAAGTCGCGCACCGGCAGCCTAGGCGCAGGCGGCGTCCGGGCGGCTGCTCTCGCCGCGCTCGCTAGGCACGACGCGAACAAGACCACCCCGACGCTATGCGAAGCCGGGGCAGCACGCTGCTCCCCACCGATATCCTACGACCAGCTGTTGGCACGGGGTCCCTGGCTAGGGACCTGTCTAGCCTGAGCTTGGACGAAGGAAAATCACCGATGGCACACGGCAATGCCCCGTCATCAAGCCCCGCTCCACCGCTCCCTGAGGAGCCAATCCCGACGGAGCAGAGTCTGGCGATGGCACCATCCCCATACCCCTTTGGGTTGAGAAATGCCGCTGCCTCCTACGCCTATGCTTACACTGCCGCTCACGAGGATCCCTCAGAACGCCGCCAGCGCTTCATTCTCGACCTAAGCACCCACGCTGACTCCTCGGAGGAGGACGAGGCATGGCCCGGAGTGGATTTCTCTGAACTCCACGACCCTGGGGCTATGCGCCAGTTCTTGGCCGCAAGCGACTACTGCTTAGGCTACTCTGACTCTAACGACGAAGGCACCTATGACCCCACTCGCGAGTGTTTTCATGTCGGGTTCAGGATGCCGAGAGCGGGTGAGGAGGACGAGGGGGCAGGTAGCCGTTCCCCGCTTTGCCCAGGTACAGGCGCTGCCACACCTCCACGCATTGTCCTGCCGGCCGCACGAAACGAGACCCCCGCCCTTGCGCGACCTCAACGCCCAGACCTAGAACAACTCCGTGAGCTCCAGGCCAAGGTCGAACAAGACCAACTCCTCCTGCAGCAGCTTCGAGATACTCTCGAACAGGAACAACGAGGTCGCGGCGAAGGCGGGGGAGCCCGACGGAGGGCCCGCGACGTGCAACACCGCATCCATGACGACGAAGGGAGTGAGCAGCCCCTAGTCTTCAATCGCGCTAGCCAGAACGTCACGGTTGCGGCAATGTTGGTCCACACAATGCCCGAGCCTTCTACCACAGAGGGACGGCGGGTCCGCGGCGAGCTCTAGGATCTCCTAGAGACCGCCGCTGTTCAGCAGGCCGAGAGTTCCGCCTTCCGATGGCATGGGGGCATCTCGAACCTACCCGCGGCACCGCCTCGGCAGGACAGGGAAGCCCTGGCTCGTCCCAAGCCCAACCGAGCGCTGATAGCCCACAGGGTCCCCATGCTTCTGGACCGCCTCGGCAATCGACGCAAGGTACAGGGAGACCATGAGGTGGTCAGCAGGCGACGACGCCACAACAACGAGGGGCCCGCTCGGGGCTACCACCCACATCGAGGCGGTTGCTACGACAGTGAGGAGGACCGCAGTCCTTCCCCTGAACCACCAGGCCCTCGGGTCTTTAGCAGGGCCATCCGCGCTGCTCTTTTCCCCGCCCGGTTTCGGCAACCAGCCAATCTCGCGAAGTACAGCGGCGAGACCAACCCTGAACTCTGGCTCGCCGATTACCGCCTGGCCTGCCAGCTAGGTGGCGTGGACGATGACCTGCTCATCATCCGCAACCTCCCTTTGCTCTTGTCGGACTCAGCGCGAGCCTGGCTCGAGCACCTTCCTCCCTCACAAATCCACGACTGGCGCGACTTGGTTAGGATCTTCGTCGGGAACTTCCAGGGCACATACGTACACCGTGGGAACTCCTGGGATCTTAAGAGCTGCCACCAAAAGCCGGACGAGTCTCTCCGAGACTTCATCCGGTGCTTCTCCAAACAGTGCACCGAGTTGCCCAGCGTCGGCGACTCGGAGATCGTCCAGGCTTTCCTCTCCGGCACCACCTGCCGAGACCTAGTTCGGGAGTTAGGTCGAAACGTGCCACACTCCTCGACATCGCCACCAGCTTCGCCTCGGGTGAAGAGGCTGTTGGGGCCATCTTCCCCGACAAGCGACACCAAGGGTAAGCGGAGGGACAAGGCCCCCGAGGCCTCAGCCTCCCACCCCCCAAGAGAAAGAAAAAGGGGCGCCTAGGGAAGCAGGAGGTCCTAGAGGCTGATCTGGTCGTGGCCGCAGAACGCAAGAACCCCCGAGGCTTCAAAGGCCCTAGGCCTTTCGACGACATGCTCAAGAAACCCTGCCCTTACCACTAGGGCCCGGTCAAGCACGCTCTCGAGGATTGCTCCATGCTACGGCATTACTACGCCAGGCTCGGGCTCCGCGATGACGATGCCAAGTAGAAGGGCGCCGGCGACTGGGATGAAGACAAGGATGACAGGTTCCCCGAGGTACGCAATGCCTTCATGATCTTCGGTGGGCCCTCGGCGTGCCTTACGGCGCGGCAGTGCAAGAGGGAACGCCGAGAAGTCTTCTCGATGAAGGTGGCCACCCCTAGTACCTCGACTGGTCTCGAGAGGCGATCACCTTCGATCGGGATGACCACCCTGACCATGTTCCGAATCCCGGGTAGTACCCACTAGTTGTCGACCTGATCATCGACAACACCCGACTCTCCAAGGTGTTGATGGACGGAGGCAGCGGCCTCAACATCCTCTATGTCAATACCCTGGAGCTCTTGGAGATCGACCGGTCGAGGCTCCAAGGCGACGTCGCCCCCTTCCACGGCATTGTACCAGGGAAGCACACGCGACCCATCGGGCGCATCGACCTTCCCGTCTGCTTCGGCACCCCCTCCAACTACCGCAAGGAAGTCCTTACCTTCGAGGTAGTCGGGTTTGGGGGAGCCTACCACGCCATCCTGGGGCGGCCGTGCTATGCCAAGTTCATGGCAGTACCCAACTATACCTACCTCAAGCTCAAGATGCCAGGCCCTAGCGGTGTCATCACGATTGAGTCCACGTACGAACATGCATACGACTGCGACGTTGAGTGCATCGAGTACGCCGAGGCTCTTGCGGAGGCCGAGACCCTCATCGCCCACCTCGACCAACTTAGTGGCGAGGCGCCTGACTCCAAGCGTCGCACGGGGGCGTTCGAGCCCACGGAAGCCATCAAACTCGTCTCGGTCGACCCCGCCTGCCCCGACCACCGAGCGCTGAGGATCAGCGCCACCCTCGATATCAAATAGGAAGACGTGCTCATCGACTTTCTCCGTGCAAACGCCGACATATTTGCATGGAGTCCCTCGACCATGTCGGGCATACCGAGGGAGGTCGCCGAGCACGCCCTGGACATCCGGGCCGGATCTAGACCAGCAAGGCAACGCCTGCACCGCTTCGATGAGGAAAAGCGCAGGGCCATCGGAGAGGAGGTACAGAAACTCTTGGCAGCCGGGTTCATCAAGGAAGTGTCCCACCCAGAGTGGTTGGCTAACCCCATGTTAGTCAAGAAGAAAAATGGGAAATGGAGGATGTGTGTAGACTACACTGGTTTGAACAAAGCATGTCCAAAGGTCCCCTTCCCATTACCCCGAATCGATCAAATCGTTGATTCCACTGCAGGGTGCGAGACCCTATCTTTCCTTGATGCGTATTCTGGTTACCATCAAATCAAGATGAAAGAGTCCGACCAGCTCGTGACTTCTTTCATCACACCATTCGGCATGTACTGCTACGTGACGATGGCCTTCGGCCTCAGAAACGTAGGTGCCACGTACCAGCGGTGCATGACCCAGGTCTTTGGCGACAACATTGGGCGGACCGTCGAGGCCTACGTAGACGACATCGTGGTCAAGACCAGAAAGGCCGAGGGTCTCGTCGATGACTTGAGGATAACCTTCAAATGCCTTAGAGAGAAGGGCATCAAGCTCAATCCCGAGAAGTTTGTGTTCGGGGTCCCCCGAGGCATGCTCTTGGGATTCATAGTCTCGAAACACGGCATTGAAGCCAACCCAGAGAAGGTCTCGGCCATAACCAGCATGGGACCAATCAGAGACCTCAAGGGAGTACAGAGGGTCATGGGATGCCTTGCGGCCCTGAGCCGCTTCATCTCACTCCTCGGCGAAAAAGGTTTGCCTCTGTATCGACTCTTGAGAAAATCCGAGCGTTTTTCTTGGACCCCCGAGGCCGAAGAAGCCCTCGACAGACTCAAGACGCTGCTCACAAATCCTCCCGTCCTGGTACCCCCGGCCAGGGATGAGGCCCTCTTACTCTACATTGCCGCAACGACCCAAGTGGTCAGCGCTGCCGTAGTGGTAGAGAGGCAGGAAGAGGGGAATGCTCTGCCCACCCAACGTCCTATTTATTTCATCAGCGAGGTACTCTCCGAGACCAAAGCACACTACCCCCACATCCAGAAGCTGATCTATGCCATGGTCCTGGCCCGGCGCAAATTGCGTCACTACTTCGAGTCGCACCCAGTGACTGTGGTATCATCTTTCCCCCTGGGCGAGATAGTTCATAACCGGGAGGCCTCAGGTAGGATAGCCAAGTGGGTTGTTGAGCTTATGGAGGAAGCCTTGACCTTTGCACCTCGAAAAGCGATCAAGTCTCAGGTCTTGGTCGATTTCGTGGCTGAATGGATAGACACCCAACTGCCACCGGCTCAAACTCATACGGAGTGCTGGACCCTGTACTTCGACGGATCCCTGATGAAAACCGGGGCAGGCGCGGGTCTGCTGTTCATCTCGCCCCTCGGAGTACACATGCGCTACATGGTGCGGCTCCACTTCGCCGCCTCCAACAACATGGCAGAGTACGAGGCCCCCATCAACGGCTTACAAGTCGCCATCGAACTTGGGGCACGGCGCCTCGACGTCCAAGGCGACTCGCGGCTCGTCATAGATCAAGTGATGAAGGAGTCAAATTGCCTCGACCCCAAAATGGAGGCTTACTGCAAGTTGGTACGACGCCTAGAAGACAAGTTCGACGGTCTCGAACTAAATCATGTCGCGTAGAAGTACAATGAGGCCGTCGACGAGCTGGCAAAGATGGCCTCAGCACGGGCCCTGGTCCCCCCGAGCGTCTTCGCCAGAGACCTCCACAAACCTTCCATTGGCTACACCCCGACAATAGAGGAGGGCCCACCTATGGAACCCATGGCAAAGCCCGACGCCCCTTCTGCTGCCGAGACCCCCTCAACCAAGCCCGAGGTCATGGAAGTCAACACCGAGCCTCCGTAGACTGATCAGGACGTGGATTGGCGAGTCCCATTCCTCGATTGGCTTGATCGGGGGAGCTTCCCGGTGATAGAACCGAAGCGCGACGGCTTGCGTGCCGAGCCAAGACCTACGCCCTCTACAATGACGAGTTGTACAGGCGAAGTCCCTCAGGTGTCCTCCAACGATGTATCACTGCCGAGGCGGGCCAAGCCCTGCTTTGGGACTTACACGCAGGCGCCTGCGGGCACCATGCGGCGCCTCGGACGCTCGTAGGGGACGCTTTTCGCCAAGGGTTCTACTGGCCGACGGCGGTCGCCGACGCTACCAAGCTAGTACGCTCCTGCGAAGGATACCAGTACTATGCTTGGCAGACACATCTCCCAGCCCTAGCCCTACAAACCATCCCCATCACATGGCCATTCGCCGTGTGGGGGCTCGACATGGTCGGGCCTCTGCAAAAGGCCCCCGAGGGCTATACCCATCTGCTGGTATCAATCGACAAGTTTTCCAAATGGATCGAGGCTCGTCCAATCAATCAAATCAAATCCGAGCAGGCGGTGCTGTTCTTCACTGACATTATCCACAGGTTTGGGGTCCCCAACACCATCATCACCGACAATGGGACACAGTTCACTGGCAAAAAGTTCCTGACGTTTTGCGACAACCACCACATCCGTGTGGCCTGGTCGGCCGTAGGACACCCAAGGACCAATGGCCAAGTAGAGCGTGCCAATGGCATGATCCTACAAGGCCTCAAGCCAAGAATTCACAACCAGTTGAAAAAGTTTGGCAAGAAATGGCTCGCCGAACTCCCGTCGGTCATCTAGAGCCTAAGGAACACTCCAAGCCGAGCCACGGGGTTCACGCCTTTCTTCCTGGTCTATGGGGCCGAGGCCATCCTCCCCACCGACTTGGAATATGGTTCCCCGAGGCTACAAGCCTATAACGAACAAAGTAACCGCACCACCCGAGAGGACGCCCTCGATCAACCGAAGGAAGCCCGAGACATCGCGCTACTACACTCGGCCAAATATCAGCAGAGCCTACGGCGCTATTAGGCTCGACGCGTCCGAGGCCAGACGACTTGAAGGTAGGCGACCTGGTATTGAGGCTAGCGCAGAGCAACAAGGGCCGCCACAAGCTGACCCCGCCATGGGAAGGACCGTACATCATCGCCCAAGTACTGAAGCCCGGGACCTACAAGCTGGCCAACGAGAAGGGCGAAGTCTTCACCAACGCTTGGAACATAGAACAGCTACGTCGCTTTTATCCCTAAATTTCCAAGCCTTGTATATGTCGTTTCTCGAAATACAATTAAAAAGCGTTCTTTAGTTGGTCTAATATTTCGAGAAACCCCCCGAGCCCATCGTAGGTCTCGACAACTCGATAACACGGCAAGGGAGACTCGGCTCTGCCTCGGCAGAACCAAGCCTCCCTCAGGGGCTAAATGGGGGACTCCCCCTAGGTCCCACGCACCATTCTTCAGTTGTTTTTTCACAAAAATTCCTACACCAAGACTCTAGCAGGCTCTGACGAATCAGTTGTAAAAACTCCTCGGACCAAGGTCTGTTTCCTAAGCAAGAGGCCGGTAGAGCCGCGAGACGGCCTACGCCTCCGGGCTATGGCACTCCTTCACTACCTCTCGCCCAAGGGACGGCTTAGGCCCTAAGGGGGTGTTTTGCAAACGAAATCTGATCAGGAGCAACAGAGGGCAGAGGCTCAGAAACATAAGAAAAACAACTAAGAAACACAAATACTTCAGAAATAAAGGCCTCGACGGCCACAAAGCGTTATGATACAAAAATAACTCCTACTCTGTTTTTACATAAGCCCCTGGGGCCCAGATCAAGGCTTAGAGCCTTCAACACCGGCGGGTGGTAGGAGAGGAACCACCTCCTCTTCAAAGAGCGTCGCCAGCGCCGTGCCAGGGCCTTCCGTCGCCTCCATCAGCTTCGTGACCGCCGCGTCAGCCTCCTCCTCATCATCAGGTAGGACATACCCATCACTGATGGCCGAGAGGTCGACGCCTGAGTAGTGCAGGAGCGCCCGCATGAACCGGTCCGCCGGGACGCCGAGGCCACGCTCGTGAAAGTAGACGAAGCTTACGACTTAGCCGTCGCGAGGCCTCGGCTCTGGCTCGCCGTACGGAGCAATCCACTCTGGCCTGGTGGGGTCTGTCACCGGGCGAAGGAGTCCACCGTCGACAAGCGACTGAAGCATCTCCTCGGTGACGTCCGACGGGTCCCAAGGGTCCGCCTCGACAATGACAATGTCGCCGGCCATGGGTGCGATGGAGGAATCGGGTGCGGCGGTGAGTTTTTTCTCTCTCTCCCACGCTCTCGCTTTTTTCTCGCTTTCTCCCTAGGCTCACTCTTCTCTCCTCTTCTTCCCGACACCCGCTGCTCTAGCGACGGCTCAACAGAGGCGGTGCTAATATAGGCAAGGTAAGACGAGGAGGGGCAAGACTCTTTGGGTATTTATGCAGGGAGGAGGCGAAACAAACGGGCGACGAAATCGGGGAGATTTTCCCACCGATCCGGCGCAGTTAACCACAAGCCGATTTTGCTGGCCCACGCGCCCACGTCTCCCGCATTAAATGCGAGGACAGTTACGTCCCATCCACCACGTCATGCTCGGCCACTATGGCAGCAGGCGCCGTTTCGTCTCCCCATGAAACCGCCTCAAAAGGCGTGCCACCCGTTGCCGAGCCAATGGGGAAGATATTCCCCGCGGCCTATTCCTTTCGTATGAAGGAACCAGGCTCTGAGCCTATTACGATCCAGGGGTTCGAAGGCTGGGCCCCAAAGGGTTTCGACAGCCACCCCAGGATAACAGAGTTAGGGACGACCGCGGGCGAGCCTATACGGGGCCGAGGCCCAAGCAAGCGAAACGCTTGGGACGCCCAAAGTCGTGTCCGAGACCGGAGGAAAGTCTCCGAATGGGATCCCACCATAGGGAGGCACCGAGCCACCGAGGCCCAGCGAACGGCCTCGGCACCCACTAGAGAAATCCTCTGGTACTCTTGGAGTGTGTCTCTGGACCGCTAGCCATCCCCTAGCGAACGGGGTACGGGCCTCCACTCGGACTACCCGATAACAGCTCACCGGAAGTGCCACCGCTCGTGCCCATCGAGGGTAGCGAGGCACATTCCACCCCTCCTTCCGAGCGAAAAGGAAGCGTGAGGGTCGCACAAAAAGTCAGGGGAACCCCCGACGGCCTTCTCATTCTATGCAGAGGCTAGGGGGCTCTTCCTGCAACCTTGCCGAGACCCAGCGACCCTAGCTCGCACTCAAAGGGGCTCGGCAAAATAAACCCTCCTTCTGAGCGAAAAGGAAGCGTGAGGGTCGTACAAAAAGATAGGGGAGCTCCTGACGGCCCTCTCACCCTGTGCAGAGGCTAGGGGCTCTTCCTGCAAATACGCCGAGACCCCACAACCCGGGCTCATGCCCAAAAGGGGCCTCGGCAAACAGACCCTCACGCGTGAGGGGCGTATAAAAAGCCAGGGGAACTCCCGATGGCCCTCTCACTCCATGTAGAGGCTAGGGGCTCTTCCTACAACCTTGCCGAGACCAGAATGGGCTCGGCAAACAAACCCTCCGTCCGAACGAAAAGGATATGTGAGGGTCGGATGAAAAAGTCAGGGGACCCCCGACCGCCCTCTTGCTCCAGGCGAAGGCTCGGGGGCTCCTCTTATACCCAAGACCAAGACAAACGGTCCAAGCCCACGCTAGAGGTTTCATTACAAAACATGACAAAGGGCACCGAGCCTGTTATGGTCCAGGGGTTCGAAGGCTAGGCCTCCAAGAGGTTTCGACAGCCGCCTCGGGGTAACAGAGTCAGGGACGACTTCGGGGCGAGCCTACGAATGGCTGAGGCTCGAGCGAGCAATCGCTAAGGACGTCCTAAGTCGTGTCTAAGACCGGCAGGGAAGTCTCTGAATGGGATCCCACCGTAGGGAGGCACCGAGCCACCGAGGCCCAGCGAACGGCCTCGGCACCCACTAGAGAAACCCTCTGGTACTCTTGGAGTGCGTCTCTGGACCGCTAGCCGTCCCCTAGCGAATGGGGTTCGGGCCTCCACTCGGACTACCCGATAACAGCTCACCAGAAGTGTCCACGCTCATGCCCATCGAGGGTAGCCTGGCACATTCCACCCCTCCTTCCGAGCGAAAGGAAGTGTGAGGGTCATACCAAAAGTCAGGGGGGCCCCTGATGAACCTCTCGCTCCATGCGGAGGCTAGAGGGTTTTTTCCTGCAACCTCGCCGAGACCCCCGCAAACCGAACTTGCGCCTATGGGCTCGGCAAATGCGATAAGAACTACTCGTTCAAACATGAAAATAAAAAAGCCCCTGGAGGAGTAACTCCACTCCTCCAGGGCCTCGGGGGCTACACCCGGCGGGTGCGCTCGCGCGCACCCACCGGAACCTCAAGGAACAAAACCCAATTCCTACGGGAGCGGGTACGAACCAAGCCTCGGCAAACCCTCAGGAAGAGTGCACGCACTCCCCCAGAGGCTCAGGGGCTACTGTCGGGTACCTTAGAACGGGGTACCCTGAGCGAACATCAAAGGGGTCGCTTAGGTTCCATCAAAAAACAAAGCTAGAAGATAAGCCATGGGCCCCTCACCCACCACAACTAGGCCCACCAAGCCCTCCGCCTCACCTCGAGCCTCGTGTAGGAGGTCTCGGCGTCCTGACGCAATCTCCGCCTCGCGTGAGGCTCTCCATAGGAGGCCTCGACAGGGAACGCAATCTCTGCCTCGCGCGAGGCTCCCCACGGAAGGCCTCGGCAGGGGGTGCATTCTTCGTGTCGTGCGAGGCCTCTCACGGAAGGCCTCGGCAAGGAGTCCGATCTTCGTCTCGCGTGAGGCCTCATTCTCCGTGTCGCTCGAGGCCGGTTCGTCTATGGCCCGTCGCCCCCCCACCTCGGTCGACCTTCCCGACAGCATGTCGTGTCTCATTAATACTTCAACCACTCCCGCAATCTCCGCCAGACAAGGGCTCGACGCCACGGAATGGCCGACGGGACCTGAGGTCGCATCAGCGCCATACCGGCCAGGACAGGGCACGGCGGGGATTACCGGCCACTGTGTTCTGACGCTGTGCCCACGATTAGCGCCCAAACCACACTGTGTCCCGCGATCTCCGCCTCGAAAACAACATCGCACGGACAACCTGTCCCGGTACATCACCGCCTCCAAGCCGACGCACCAGATCAGCCGTCCACTCGGGGCCTCGTCACTGTGCACCAAGGTCTCTGCTATCTTGGGGATCGTGCCCACCGAGACCCCCCATTGCGGGGTAGCCTCGGCACCGACCAAGCCTCGGCCTCACGTACAGTCCGTCCACAGTAGTTTGCACGTCCACCACCGCACCCACTTCGAGATGGTCCCAGGACTCTCACGACACACAGGATCGGATGGGACTCGCACGCCGCCCCAGTGCTCCAAGCACAGACCACTCCGACGACCACGCCACCACAGGAACAGGCCACAGGACTCGGACATGCCGCCCCTGTTAGCACGACGCCGCATAGTTGAACACATGTACTGTCCTTGTCCTCCCTTCAACTATAAAAGGAGAGGACTTGGGCCACTTAGAAAGGGGAGAAAAAGGAGGAACACATTGTGACACACACATCCCAGCCGTCTGAGAGCAACGTCTCAGACGACCCACATGACACCTTGTCGAGACCTAGGACTAGCTCCCTCTCTCCCCTAGCTTGTAACCCCCTACTATGAGCACTTCGGTGCAAGGAATATAAGATCGATCTCTCAGACTGGACATAGGGCATCGATTGCCTGAACCAGTATAAACCTTGTGTCTCTTTGCATCACCATCTGGAATCGGGAGCACGCAGTTCAAATTCACTGGTTGGTTGAGGACCCCCCGGTCCGAAACACCGACAATCTGCTTGATCAGCTTCGAGGTGCCAATTATTTCTCCAAGATTGATCTCAGATCCGGCTATCATCAGATGAAGATTCGAGAAAATGACATCCCGAAGACAGCTTTTGTGACTAGGTATGGTCAGTTTGATTTCACCGTGGTGTCCTTTGGACTCACGAATGCTCCCGCATACTTCATGAACATGATGAATAAGGTTTTCATGGAAGAACTAGATAAGTTTGTGGTGGTATTCATTGATGACATCCTTGTCTATTCATCCACTGCTGAAGAACATGAACATCATCTGAGAACCGTGCTTGAGAAATTGGCCCAACATCAACTCTATGCAAAGTTCAGTAAATGTGAGTTTTGGCTACAGGAAGTTGCCTTCTTAGGCCATGTACTATCAGCTGAAGGTGTCGCAGTTGACCCAGCCAAGATTGAAGCCGTGAAAGAATGGGATCAGCCCTGCAATGTGATAGAAGTCAGAAGTTTCTTGGGATTGGCTGGATATTAACGCTGATTCATTGAGAACTTCTCCAAGATAGCCCGTCCAATGACCAACCTTCTGAAGAAGACTAAGGAGTTTGAATGGACGCCCGCGTGCGAGCAAAGCTTCCAGGAACTGAAACTGAAGCTTACCACAACTCCTGTGCTATCATTGCCTGATATCAGCAAAGATTTCGTGGTCTATTGTGATGCATCTCGTCAAGGACTCGGTTGTGTGCTGCGGCAAGATGGAAGAGTGATAGCTTATGCTTCTCGACAGTTGAAAGAACACAAGAACCGTTACCCAACCCATGATCTGGAGTTAGCAGCAGTTGTGCATGCCTTGAAGGTCCGGAGACACTACTTGATAGGCAACAAGTGTGACATCTACACCGATCACAAGAGCTTGAAGTACTTTTTCACTCAAGAAGATTTGAATATGAGGCAACGCTGATGGCTTGAGTTGATCAAGGACTATGACCTGGAAATTCACTATCATCCGGGAAAAGCTAATGTAGTCGCAGATGCTCTTAGTCGCAAGAGTTACTGTCACACTTTGATCACTGAATCAGTACCACCTGAGCTCAAGGGAGAGATTGATGATTTCCAACTAGAGATACTACCGCATGGCTTGCTGAATGAGCTCCGCATACAGTATGATCTCACAGATCGCATCCGTCAAGCTCAGAAAAGTTGTGAAGAGATTAAGTATCTCCGTGGTCTGATGAAACTAGGCTACAAGACCAACCACCAAGAAGATGAACAAGGAACCATCAGGTTCAAGAACAGAATCTGTGTTCCATCTGACCCAGTACTACAAGGGGAAATTCTATCGGAAGCTCACGATTCCAAATACTGTATTCACCCTAGAGGGTCAAAGATGTACCAAGACCTAAAGAAACACTTCTGGTGGAAAGGCATGAAGACAGACATTGCAGGACATGTGGCATGTTGTGACACCTACAACAGAGTCAAGGCTGAACATCAAAGGCCTGTAGGATTGCTAAAGCCTCTTGACGTACCCGAGTGGAAATGGGAGAACATATCCATGGATTTCATAGTTGGATTGCCTCGTTCATAGAAAGGCAATAATTCCATCTGGGTGATTGTTGATCGCTTGACCAAGATTGCTCACTTTGTACCAGTAAAGACCAAGACCAATGCCGAAAAACTAGCAGATCTATACATTAAACATATTCTCAGATTGCATGGAGCTCCCTCTAGTATTGTATCTGATCGTGGCCCTCAGTTTGTGTCCCGATTCTAGGAAGCTCTGCACAAGTCTATTGGAACCAAACTTGATTTTAGTACCGCTTACCACCCATAGACAGATGGACAGACAGAACGAGTAAATCAGATCTTAGAAGACATGCTTCGCGCTAGTGTACTGAATTACGGCTCTGATTGGGAGAAATGCCTACTCTATGCAGAGTTCTCTTACAACAACAGCTACCAAGCTAGTATCAAGATGTCATCATTGGAAGGTCTGTATGGCAGACCTTGTAAGACACCTTTGATGTGGTCCCAACTGGGAGAAAGATCGTTCTTTGACTCCGCTAAGATTCAAGATGCCGAAGAAGGAGTTGCTTAAGTGAAGGAGAATTTGAGAATTGCCCAAAGTCGATACAAGAGCTACGCTGACAAAAGAAGAAGAGAACTTGAGTTCAATGTGGGAGATTTTGTCTATCTCAAGGTATCCCCGCTACGTGGAACTGTCAGATTCCATGTGAAAGGCAAGCTTGCCCCTAGATTTGTTGGCCCATACAAGATTTGCAAGAGAATTGGAAAGCTCGCCTACAAACTTGAGTTACCTGAGGAATTGATGGGTGTACATCCCGTATTTCATGTATCCCAGCTACGCAAATGTTTAAGAGTATCTGATGAAGCAGTCCCAACTGGTACACTTGACATTCAAGATACACTTGAGTATAAAGAACATCCTATCAGAATTCTGGGCAGAGATACCAAAGAGACCCGTAGCAAGACTATTCCTATGTGCAAGGTTCAATGAAGTAATCATACTGAGAGAGAAGCAACATGGGAAAAAGAGTCTGACCTCCGGCTACGATATCCCTACCTCTTCGAAGAGTACGTTATGCTTTAATCTCGGGGACGAGATTCTGTTAAGGGGGTAGGACTGTAACAACCCAAAAATCCATACACCTAAAAATACCAACTACAAATTTTTTTCTCAAAACTTCCATGTGATGATGAGTGTCATGTAAAGTAACCCAACCCAGGAGTTGCATTAGAAGTACCCAACCTAAGTCAACACATAAGCATAGCATATCATATGTTGATTATGATTATTTAATTTCTAACAAATAGATGTTGCATACATGTTAACTTAAATTGTGATTTGGATCTTCATTTGCCTTATGTTATGCTTAACAATTCCATTAAAATAATAAACCATAAAATTATTATTAAACAAAATTCCCTAAAACTCTAATGAACAAGTTACCTCAGTTTTAAATTCAAAATCTAAACCAAATTTGAATTCAAACAATGGAAAGGAAATGAAAAACAGAAAGAAAAGAAGAAAGGGAGAAGAAGGCCTCGCAGCCCAGCCGCTCGGCCCAGCCAGCCCAGCGCACGCACGCAGGCCAGCAAGCAGGCCCAGGCTACCACAGCCACCCGTGCGCCCAGCCCCGCCAGCTGCCGCTGCCACTTGGGCCCGCGCGTCAGCCGCGCGCTGTTCACCCGCACGCCCCTCTTCCCTTCGCCGCAGTCGCTGCCAGTGGACCCCGCCCGTCAGCCATCCCCTGCTCATCTTCCCCATGCCGCGCCCAACCGTTAGCCGACCAGAGGCCGACAGCGAGTGCAGAGCAGGCCATGGGGTCACGCCCGAGCCATGGCCTTGCCCTCCCTTGGCGCAGCGCCCACGCCAACGCCATGCCAACCACCCACGCCCCGCGGAGCCGCTCGATGCGCTCGGCGCGATCCTCAGCCATCCGCCGTAGAGCTCGAAGCTCCGGCTATAAGAGCCCCAGCCCCAGAGCCCTAGCGATCGTCCATCACCCACCGCCATTTGGTGGCCATACGCTGCGCACCGGAACCAAGAGAGAGGAGGGAGAAGGGGAAGGAAGGAGAGGAAGAAAGCGCCGAAGCCGCCGCGGAGGAGGAGGTTGTCGGAGCCGAAGACGACGCCGGCGCTTCGTCACCGACGTGGTTCTGCATGGCACTGCACGGCCACACCAGAGCTACATGGCCTCGCATCGACACGGCATCGCCATCTAGTCTTCCACACCACCCACGGTGAACTTTTTCCCCTCTTCCGGTCTCTCTCTGCCGCCGGACCTCATCGTCGGCCATGGCGCTCCACGCCTAGAGCGCGTAGGCCAGTGCCTTGCCTTAGCCACTCGGAACGCACGCACCCTCGCACACGTCAGTAACACACCGTGACCACCCCACCAGAGCCCGTAGCGCACCAGCGCGCGCATCGCCGTCGGCACCGTGTCACCATGGCTGCTGGAGCCCCTAACGGCCACCTAGGAGACCGAAGCCCTGCTTGAGCTCTGGACGCCTTCGTCGTGCACCCACAGAACCAGAGAAGCCCCATCTGCCCAGCACTAGCCACCGGGGAGCCGGCGTGCGCGACCTCGCCACCGGCAAGCACTGCCGAGCCGCCGCTCGCCATGGCCAGCACCTTGGGGAGCTCTGGTCGCCACCATGACCCCGCAGACGCAGTCGTCGTGGCCCGGGGAAGCTTTTCCCCACACCAATCGAACACTAGCGCCACCACAAGGGCTCACAGCAAGATCGCCGCCGGCAGGAGCACCACCATGGGAAAAACAGGGGAACACCCCCCCTCGCCGGCCACCTACGCGTGCACCCGGAGTACCTGGACCATGCCTGGGAGGCGACGGGTGGACTCGGTCCACCATAGACCAGTCTGTGGTCCATGGACCAGCATCACTTGGTCCACTATAGACCGCAGCCATGGACCACAACCCAATAAGAGCCCACGGCCGTGACGTGGCAGCGTCACAGCGTGCCACGTGTTTAGCCCGGCCCGGCCCAGACCGGCCCAACCCGAAGTCCAACCGGCCTAGTTCGGACCTAGCCCGTATTGACCGTTGACTGGTCAACGCTGACCATTGACCTAGCCCCACCTGTCAGTGACACGGACGCCCTGGACCCACACGTCAGATGCTGACATTATGATGACGTCACGTGGACCCACATGTCAGGAGCCAGCACAGCCAAGGTGACGTCATGCTGACGTCATGCTGACATCAGCTGCTGACGTCAGCAGACTAGGCCCACATGTCAGTGATCGTGACTGTTGACCATTGACCGTTGACTCATCGTTGACTGACGTTGACTTTGACCGGACCCACCTGTCAGTGACCCAATAGCCTTTGGCCCCACCTGTCGGTGTGGACGACGTTGATGACGTCATGCTGACGTCAGCTGGGCCCCACCTGTCAGCTCGGAACCGTGGTGCTGACATCATGCTGCCATGTGGACCAACCACAGCATGACACGTGTCAACCCAGGATTAATTCAACCTTTTTGTATTTTCAGAAATAGATTTAAACTTTGGAAATTCATAACTAATTCATATGACCTCAGAAAAATACGAAACTAGGACCAAAATTCATCTAAAATCAAGCTCTACGCAATGAACCCATGTTTGAGTGCATTTGGCTCTTTTGAATTTTCATTGCTTCTTTGTGCTATTCTATAGACGTCACTAACGTGACTATATTACGATCGTTTGCAGACTCGGAGGAGAAACAGACAGACGAGGATCGTGAGTACCGTGAGGAGTACAGAGACGACTACACTGAAGGTGCCACATCCCACCCAATCTTGTAGCACCTATTACGCATGGCTAATATAGAACTGCTATTGCTTTACTTTACTGTTGTAATCATACTATGATAGGACTTGCATGGTAGTATGCTTGCTTGAAAGCCTTTACCTTGGCGCAACCTTACCCCTGCATACCCTGCTATTAGGCTAGACACACGCTTACTGCTATACATTTCATTACTCATACTTCTACTACGCTTATACTACGTGCGTGGTGGATACTAGTATTATCTAGACCATGGGGAGAGTGCTGCGTGTGTGACTTGGGTGTGTGGAGGGTGAGGGTTGTGTCGACCAAGTTGGAGTATACGACGAGCCTGGGGCAAGTCTTGCTATGGGATGCTACCTAGGCACCCCTGGAAATGGATACCTGTGGTGGGTAAATGGTACCTGAGGTGGACCTAGGTGTGAACCTGTGACGGGTGGAGCTTGAGATGGAGGTGCTGTGGTGGCACGGTAAATGGAAACCCTGATGGAGACATTCTGGCTTGGTCATCTCTAAGGACTTACTAGTACTCAGATTCACCGGGAAGCCTTACGTACCACTCGCCCTATATGGTGCGGGACGGCTGGACTACTTGGTAGGATATTGCCACTACTGCTAGGTTGATAGCGGACAGTGTAAGGAGGTACGGGGCGTGGAGGATTTCCCCCCACACCCTTCCGAGACTTCATGGAGACCTTGTGGACCCGGCTCATGACTCACAGTTTCAGCCACCCCAGACTAGACTTGGGGTGAACCAGGGCTGAATGGTAGAGTGACATTATCCTAGGCTAGCAAGCGGCCGGAATCAGCCTAGTTGACGACGGTCAGCAAGGAAAGCGGATCTTGTGGTTATGTAAAACCTCTGTAGAGTGTATGGTTGATCGATCGATACATGTGCCGACTTGTCGGCTATGGACCTTTCCTAGGTTTCGTTTAAACTAGATAGTGAGATGAGTCCTTCTCTTTCTTCCCCCGTGAGAGAGTGTCGGTCGTAGCCAGGGGCTATGGGCCTTGAGACAGTGCCGAGAGGGAGTTGGCCTGTCGACTGAGCGATAGTATGGTACGGTGTTGATGGAGTTGGTGGTATGTCGATCCCGGGATCAAAACCTGGCTTGGAAAAGGGAATGGAGTGGAATGTGTGTGGGAATGGTGTTAAAACTTGGCAAAATATTATTGTTTACTGATATGCTAATGCATAGGAAACCCCAGCCTTATAGGTTCACTTTGCTTATACCCAACTTGCATCCAAATTCCATAAAGCAATGCTCATAGGGTTGGGAGTGGCCAGTACAAATCGTACTGATAAATTTTGGCACACAGGTTCTGCTGAGGAGTATAGCTCCGAGGAGTTTGATAGATGAGGGGTTCGTGCCTACGCTCGAGTTTGGCGATCTTATCTTCAAGCTGTTCTGAATGAATGCTACTATTGATTCCGCTAATGCGGCGATGTATTAAATTATGTAATTCCGCACTATTTGTACTCTGATATTATCGTTGTATGGATGTGATATTCGACTGGAATTTGGGTAATATGATCTACAACGATCTTATTACACTTCGACGCTATGGATTTCCCTTCACGGAAATTGGGGTCGTTTCAAGTATTGTCTTAGGAGACGACTCTCCTTGTTGTCTTCGGATCAAACACTAGGATTAGGCGGGATATCCCATCTTGAATCGTCCCGTTCTTAGAACCAAACACTACCTAAATGAGCATTGTCCATATCATTAAAGAATAGTACTCCCTCCAATCCAAATTTTAAGTCGTTCTAGTTTTCCTAAATGTAGGTTTTGCCACACACCTAGATATATATTTTGTTTAGATACATATTAAATGCTACTATATATCTAGAAAAGTTAGAATGTGTTACAATATGTCTATATACATAGTAAATGCCACTCCTTCCATCTCAAATATGTCTAGAAAAATCAAAATGTCTTATAATTTAAAACAAAGAGAATATGTATAAAAAAGCTAGAATAACTTAAAATTTAAAACGGATGGAGTACTTCATAATTTACCTTTTTCTGATGACGTGGTAGACAAATGCAAATGCCCAATGTGCTAGATTACGTAATACTAAGCTTGTAAAAAATCCACTCCAAAACATTTGGTTTCAGGCTTCACTCGACTCCAGAGACGTGACCTCCACTCGTCGCTGAGCCCGCGCCGCCGCATGCCTTCCTATCTCTCCATCGCCACTTACCACTCGACGCGGTGTGGTCCACGACAACTGCTCCGCGCGCGACGTCCTCCACTGTTATCAGCCGCTCGCTTGCTGCATTCTCACTCTCAACTGCACCCGAACGCTGCTTGCTGGCTATCCCAGTTTTCCACTAGGTAGGTTGTGGCCACCGGCGATGCCGTGTTTCAAGTGTTTTAGGTGTTTCAGACGTATGTTTTAAGTGTTTCATCTGAATGTTGCATATGTTGCAACAAATATATACGCATGTTGCAAGCGTATGTTAAATTTTACGAGCATATGTTTCAAGTGTTGCAAGTGTATCGGACGTAAGTATTTGTATTTGGATGTTGCAAAAAGTATATCTGATATTGTATATCATGCTTGTTGCAAACGTATGTTTCGAGTGTCTCATGTGTTCCATATGTATGTTACAAGTGTTTGATTTGGATGTGCAAAAGATTTGGATGTTGCATATGTTTGCAATGGCTTTCAAGTGTTTCAAATATACGTTGCATGTGTTTTAGCTGTTTTGAACATATGTTGCAAGTGTTTCATCTGGATGATGCAGAATCTGGTGTTGCACATATTGCAATAGGACCCACCTGCCGTAGTCGCTTGGACGCTGCCGAGTGAGCGCAGATGGTCCCCGTGTGCATACGTGTGGTAAGCGAAGAGGGTGTGAGCGGTCCCCACGTGCGGTCAGGCCACACGAGCGGGGTGAATTGTCTGGGTGACGTGGGCCCCTGCGTGGGCGCGCGAAACGAAGCAGGCACGAGAAACAGGGTGCACGCGCGGATGTTCAGACGGCCGGATGCTAGCAATCTCTACTTAAATATACGATATGTATGTCTTGTTCGCTTGGGCCTTGTTTAGATTGCAAATTTTTGCAATCTGGACACTGTAGCATGTTTCGTTTGTATTTGACAAACTTTGTCCGATTATGGACTAACTAGGCTCAAAAGATTCGTCTCGTGATTTACAACTAAACTGTGCAATTAGTTATTTTTTACCTACATTTAATGCTCCATACATACGTCCAAAAATTGATGTGATGGAGAAAAAGTGAAAAAACTTGAAATTTTGAGACAATCTAAACAAGGCCTTGAACTTATTATCAGTAATAATATAATATTTTTCTCTCGCAGCAATTTCTCTCGCAGCAAATCAGCCTACTTATCAACCGATAGCAAGGCCGGAGTGGCGGACCCTGACGCATCCGCGTGAGTATTGCACGTGACATGGCCTCTAAACTGTCAGCTACCGAGGGAACAAAAATATAAAGCAACTAATGATGGTCTATCACCTGCAAGTGCCATTCAATTTGGGAGCCACCGATTATTAACCCATCCAGAAAAACAGTCCACCTCGCCGCCGCCGGAGAAGATGGGTGAGCGGCGGTACACCGAGCAGGAGGAGGCCCTCGAGATCAAGTCCCTCCGCCGCATCATCGCCGCCTACGCCAAGTACGCGCACCCATCCCGCCTACTCTTCTACCCTGGCGAATTAGCCCCCATTCATTCCTACGGCGTCACCGCCGCCGCAGTTGATTTGAAGTGCATAAACGGCGGAACTCGGTGCTACAAGCGTTTCCGCGTGCTAGTCCAGACCCTGGGAGGCTGGGACGATGGCTTGATGGGCTGGCCTGGAGTTTGGAGCGGAGGATAGTGTGCTCTGATGCTGAAGCAGTGGTAGGGTTCGTGGGCGCTCTCCGGTTCGAGAGAGTGAGATGACTAACAGGAGTCGATTGGGTGGTGGCAGGGATTCCGCTGCGCTGATTGCTTTCTGGTTTTCTCTAGAGAGTAAGGCACTTTGCTGTTCCCGAATAACACAGCACCATGCGACCCCCCACTCATAGATAGAGAGAATCAGGGTTACTGGTAGTGGTGCTAGACCTGGTGAACTTTCTGTTAGTTTTCCTTAGCCTGTTACACTCATCTTACAAGGGACATGGAGAGAAGATTCACTGGATACATGCAAGTAACATGGGGTTTTCTAGCACTGTGCTGGCTTTTGGTGGTGGTTGATTAGGAATGCAAGTGGGTAAGTGGGTTCGAGCAGCCTGCTTAAAATGGTCGATTTGTTGTTTTGCGGACTACATTTGCATCCCTACATGTTGATTGATGCCATCAGGGGGTGCATTTGATGGCAGCATGGTAAATTGCCTACGTTAAGCATTTTGGACATAGTTGACCAATCTAGCATCCTTAAAATGTTCAGTGGAGGTCATCTGTAGTTTCTCGTCAGCTGTTGGCTGGTTTAGAAGTTTTGTCTATATATGCAACATAAGAGAGCTAATCAACTGTTGATTTTTATTCAGAGAATTAAGTGATATTGAACAATATACCTGAGAAAATTCTGGCTCCACCCTTTTATACTGATTGAAAACATTTGTTTTGGTGTTGTGGTAGCTATCAAGACGCCGCAGAAAGGGATGTCAAGAGATATGAGCGGTCATTCAAAATGCTTCCTCCTGCGCACAAGGTTTATATAATTATATATTCATAGTCATAGTCATCACATGTTTTGTTTATTTTTATCCCTGTTGTTCCTCTTTCTCATCTAGACTTCATTTTGGTTTATATAGATCACCTAATGCAATATGCTCTCCCACATTTATGCGTTTTCTGTGTAGGAACTTCTTTTCCACCTTGGTCTGAAGTACCAAAGACTGAGATGGTAAGTAACATTCTGTGCTTCATGCTTGTAATCATCTACTCCTCTGTTTCAAATTGTAAGTCGTTTTGGTTTTGTCCTAAGCCAAACTTGTTTAACTTTGATGAAGTTTATAGAAAAATATATTAACAACTACAATATCAAATACTAAAATATATTTCATGGTGTATCTAATGAATCTTGTTTGATGTGGTAGATGTTTGTTCATTGTTTCTGTGAACTTGGCCAAAACTAAAACGACTTACAATTTGGAACGGAGGGAGTAGTGCTGATAAATAGTTCTCTTGCTTTGTATTTGAGATTTTCTGATGTGCTCTAGCTTCACGAACCATGACTCTTTATTTAAACATTCTAAAAAAAGAGCCAATGCTTTTTTATGATTAATTCTCTACATGTTTCTTGATTAACTTGTCTTTGGTTTGATGCTGCTGTACATCTTAGATGTGCTTAAGCTATGTGCTTTAGATGGATACAATAATGTTAATGCATGTATTCATTGTATAAAAAAAGGCCCTCATGCTTACTGCTGATAGGTTTATTTGACACATTATTACTTGACAGGTGTATATCCATGAATGCATCTTTTATCATGAACATGCTTGAGGTATGATCTTTTGAGACTGTTTATTTGGTGATAGCTGCAATGCATATCTTGTGTCAAAAACTGCAATGCACATGATTGTATTATTTAAAATGAAAAATTGCAGGCATTTGAACCCCCCTTTGACATGAGTCAGTATGTAGATGCTGATGTTCATGCTGATCCATCGAACTTGCATGACCATAGTCATATGGGTTGCACTCATTCCAGCGAGAGGGGTGATTGCTCTATAATTTCTATCTCCAGAAGCAATTTGTCATTGGATGAGCAGCATGATAGTCCCAAAGAAGATACCAAGACACATAAATCTTCAAGAGAAACTGATAATAAGAAGGTATGACCTATCTGAATCCTTCTTCCTGGGAAGTTTGGAAGCACCGGAATTCTTGTGTATTTGAAGGAACTTTGCCTAGTATCCATGCACTCCTTCAGACCATAGGAGATGAGTGCAGTTTATGGTGCATGGCTGGAGCATCAAAGCTCAGTGAATTACTCGCAAGATTGTTGGTCTAGGTTGTCTTAATATCTACAGTAGCTTGTTTGATCAGGTCCTGGTCATGTATATAACCACTCCCACCCCTTCCTTTATCGGTTAGGGGTGGGTGTGTGGTTTTTATTTTTTCGGCTTGCTGGGTTTCTTTCTAAATCCAGCATGTCTTGTATATCCTATCTTAATTAAATGACACTCAGATCTCCTGCGTAGTTCGAGAAAAAAAATATATTGTTGCTTTCATGCAGAAACATCTTGTAGATCATTTCACTGGTCATATGCTGTTGAAGATTTCATCATGTTGCACGTAGAGTTTGATTGATTGAATATAAACATCGAACAGGCTGGGGAGATCTTATGGCAGGCTGCTCCCAGCCTGTGGGCAACATGGGGATGTCTCAAGGTGCAGACATTGCATGTAATGGTGATAAAGAGAGTGCAGCAGCTTATTGCCAGGATAAAGATGTCTCTGCATCTTCTGCTATTGAAAATGCAAGTTATTGCAATAATTCACAATCGCATAATGCAGAATATTACTTTGGAATCATACTTGATTTTGTTATCATGAATCTCGAGGAGTAAGGCATGGATATGGCATACTTCCTAAATGGGAACTACTACTTCACGGAGAATTAAAATTGCATATTCACATTTCTAGATTTAAAATTGCACTAAATAATCAATTGTGCTAAGATATCTGCACAGAACTAAATGCTCATCCTGATATATTCTGGGGACTTCTTTTTTCTGAAGAGGACCACATCGTCGGCATATAGAGAAACCTGTTGACTAGAACCACAAGATTGGAGAGGCTGCAGCAGTCTAATATCACTTGCGTTATTTATCAAGGCATTTAGAATAGCCATGACAATAGTACAGAGCATTCGGGACAAAGGATCCCCTTGTCGCACCCCTTGTCACAGCTCTGTTTGACGCTGAATAAACTTGCCTGGTACACCATTCACCAAAGCTTGTTGTGGAGGATCTCAGAAGATTGAAGGTCCAATCTACAGTTCTACACCATGGAAATTTGAAACCCTATTTCAATTGGTCTAATCTACTCTTAATAAGATCTTTCTTTTTTTTGCTCTCTCTCTCTCTCTGTATACAAGTTGAGTTTTGAAGTTAAATTTGGTGAGGTGATAGTGGACATCATAATAAAAACACATTGTGAAATTTTTTATCATTTTTTATAGATCAGGGCATCTTGTTAGCAAATAATGCAAATAAAGATCGAACACGAGACACAGATTTTTACATGGTATAAAACCTTGTGGGAAAAAACCACGGGTGCCAACCGGCGATCTTCACTATAGTAAGAGTTTACAAAACGCAGGGAATACAATGAGTCGTCAGCTCTTCCTATACGGCTTACAAGATGTATTTATAGGATGGACTAACTGCAGTCAAATATGGAAACAAATCCGCTAAACCGTGGGTGCTCCAGGCGTCCCCGCAAGACTCATGTTAGAATTCGGATCATATTCCAACACATCTAATACGAAGTCTTAACTTAAAACTCAACTTGTACATGGAGAAACAAAATCTTATTAAGGGGTCGATTAGGTCTTGAAATAGTTGGGAGAGCAAGTCGTACCAAAGGTTAGTTTAAGGAGTTATTATCTGGACACTTTTTTTGGGAGGGGGGGGGGGGGGGGGGGGGGGGGGCAATTTGGACTTTTTCCTTCCATAAAAGCCTAAAAGTTTCAGCTAGTACCAAACTAATCCAAAGTTTGGTACAGGATATCACACATCTTTTTGCAAACTATTTTTGGCGTATCGAGCACTGACATTTTTCTGTGCATTGGGCACTGATTCAGTGATTCCTTTTTTTGTATATCCTTCTGGTACCTTTTGGCTTCTGCTTGCATATAATTATGTTCAAATATCTGTGGAATATTGATCCCTGTTTCATTGTTTTAGGTAACACCGCGGCACTGCACAGCTTCATTGCTCAAGTTGAGTGTTCCTCCAATTGATGTTGACAAGGTAAGGACTATTCTGATTCAATCGATTTGCAGATGGAGGGATAATATAATGCTATAAGTGGAAGTTAGCGAGCGAATGGTATATTGGTTGACCACCAAAGAAGCATGTGATGTTGCTGCTTTTCGTTTGTGTTGATTTCTATCTTTATGCCCATGAAAATTTAATTGCTGAAAACTTTCTATTTGATTTCTGTGTGTGAACTTGATGGTTTGCCTGCAAATGCAATTACTCAGCAGTTTGCATTCTTTGTTGGCGTTTTCCATCCTTTGCTGCTTGTATCAGTCATCTTGTTCTGATTTATGCAGGTAAGATGCATAGTAAGAAATATTGTGAGAGATTGGGGCGAGGAGGTAATTTTCTGTTCTCTACTGTGAATTGGCTTGAATCAGAGTTTCAGTTAGTGTATCTGTATGAATACAGTGTTGAAACGTACTGCTGTTTTTATTATTTGTACTGTTCCAGGGTCAAAAGGAACGTGATGAGTGCTATAAGCCCATCCTCGAGGAGCTTAATCGTCTTTTTCCTAACCGGAGCGATCAGAGGTAAACCTTGCCCATGTCTTGTCAATTCAATAAGACTTAATGGGACTGATCTTTCAACAGTAAATACTGACAGTGGCATATTTTTTGGCTTTTTTTGTGTGTGTTTGTGTTCACTAGTGTGCTTGCATGGATCTTGCATCCATGTATGTATGCATTGCTGTTCCCTTTTACCTGTGGGTGTGCTTGTGTGTGTATGTGGGTGGGCATCAGCAATCATAAAGAAGCTGTGTTTAACTCTAATCAGGGCCAAGAACTATGTGAGGTTGCAATTTTGTTCTTATCAAATTTGTTACTTAAATCTAAGCTCTAAGAATATATTTTGGTGGAAAACTCTTCTCGCTGATTTTTATTGTCTTCATAGGCATCTTATTATGTAGCATATCACTTATACTTATACCTGCTGCTAGCTGTCGATGATATTATTGCAAGCATCTCAACATAGGAAATAATATAGAAGATACTTTGGTATTCACTTTTGCTCTTGCATTATTGATTTGTTTCTCAAACTTCATAGGCCTCCTTCATGTCTTGTCCCTGGTGCTGGGCTTGGGAGATTGGCTCTTGAGATATCTTCTCTGGGTACTGTAATAAAATTCTTGATCTAAATCTAGCTAATATCATTTATTTCTTGATGCTATATATATATTTTTTAACCCTGGGCAGGTTTTGTAAGCCAAGGGAATGAATTCTCATATTACATGCTGATCTGTTCAAATTTCATCTTGAACCAGTATGTCAATCTATCAAATATAAGCTACGAACCAAGCTAGTTATTCTTCGTAATGCTAATGATATCACTATTTTTATCAGCACTCAAGAGGCTAATGAATGGACCATATATCCTTGGATACACAGCAACTGCAATTCTCTTTCAGACAACGATCAACTTCGTCCTGTTTCATTTCCTGATATTCATCCCTCAAGGTGCCTATTATAGTATTATCCCATGTTTTGTTATCAGTGTCAGTACCCCTTCACTATGATGTGTTTCCTACTTTTCCTACAAAAGTGTGACCTTTGGATTGAAATACTTAAATTTAGTAGTCAAACGTCCTTTTGCATTTTGAATGTATAATGTAAAATTCATTTTATTCTGGAGTTTGGGTCTAACGCTTGGGTTTGTTAAGTCATTTAGCATTATATGCAGGTATAAAAACTGAATATTTGCTTGCACTGGATGTTTAGTCACACTTCTTTCAAAAAAGAGATACATTCAGTTTTTATCTTTTCTTTGGTTTGGCTGTGCCACACTCAGCTGTAAGCTCACTTATTTCTGAATCTTTTTTTCCCTATCAACAGTGCAGGTATCACAGAAGGATTTTCAATGTGTGCTGGGGACTTTGTAGAGGTCTACAGTGAGGAAAGCCAAGAATGTAAGATGACTCACTGGGCCAATTCTTTATAAGAATATAGATAGTTCACAGGGCAGGAATCCAACTTAAAAAAAAAAAACTCACTGTTCTAGGGTAAGCTGACCTTTTCTGGATGTATCTGTTATGTCCACTATTTGTCTTATCTTCTTCAAGGAGTACTCAATTTGTTTGCACAAATCGTGAGAGCATGATACAATCATCTGAAAAGAAATAATCTAACATTCTTCTAAATGGAGGAGTATGTCTCAGAAGTCAGAATCAGTAACACTACTGCCTGCTTTGATCCTTTGCTACAGTTTTACACCTAATTCCAGGCTGAAGTTTGATGTTTGCACCTTTTATTTCTTACTCCTGTCTTGTCACATTTAGGCTTCAGACATGTATGGTGGAGCAATGCATTTTTAACATTCTTTGCAATACTACCTGTTGTTCCAGCTGCATGGGATGCTGTTGTAACTTGCTTCTTCCTGGATACGGCACACAATATTGTTGAATATATCGAGATCATATCAAAAGTTCTGAAGGATGGTGGGGTGAGTTTTCATGCTACAAACTGATTCTTCATGAGAATCATCACTAACTATTTTATTTTTTGTGATCCAATTTATAGGGAAGTTCATAATTACGTACATGCTGTTTCTTTACCAGTATTAAAACTGTTCTTCCTCTTAACTGTGTTAATTTCAATGAACAGGTCTGGATTAACTTGGGTCCCCTTCTGTATCACTTTGCTGATTCATATGGGCCAGATGATGTAATGATCTAACTCCCATTATTTACATTGAGGTGTTGTATCTTTACTTTGAAGTTACATAATTTATCTCCTTGAACTCAGGATATGTCTATCGAATTAAGTTTGGAAGATGTGAAAAAGGTCGCTTACCATTATGGATTTACAATGGAGGTGAGGGTTTCTGCATCAAATATATTTTGGGTTTTTGGGTGAAAGGGTGTTGTTGTCATGGTGTACTTTGATATGTGATTTGCAGGTGGAGAAAATGATAGAAACTACTTACACTTCAAACATGAAAGCAATGATGCAGGTAACCTTCTAATCTTTGAGGTGATGATTGTTCCAATTAAAGGCTTGTTTGGCTGCACACCAATCCACCTCAATCCACATGGGTTTGGAGGCATTGGGGTGTAAAATTAACTAATTATCCACCCAATACCTCTCAACCCATATGGATTGGGATGGATTGGTGTGCAGCCAAACAAACCGTAAGTGTCGCCAAGTAGCTAGGTTGTGGTTTAATTTGTGAGGTCCATTCTATGATTGCTTGCATTGACTTTAACTTCCATTTGATACGATCAATTGGGTACCTTGTAGTTACTGCATACTCAGCTCGACTGGTTGTATATGGGTTGGGTTAGTGCAACTTTTTAAAGTTCAGTTCAGAAAAGTTACGGTTAGAGCTGTGCTGAGTTCTGTTAATTGACATCTGACACGCAGTCCCTGCCAATTTATTGTGAATATCTATGTGCCTTCTTGTGTTTAGTATGATCGCCTGTCTTATTTGTACCTCTATTGAGTTGCAGAATCGGTACCGTGCAGCATTCTGGACAATGAGGAAGGATGCATCTCGGTCAAAAGCTTGTAAGCCCCGTTGAAGTGAAGATCATCCATGGCAGACGATCAATTAGTGCCACCATTATTCACCATTGTATTCGAACTCCACACAGGCCGTGCCAGACTAAGTTACATAGACATATATCAGATGAGCTGCCTGATTCAGAGAATATAATTGGCTTCACATAGGAAATGGGCGATGTTCGTGCTATAGGAGAAAAGGATGAGCAAAAAATAGGAAAGGGTTACAATTTGTGAACCGAACTGTACCATGACTTCTTGAACTCTGAAGGTATTCAAATTATATTATGAACTGTAAGGATGAGCAATAAACTAAACAGCAGTTAAAAGCAATGTAGTAGCAAAAAATTTAAAAAGTTGCACCGGTGCCGGGGATCGAAGCCGGGTCGCCCGCGTGACAGGCGCGAATACTCACCACTATACTACGACGACTTGGATGTCGAGGTTGCCTATCTCTCCAAATTCACTGTATTGACTATTGTCTACCACGAACACGAGCTGCGATTGTCGCCTACTCCGCCCGACCGCACGTATGCCAGTATGAGTCCGCCCGCTCCACGAGACCACGAGTCCGTCGCTCCCCTCCGCTCTCTGAATAGTCGATTCCGTGCGGAAAAAGTCTACATCATCCCCCGCCTTTCATACTTAGTCTACTTCACCCCCTCAACTATGAAACCGTCTGTTTTACCCCCTGAACTTTCCAAAACCGTCTATTTTACCCCCTGGGTGGTTTTCTGACAGCGGGTTGCTACAGTAACAGCGGAATTGCTACCGTAATGTGGTTTGCTACAGCAACCGATGGTTTGAATTTCTTTTTTATTTATTTATTTTCGGTGAATCTTTGAAAAATCACAGTAAATCATAGAAAAATCATAAAATAAAAAATCTAATTTTGTTGGACTCCATATGAGTAGATCTACACAGTGAATATATAATACGGTATGCTTTAGTATAAAATTTTTACTGTAGCCTTAGATTAATTAGAAAATCTAATTTTGTCTGTAATTAATTGGAATAATTCATAGCTGTAGCTTCTATGGTCCAATTGTGGTGAAATTTTTATGGCACGCTAATTATTGTATGCTTGAACTATAGTAAAAATTTCGTACTCATTGGACTATGTATAACTTAGTTATAGATAAATTCTAATTAATTACAGACAAAATTGGATTTTTCAATTAATCTAAAGCTACAAAAAAAATTTGTACTAAAGCATACCGTATTATATATTCACTGTGTAGATCTACTCATGTAGAGTCCAATAAAATTAGATTTTTCATTTTATGATTTTTCTATGATTTACTGTGATTTTTCAAAGATTCACCGAAAATAAATAAAAAAAGGAAATTCAAAACACCGGATACTGTAGCAAAACACCTTTACTGTAGCAAATCCGCTGTTACTGTAGCAAACCCGCTGTCAGAAAACCGCCAAGGGGTAAGATAGACGGTTTTGGAAAGTTCAGGGAGTAAAACAGACGGTTTCATAGTTGAGGGGGTAAAGTAGACTAAGTATAAAAGGTGAGGGGGTGATGTAGACTTTTTCCATTCCGTGCTCAATGCACTTCTAGCAGAAAACACTTGGCCCAACGCAGGGTGTTAGCTTGAAGTCTTGAACCAAAAGTAGCAGTACACATAGACATGAAAGGGCCAGTGCTTAAACTCCCAACGCCAACTTTCAAAAATAAGTTATGTTTGGAACAAAGGAAATGCTGATTCCTTTTCTCTGGAACCATAGAGCTAGATGCTCGATCCAAACCGGTACTAGAATTTTTTGGTTTCTTGTCCATGTGGATGATCATGCCCCTACTCGCCGCCTTAGCTAGCGGTCGGTGCGATCGTCCACGGCGGCACGGTTGTGTTTGTGTCTTCACTTTTTTTATCAATAACAAAAGGTGCACGATCTTGGCGAATTATTTTCGAATAACTTCAGAAATCATATGGAAAAACCATCGCCCTATTCACTTGGCTTATAAGCCGTATTTTTCCAGCAACGAACAATATTTTTCTCTCACAACAAATCAACCAACAATACTTTCAGCCATAGGGCTTATCAGCCAAGCGAACATGGCACATAGCATTTGTGACTCATTGCTAAATTTTGCTTTGATTTTCTTAGACCAATAATGTGAGACCATTAACGGTTAAAGCTAAATTGTTTGAAGTTCAGGCAAAATAAGGTACTCTTTCTACGACCACGTCAATATTAGTCTAAACAATGCTTTAAACAAAAAACAACTAGTGTAGAAGTTATTTAATATGGAACACTCATATCGATAAAAATAGTCTGAACTATGTACTAGAGGGTACGCCAGCTTTTTTCCAATGTGAAATCGACAATCTATGTATGAAAAAAAAGAAAATTTTGGATTTTGAAGAAAAAATAAAAGGAGTTCTATGCGCGTATTTGTGTGGCACGAGTTCGCTCGATCGCCGCTCCCCTGTGAGCCGGGGGAGTCTGGGACGGAACGACGGTGGTTGCATATGGCCAGCCCGCCCGGTGTCTTTCCCCGAAGCGTCCCGTTGTGAACCCAAAAAAATTAAGGTCGCCGTTGCCGGGGATCGAACCCGGGTCACCCGCGTGACAGGCGGGAATACTCACCACTATACTACAACGACTGGCTTGTCATATGGTGCAGAATGCTGTTATTTATCAGTATAGTGAGCAAAAAAACAGACCGCGGCTACCAAATTCTGGCATGAATCCCGGTCGCCATCGCCATTTCATAAAAGCAAAGGACAAGATGCATTATTAATCACTTGTACCTTAACCTGATCAAGCAACAGCACTTCGATCAAGCCAGGAAACGCGTGCGCAAGCTTTACCACAAATCCCGTTCAGTAAAGACATAACTAAAGTGCCTTTTATTTGCGTCTGAATCAAAAAGGTTGCAACGACTCCCCATTGCACGCCACCTGCTTTCGCGCCATGAACTTCCCAACTTGCTCTCTTTTTTCTGCTAGTGCCTTGGTATTTGGTACGTACGGTACGGCCGCTTAAACCCCGCGCACGCACATCGTACGGATCCGCCTCAGGTTAACCGAACCGAACAACCAAACAGCGCCAGCACGCACGCACCGTTCGGTCGTGTACTGACAAGAGACCATGCTTGTTGCGCCGCATGCCACCATCCATGCATGCCAGTGCACGTACGTGCGACGATGCACCGGTGCTGTCACTAGGCGTGAAGCGCGCAGTCCCTCGGCCGGAACCCGACACGCCCCGCCGCGAGATCGTACACGACCTCCACGTTCTGCATCTGGAAGCTGCCCAGCACCGCCGCCGGCCCGCCGTCGTCGTCTTCCATCCTCTGGAACAGCAGGCACTTCACCACCACGGAGTCCCTGATGCCGGTCACGGGGTAGTAGCTGCTCAGCTTGGGCAGCGCCAGCCTGGCGCCGCCGGCGAGGTGGAGGATGATCGGCGGCAGCTCGTCGTCCGCGCACGGCGCGTGCGCGCAGGGCACCTTGAAGCAGAGGTCGAACCCCGTCCTCGCCTCGAGCTCGCGGGACCTCTCGTACGGCGCGGCCGCGCTGAGCGACGCCAGCACCGACGCGTAGAACGGGTCCGGCAGGTGCGTGTACGTCGTCCCGGTGTCCACCAACACCCCGCCGTTGCCCTGCGCGTCGATGCCGCTCAGTCTGGGAGGCGCGGCGGCGGCGGAGCCGCCGGAGCCGTCGTCTCCGAGGCCGATACCCTCCAGGCCGACGTAGTAGAAGTTCGGGTACGTGGCGCTCGTCAGCATCGGGGTGAAGACGAAGCCGGCGTCCGTCGACGCCGACGCCAGCGCGAGGTCGCCCATCACCAGCGGGCTGGTGAAGTTGGGGTTCCTCGCGAACCGGAAGCCGAGGAAGCAGTGGGAGAAGCCCTTGTCGAGGAACCCGAGCTGGGACGGCAGGGACAGGGCGCCTCTGCCGAACCCGGCGATGCCGAGCGGCTCCCGGATGGAGCTGCCCACGCAGCCGAAGGCGAAGCCAGGGAACGCCACGGGGAGAGGGCCGGCGCCGGCGCCGCTGCCGTGTGTGCTTCCATGGAGCGTCACGGAGTCCCTGTAGAGGGAGCCAAGTACCAGTCCGCCGCCGCCGTAGGTGTAGGAGAACGGAGGGCAAGGTCTGGGGCACAGGCCGCCGGTGAAGGCGGGGATGGCGCACCCCGCCGCCGCGCACGGGTCGAACCTGTTGTCGGAGCTGTGGACGTCGACGCAGAAGCGGCTCCCGCAGAGGTCCCTCGTGTTCGACGAGGATTCAGACGGCAGGAACGTCGGAGTCGGCTTCACGGAGGACCCACACTCCAGGCACTGGTAGCTGCTGCTGCCACAGGGGACCCAGGTGAGGTCACTCCCTGTGTCCAAGTACACCTGGAACACCTGTGGAGGAGTGCCAAGGTTCAGGGGTAGCAGGTAGCCGTCTGTGTATGCTGTCACTGGCTCTATGATGTCCAAGAAGTCATAGTTTGTGGAGTTCACTAGTGCCATGGATGGGGTATACAAAGATCTGACATGGCTAAGGCCAAGAACCAGGCTGCTCTGGGTCTGGGGTGGTCTGGTATCTTCTGCATTATTGCAGTTGAAGAAGATGGATATGATGCAGAGAACAATGGTGTATGTCTGAATGAAAGGATGCATATTGTGTGTGTCTGAATGTCTGATACAGCATAAGAGGAGAATTTGGGCTATTTATAAGCCTTGGAAAGTTGTGTTCATCACTAAAAATATTGAATTTGCAAGCAATATATATTCAATGGCATTCTTGGCTGGAAATTAGCTTCAGCTATATGCATGCTATCTGATTATCAAAGGCTCTCAATGATGCCTGTCATGCTGATAATTTATAATTTTGTCATTTCTAAATTCATAGCATTTGCTATGTACATAACATATATCTAAGTGCATAGCAAAAGCTATGAATCTAGAAAATCCAAAACATCTTATAATTTGGAACGGAGGAAGTATTTGTTAATATAGGGTACATGGTGCTAAATAGAATGAATGATTAAGTAGTGGACAGGAGCCAAATGTATCCATGTTATGCAATTAAAAGATGAGCTCGAATATCTATTTCAGTGTTTGTGTAGCAGGTTTTGCAACGCATGGCCAATATAGCAAGCATAAAGGGATTACTTTTGATGTCAAGAGGGTCACTTTCCAAGCATCTCATTAGCTGGTATCTAGGAGGGTTCTTAGTATTTTGGAACACTTCTGACACCTTCAACCTTTAGTGTCGTCCATTTGTCTTTGTTAATGGAGAGCAATGCTAATCCAACAGACACTTGCATTTGTTGATTGTACTAGAAATGTAGTTCTATTCTGGGATCCAGGAATAATTTCTTTCTGTATTTCCTTTCCATGTTGGAACCCCACAGATAGTCTCTATAATTTCAAGAGTAATATATGAAAATATGCACACTAGAAACTTCTGCAAAAGCTTTCCTGGTTTCAGGTTTTGATGTGCAGCTTAGACATTGTTTACAAACTTAAGCTTTACTGGTGTTGAACTATGTTTCAAAAAAAAATGGTGTTGAACCTTATATCAGTTGTAACATATCCTAAGCTCCAAACCAATTCTGACTAATGAATAGACTCAAAAAAGGATCTCAAGAATAAAGAGGTAAAATTAAGAGCCCTTGCTACTAACTTTATTACCAACCCAATTTGATTGGAACTAAAAGACTTTGTTATTGTTGTTATTAAAACTTCATTGCCTTTCTTAGCTTCTTTGTCCATCATGGTCAAAATTAATGGCAAAGAGCAAAAGCGGGACTGAAACAGGGGTAAACCATGGTCTCACAAATCGAGTGTGAAATTTTTGAAGCTATCGCATAAACCTAAATTTTCCAGTATAAAAGCACTAACTTTACAAATCGATGAACTATTAAAATTACATTAAGCACGCACAGTTAGGCCTAAACATATACACAAAACCATAGAGCATACAGAAAACAAAGATGAGCAGTCACAACGAAAAAGCTGAATTACCAGCATATCTGCATTAGTGACTAAATTTGTACATAGCTTAAGTGAATGTACAGATGGAATGGATGGTCGTGGATGTACATGTATGCACATTCCCCTATTCAGCATGCCTTTTGGCAAGTGTCTTCTTGAGACCTTTTACAATCTTGGAAAACCATGTTACATTCATAGTGAATAGTATGGTGGGGGCAACAGATATCAGAACACAAGCAAAAGTGTCCATCTGCTTAACCTGTCAAAGAAAGGTATCAACTGATAAATATATGAGTGGTCTAATTTGTATACTGAATTCATTAGAACCACCTAATACCTGATCATAATTTGTAAGGATGTGATAAAACAAGTAGATGAACAGAACTATCCTGACCATCTGCATTAAGAAATTTCTTTCAACATTAGCACACTGCAAACCACTATACAATGAGATTTGAGATCCAATGTGCAGCCATAACAAATAGGCACCATACTGATTAGGCCAACAAAATTTGCATCCAGTTAAAGGCTTAAAGCTGTTACCCTTGATTGCTAGGGATGAAATCTACTGTCATTGTCATGAAAATGACAAATGAAGTGTTTTGGCACTTACCAGCCAGGTAACGAACATTGCAACTCCGTTGACAATGTAAGCTTTGGAATTTTTCTTTCCAGCAACATCAAGGAACCTTGATGACACAGAGGTAGAACAACAGCTTAGATGGATTCAAAGATAACATCCAACCAACATTTTGTGTGACCTGCTAATTTATTCACTTACCATCGTAGGTTGATTCCTGGGGTGGTAGTCTCAGAGATGAGAAACATGTATGCGTATAACTGTCCTTCCCCAGAAAGCATAGCATATACAGCACAAACAAGGCACAGAATGTGGTGGAAAACCTGACAAAGGACACCAGGAGAAATGTTACAAGCAGATAATGAAGTCTACAGGGGGCAAATGAGAGAAATATGTCTAGGTTAAAACGAGGGACGAGAGGGGTTGGATAGCCAGGTAACAAACATTGCAACATCATGATGTAGCATGTTTACTTACATACTCCATACCACCAAGAGAAGGGTAGAACCAAAATATCATCGCAAGATCTGCAATGAAGTACCCAACAGAGACCTGGTAAAAAGGAGAACTGAGTCATATGAGACCAGGGAACATAAAATATACTCCCTCTGGTCACAAATACTTGACACATTTGACTTTGCATGGTCTTCAATGCATATCTTTGAACAGTAATTTCTTCTAGATTATATATTCTTAAAATATTTCAAACAAAGAGATTTAGCAAGTATTTTGAAAACAAATTGACACATAACTTGCATGTTTCCAAACTAAATAATATAATAGTTATTAATGTTTGTAGTTTTTAAGGTTTGACCAAGTCTTGTCCTAAACGGTAAGTTTTGGTGACCAGATGGAGTATATGTCAACAAAGAAACCTGCCTGCTAGAACAGTGACAACAAAGTAATAACATACCCCCAATGTAAAATTGGAGAGGTGTGAACTCCGAAACGTTACTGGACCATCCAGCTGATCAGAGAACAAATCTGATAAGAAGACTAGGTATACTGACATCATTGTAACGAGTATTGCATGGACAGTGGACATTCCTCTGGAACAGAGAAGGATTAGATCAAGTATCATCAGAAACTTATAGATAACCTGCTGGATAAATTGCAATGCTAATCTCACCTGTTGTTCCATTCAATCTTTTTCATCTTTGCAAGAGAGGCATAACCTTTGAAGTAGACAGAACTGATTATGTGTGTGAAGTCATAGGACTGAAGTAGTAAGAACAAACAATAATCAAGATATTAGATGGGGCTTTAGTATGTTATACGAGGTTACAGATCATCTGAAAATTATCTTGAAGAACGTATCATCAGCATATTCAATTTCTGGAACTATGCCTGGTATTAACATCATACTGTTGATACACGTGAGTTATTTCAACTCTTAGTTTAGCTGTGCCACTTGGTTGAGCCTTAGAAAAGATCTTATAGTTCAAATTCCTTTTGTTTTTGAACTGTTGTCCACACCACTTTCCATGTACTTTGTTTTCTCTAACAATGCAAAATATGCAGTTACCGTACATATCCTAGAAAACGAACATTGTACTGTTATGTTCAAACGCTTTTTTCAAAAAATTATTTTTCATTAGGTGTTAGCTCAAAAATGTCATTCTTCTTTTCAAAATGTTTCCCATCTATGCACAGCTTAGAACACATTGAGCCAAATTCAAGAAAAGTAGCTAAACTCCAAGTCTTAATACTGTGAAGGCTACCTTTCACACTGGAAAAATAAAGGAACTATAAGCCTTACCTAATTTCTCTTTTCCACTATAAATAAGGATTAGGCAGATAAATAAGATTTGCACAGGTTGAAGCAAAAAAGGCTTCACAATCTTTGAAAGCGTTTTTCTGATTCATGTATTGAATAATGAATACTAAGGTTCGAAATGAAACTCAAACAAACCACTGAGCTGTTCTATCAAGTTATGAATACTAAGGTTCAAAATGAAACTCAAACAAACTACTGAGCTGATCTATCAAGTCATGAATACTAAGGCTCGAAATGAAACTCAAACAAACTGAGCTGATCTATCAATTTACGCATATATTTTGTTTCCATCTACAGATACAAATATGGTCCCATGTAAATGCACTGCAAAATTAAGCATCAAATTTAACAGATGCAGTCGGAGTGAGTAAATAACAGTACCAACTTGCACATCAGGAGCCCCACGAGCACAGAAGTGTATAGAACATATGAATCTGCTAGCAAGTATTCCTTAAGAAGTAGTTCTGCTTTATACTTATAGGCCTTAGCTGCCATGATTGGGTCAACAGGAAAATCCATGATCTGATCTATCAAGTCAACACCTATTAATAAGTCAAGGAGATGCATGTTAATTAAGAATAGAAAAGAAAACAAACAAACAAATTGAATAATAGAACGAATAGTAAGTGTCTCATGGTATCTAGGGTCCCATAGACAGTATGAATATTGGGTGTGTAACAGCCAGTGGAATGGGGTGTTGCCAGAGCCAGAAGTATTATACAAGATCAAGCCGTTTTAATATTTTTGGAATTTGTAGAATTTGTAGAGGATTTGCATTGCCTTTTGACTTGGAGCCAGGGCTGCAGCTAGGGCAGCCCGAGCCCTAGCTCCGCCACTTGGAATTGCACAAAAAGAGGAAACATATTTCAGGCAAATTGGGATTTTCATCATGGGTGACTAGTGCTTTGGTGAAAATATCATATATCCAGATATGCACCCCTTCACCCATTTTCACTCATTGCAATAGCTAGTGCATTTCCACCTGCTATGCATCCTTTACGTTAAAAAGGAAACTTGATCCCTAGGGGAAAGACCTCCCCTGAGACATTGCATCAATAAATGCACAATTATCAGAGCCAGAGGTCTCGAGTTCAAATCTTAACAGGCATAATTAAATAAAATAACTACAAACGACTCATATTTCCATGTTTGAGGCATGAGGGAGTGTGTGAGGGAGAGTAAGTGAATTGTTCACCTTTCCTTAATAGCTTAAGCTTTTGGGTTGAACTAGTCGATCATTGCAACTCAATAATAAACTTGGCCGAAGTTAGAGAAATTTGACTTATGAAAAAGCTAAGCAAGCTACAATTTAGAATGGAGGGAGTATATCCTTTTAATAGCATGTACCTTGAATTTTACGCTGGAACCAGTGCAAATAACACAAAACAATAACAGATGCATACTGTTACAGCCAACTACATGATATCAATCCCCCGTTGCATTCCACACGGACTGGAAGCGCAAAGAAAACTAAATATCTCTAGCAATCTAGCATCCACTGTACTTCCAGATGGTTGACAAAACTACCAATAGTCGAAACCCACAACGGAATACACCGCGGGGATCCCTCTAACGCCGCTGGATCAGACGAAACCGAAGCACCCAATCCACCAGCACCAGCCGAACAAGCGGAGAAGCCGGGAGAAAAGGCTGGGAGGAAGGGACGAGAATGGCACCGACAGTTACCTGCGCGTGGCGGCGGTTGCGAAAGAGGGAGGTACTGCCTACCGGCGGTTGCCGCGAGCCTGGGGTTGCGTCGGAGAAGAAGCAACCGGATTGGATACTCGATTGGATTGGAGCCTGGAGGCTGGAGGATGCTGATTTGTTGATGGTTGCTTCAGTCGCTTTTGTCCCTGTGCTTGTTTCTTGGAAGGGTGGTAATCAGGCTAGAGGATGATGGGGACGTGCAGAGGATGGAGATTGGAGAACGTGCTACAAGACGCGAAGGGCAGGAAAAAGCCCAGGGCAAAGGAGATTATTATTGGAGAAAAAGAACACAGAGGCAAAAGGCAAATGTGACAGCAAACATGCCGTACTTCTTCAATCATACACATACGATCTACACGTATAGGTACCATTTTTTTTTTTTGAGGATGTACATGCTGGGTACCAGTTTTTTTTTACGAGGATGTACATGCTAGTATATTACTCTCTCCATTCTATATTACAAAATATTTTAGCTTTTTTATTTTTATACATAGTTTTTGTTTTAAATATACAATATGCCTAAATATATAATAAACTTAATGTATCCGAAAAAGATAAAACATCTTATAATAGAGAATGGACGGAGTATTGTATAAAAATGTAAAAGCAATCACAATCAACCTCCAAATTTTCACGAGTGGTTTTGAATAGAGAAGGTTCCGAACACTAATGACCTATGTTAGATTTTACTCCCGAGTTCTAAAAAGAGCACACTTCTAGGTTTTGATTATGTCCAAAAGAATTAAGTTCGATAAAATTTATAAAAAATGAATATTTATGTCTTTAAATATAAATATATATATATATATATATATATATATATATATATATATATATATATATATATATATATATATATTGCATTATTAATCTAATGATACTTATTATGTATCATAAATTTTAGTATTTTTACTAGATTTGATCAAAACTTTAATAATCTTCTTGCAATACAAACTATGAACTCTTTTAGAAACCGAGGGACTAGATGCTTCCTTAACTCAGCACACACTCATTTAAAATACACACACAAGTTTAGGGTCCGTTTGGTTCTTAGCTAGAAATAGCTACACCGAATATGCGGCACACCTAATTTGCGGCGAAGAAAAAGTTCGCCACACTTTTGGTGAGGACAGAGAAGAAAATACAATGCACGCCACAAAGTCATCACATGTTGGGTCATGAATCAAACCGAAGCAAATCTTAGGTGGTAAAACTCAGTGGCATGCTTTTGTAACACCATCGGTGTTACGGCCTAAACAAACTACTAAATCATGTCATGAGCATCATATTTATGTAGTAATGCATGTGATAGAAGGTGTTGATAAATTTCTTGTAGCCTACAATGACCAATAAGAATGTTAAATAGAAATATATTCGATAACTTATGTTATGTCAAGTAGGGTGGAAAACCAATTTTTATTGAGCAAAAGTATTATAGAACATGTGTATGACACCTAAATAAGGTTTGAAGTACAAACTTTGTAGATGACAATATAACTCTTGTTGTAGAAAAATAATATGACTAGCTAGTATTTCTAATGGCTTAGAAATAAAATTTGAAGTCAAATTCAGCTCAAGACTTGGAAGAAATTTTAAGTTGAAAACAGTGTGACAATGCCATATTGGTGAATTAATTCTAGAAAATCTAGCTAAAGGTCAAGGTTGTGTTTTTGCTCCTTTATGGTAGACTGATGTACCCTCATTAGCATGGTCGAGGTAGTTTAGCTTCAACTGTGTTAGGTTAGTTTTTAGACGCGCTTTAAAATTCATGCACGTCATATGTCTGGCCCGTGCGTGCGGTCATCGTGCGCGGCCGACCGCGTTTCGCGCGCCGCGGTGCCGAGCCTAGTCGGCCTATCTGGCCGTGGGTGGCCATGATGGGCCCGTCATTGCCTTGCAGCAGCTGGCCGCCGCGCTACTGCCCACGCTGCCGCCTTTCCCACCTCGTGTTGTGGTGCTGATGTTGTCCTTCTCACCATCATACGCGTGGGCGTGCCCTGCTGGCGGCGGCGTCGCGTCACCGTCGCGTCCGCGCTCTCTGCAATCCTACGCCGCTGCTTGGCCCTATCCGGTGGCACTGTCTTTGCCGCGTGCACGCTGCCGGCCTAGCCATGCGCGGGGCCAAACCGACGTCGCGGCAGTCGCCGTCTGGCTGTCGTGGCACTCGTCCCGCCGCTCAATTCACCTACCCGCCGAGTCACTGCCTGCCCTGGCTGTCTTGTAGCGTTGCGATCTTGCCCCCACTGCCCTGTCGCTCACGCGCCGTTGTCTCCTAGGCGCGTGGCGCTAGGCGCTTTTGCTTGTTCCGTTTCTGTCGTTATCCCCTCACTCACCAACGCGCCTCTGTTACCGCCTCCATGATCATGTCCCCACGTGGTTGTGCCCTCGTCATGTCTTGGCCGGTCCACGTTAAGTCGGGGCCGCGGGCCACGATGTTGCAGTGGTACCGCACCATCCCCTTCTAAATCCCCGGCTCGGGCTTCGCAGCACAATTCCCCGCATCAGTGGGTGGCATAGGTAGTCAGCTAGGCGCCCTGTTTTCCTCAAGTCCGTCCGATCATTACCAACCGGTAATTTGGCATTTTGCTCGCCACTGGCCGTGGGCGCCGCCGAATCGGTAGGATGGGAGGTAAGGCATGTAGGAGTGGTAGCAGTTTGATTGCTTGTAACCCTAAGCTCGTCTTGACTTCCTCCATCCGGTCCTCGCGCTACTTTGGCTAGGGTGCTCGTCGATGGAGTGTGGACGCGTCGGTGCCGCACTCGGAGCACCGTCGCGCGGTGCGGGCGCACATGGCCAAACTGCCACAGCGCTCCCCAGCTTCAACCGTCAGTGGGGCGTGCACCACGGTGAGCTACTCATGCTTCTCCGCCATCTCTACCGTGTCGTGTGGGCGTAGGCTGTAACATCCCCGATGTTAAAAAAATAATTAAGAAGGTGATCATGTCATCATTATGCATAATCATCACGCATCAACTCATGAGTGCATTTTATGTTTATATTATAGTATGCAAATGTTATTTTATGGAGTGTTTTATATATTACCTGAAATAATATTAATAATAATGATTAGGAAACTTTGTGGATCTTGATGTGGGAATCTTTTAAACAAGTCAAATCCTTCCTTAGTAAAAGTTTTATAATTTTGGTTGCAATGCTTGGTGTGGACCTTGTTTTATGATATGTGTTGACTTATATAGATGAATCAATTTCAAAACATTTGTGTTTAATTGGATTTCCGAAAACCCGAATTTCCAGCATTTAAGTTTACCCTGGGTAACCCAATTCAAAATCTAAGCATATTTTGGGGTTGAGTCTAAAAGCAAAAGTGTAGAGTTTGTTGAGTTGTACAAAGTTGGTTTTTGGAGTTTTCCAAGTTGTTTAGTAAAATTTGAAGTAATTTGAAAAGGCGAAATTCCTTAAATGTTCCCTTTTCGAATTCAAATTTTCATTTTAAAATGTAGACCGAATTAGGGGGCAGTTATAAAAGCAAAGTTGTAGAACTTTTGATTTTCAACAACTTTTATTTTTGTAGATTTTTGAGTTGTTATACAAATTGGAGTAATTTGAATTTGAAAACGAATGGCAATTCGGTAATTACTGTGAACAGTGTTCACCACCTAAGCTACATGGCCGGCAATCTTCTTCGGCGTTCCAAGCGCGTCGTGGCCGTCTTTGGCGTCGTGCTGGCGTAGTGAAGGCTTCCGTGTGGCTTCTCCTTGCTTCTAAGCCACGCTATTTAGCCTGAGCCATCGTCGTTCATCTCTTTTCTTCTTCCTCTGTTTTCACCGCCACCGCCGTTGCCATAGCTCCATTGAGCTTTTGCCATCGACCTAGCACCGTTGCCCTCTCGGTAAAGGCCATCCCAGCTTCGTCTCTTCCTTACGAACACAGCTAGCCAACCTTGGTCGCCTGAAATTGTCGGGAACTCGCTGTCCACGCTCTTCTTCCTCACGGCCGGCCAAACCACCGTCGACCTTGCCTCACCATGGTCAGGCTACTCCAGTCCGTCTCCGCCTTCACCGAGCATACCGTCGTGTTCGTGGTGAGTTCCTGAGCGTGATGCTCTCTCCGCTTTAGTCTCTACCGTGTTGTAGCCGAAGTTGTGCCGTGCGCCGCCGTGTCTGCGCCACCGTGGCCGCCATGGCTGGCGTGGAGCTTCCTCCGGTGTGCCTGCTACTGTTCTGAGGGTCGGGATAGGTTCGCGGGGTGATGTTGATCATGATGGTGCTGTCCACCTCGCCGAAGTCTCGCCGTCGGCGCGTTTTGGCAGACCGGAGTCAGCGGCACCGCCGTGCGCTCTGTTTGGGTCACTGACATGCGGGGCCGGGTCGTCAGAGAGAGAGAGAGAGAGAGAGTGAGAATAAAGAGATTTCTTATTTTCTGAATTTTGAATAGTGCAGCAACTTTGGAAATTCATAGGAAAATAATTACAGCTCTAAAAATTCTGAAAATTTGTGTGTAGCTTCTGTACATGTTCTATTATGGTTTAAAATATGAAACTTGAAACTTGAATAAATTTTTAATGTTCCAAAATTTAGTCAATTAATTGATAAATGTAATTTCCATATTTTTTGTAGAGCACTGCATAACTCCAAAAATTATGAAATTTATTTTGATATACTAATTTGTCAGGTGGAACCTTGCATAAAATTTTGAGGTCATTTGGAACAAGTTCATTTTGAGCTTATTTTCCAAATAAATTCAAAATTGAATAAAAGCAAACCCTAAGTGTTAGGTTAGGGTTTGATCTTGTTTTGGTCATATTTTATGACCAGTAGGGTTTCAAGATTAGTTTGATCAAGTCACCTATGTCATAAGCCCTAGGTCATTAATAAGTTAGCTTGTCGTAACCCTAGATGTTAGTGTTAGTTGGTTTTGTTGGCTTGCAACTGTACCGCGAAGGAAAGTTATATTCCAGTTGTTAACTTTTGCATCCATCATTAAGCATCATGTTTTGTATTCCGCATCATGTTAAACATGGCATTATTACTACGTGTAGTGAACAAATGTGAACACGTGGTAGTTAATCAAGTTACGGAGGAGGTTAATCCGTCTGTTGAGGTCGGATCGAATACTTGTGGAACGTCGCAGGAACCGGACTTTTCCATCAACGAAGGCAAGCCTTGGATGCATTTAACCCTACCTTGTATTTTACAAATTTTATCGCTTTTGCTTTTATATACTGCATTAAGTGATTAGGAGTCAAGTGGAAACATAATTGGTGTATTACCAACCTTGTTTTTCCATATCTACCTTGATTACCTGTTTTATTCTTAAATGTCTAGTTATACTTAGTCGGGTGATTACCTGTCACCTGAGAATTTTAAATGGATCTTTGGTTACTTATGTTATCATGAGATATGAGCATGGAAGTAATAAATCTAGACTGGGTGGACTCGGTGTGTGAGAGCCACAAGACATGGAGGTCTTGTAAGCGGCTTCTTTCCGCCTGTGTCGATTAAGGTCCATCCGTTGTTGAACTGTGTGAGATGAGACTTTGTAGTACTATCCACATACTCCGGTAAGCCTTAACTTGACGATTCTATTATGAGAAAGGCTACTCGTGCACTAGGAGTGGAGAGATAGCGGGAATAGCGTGTACCCACATGGCAATGGGCTGAATTGGTGGAGTACTATATTTTCGGGTGGCGCAGACCTGTTCTTGTTTTAGAAGATCCGAGGGTAGGTTGATATATGCAAGTCGGGGACCTGCATATGTCGTGTGGTCTGGAATCCTCAGTTGGGTTTTTAATCGGTTCGAATCGTCATTGCTCCTCGGTTATGGAGACTCAACTCTCTGTTCATCATCGTAGTTAATAACTAGAACTTGAGGAAGGTTTGTGAAAGAAATTGATATGAAGTTCATGATCTCATTACGGATCATGGCAGATTCATATGTGGTACTTATAAAGTTTTACATGTTAAAGTAAAGAATTTTATTATAGAGCTTTTACGCAAAAGAACTTTGATTATTGCTAAAGCCAAACCTTGAATCCCTGAGCCTGCATTCCTGAGTCTTCTTAGTTTTTATTTCGGTTAAGTCTTGTTGAGTACTTTTGTACTCAGGGTTCGTTGACCCTTGTTGCAGGTGAGCCTCATGAGTAGGTCTGTTTTGGACCTTGCTGCATGACTATTGTTCAGGTCAATGACGATATATGAATGTGTGATCCTTGGGCAGGATGTTTATCTTGTGTGTTATGTTTATGTTAATTATGCCACTCCACTACTACTATGGTTTGTAATAATTATCGAACTTAGTTTATAAGGTTTGAAACAACTGGTTTGTAAACTATATTATCGTAAGACTTCCGCTATTTTACTCTGATGTATATATTTGAATAAATATTGTAATACTGTAATGACTCTGTAATATGATCCTGCTTAGAAATCGTGGATGGTTCGGGGTTCCCCGAGGACACCCGACAAACTTCTTAAGTTACCAGGAACATATGCATAGTTGTTAATGGTCGTTGGACAGTGACAAGTGTATGTGGGTCCTATAATTTATGAGGTTCTACCACATAGGCTCACCGGAACAGTCACACCACCGTCGTGGATAGCCCTCGCCGCTGTAGCCCGTGACAATGTGCCTCTGAGTCCCTAACTGCCACTATCCTTGCATGTTTAGTTGTAGATGGTGGCTAGCCCCTTAATTCCGTCGTAGCGAGCCTAGATTACCCGGCGTAACCGCCTTATACCGTCGACCGCCGCGTCGGCGCGCGCGGGGTTTCCAGGGATCTCCCCATGGTAAAGGTGAAAACATCCGAGGGTTTGGTTGCAAAGTTACTGACGGTAGGAATAGTACGCATAGTAGTCGTATTAATCTTTGCAAGCTCAAGGGCCTTTCTACAAAAACAACCAACATGCGCGGGCGCCCGTGGCCTTGGGCCGTACTGAGCCACCGCGACGCGCGCGCAGCCGCGCCACGCTGGGCTATCGGGCCAGAAGGTGTTGCTACCAGCCCTTTCCTTTTTCTAATGCATTTTCTAATTTAATTTCTAAGTTAAACTTGTAAATTCAATATAAAATTGTATAGTTAACCAAAATTGTGAAACCAAATTTGTTAAGTTCATAAAATCATGATTTATCTGCTAGTATATTTTGTTCATATAATTTTATAATATTTTCAGGAGTTATCTAATTAATTTAAGATGCTTAATATTGTAAGATATAAATTTGTAGGAATTTTTGTGATAAATTAGTGATAGTATTGGCTCTGAAACTTTCACAGTAAATTTCTAACATTATTAGGTGCTCATTGTAATTTTTGTAGCTCTATAATAATTAGTTTGCTAAGGTAACTAAATGAGCCATAGTTCAAAAATATATGTTTAATCAATAAAATGTCGAAACACCTTGGGATTTTAAAACTAGAATATTTTTTTGGAGGTGAAGCCTTACTTAATGGCGTGGATATGAAGACTAGTACATTAGTCATTTAAGCTAGCTCGTTAGCTTGTGGAGCATAATCGTATTTTAGAGTTGCAGTTGCCGTCGATTATTTACGTCTCTGCGTTGCATCCACGTAAATCATAATAGGAACAATGATGGATCATGGAGTCGATCGAGGTAGCAGAAAAGATGGTGCCTTGATGATCGTGTCGCCATGATGAAATGCTAACTTTTGGTTATATCTTACCCAGACAAGCCCCGGTGTATAACCCCTATTATTCTGCACTTTATTTTATGCTTGTGCATTAAGTTTTAAGAAGTTGAATGAAACCACTTGCATATATACATCCTTATCCTATGAGTCCTACTAGTATGTCAGGATCGTGTAGATTGCTATGCTATAGGATCCGGTAGAAGTCGAGTGATTACATGTCACTCGCTAGAGATAGGAAAGATATTATTGTTGTTATTATATTACTGTCACATGGAATGTATATGAACGATAATTAGAGACCGTGTAGAATGGTACTTTGGATCTGGACTTGATTAGGCATTAGAGCGAGGCTCAGATTGTACTTGTTCTGCCTGTGTCGATTAAGGACCGTCAGTTGCTGTGGATGGTAGTCAGGTCATATACTTATTATCCTGAGCACATACTTGCTTATAGGAGCGGGAAGGCTCGTTATGCTCTTATTATGGGTTCTGGCTCTTTCTGGACCGACTGATTGGAGGCGGAAAAAGATAAAGGTCTAAGCACCATACTAAGACCGGGTCTCAAATGTGGGGGCTTGGAGTCTAAGTTTGGATGAGGACGTAGACCTTGTGACAGGAGTGAAATGGGTTAGTCTTGTTTGTGCCTAGGGTACAAATAGGGCGTGCGTTTTAGGGTACCCAGCTAGAATACATTGGTTCACAAATCATTGTTTCTGTGAGATGGTACGACTTGACTATGGTCTAGCACCGTAGTAAGAACTAAAACTTAAAAGGTGATAAAATGGTTCTGATTGTTTACCACCTGCTTGAAAGTAGCATATGTGCTTATATAGAATGGTTAGTTAATAAACTAATGATGACTGCTAATAAAATTTAATATAAGGACGCACATTTAGTAATGTTTCTGCAGATGCAATAATCCATAAGCCAGATAGCCTTGCATATCCTTAGAGTCTTTTATTTTCTCCTGTCGGGTAAGTCTTGCTGAATATAATTGAGTACTCAGGGTTTTATTCCCCCTGTTGTAGGTGATCGGAGGATACTTAGAGTTGATTCTTATGTGTGTAAACCTCCTGGTGGGCTCAGAGATGATTTCTTTCACGCTACGACCGTAGTGTTTATTTATAACCCTCACTAAAGGTTTTTATAAGAAAAGATATAAAATCTGCTAGCATCTCTTGTATAAAAATGTCCACCATGTTAATGCTCCACTATGTCATTAAATTAATCCTGCTTCCTCTGTAACTCTAATAATATTGTTATATTCCACTATTATAATCAATTGAGGTAATATTCTAGTATTGTAATAAAGTGATGTAAGAAATAACTTAAGAATGTTGTAGGCTTTATTCTCTCATTTATGATCCTGATGGAAAAAATATGGATTTTTTAGTTCTCCCTTAGGGTGTGCTCAATGAAACTGCGTAGTTTAGTGTCCTCTCTTGGGTACTTAGTGTCTAATGGAAGACAAGTACTCCTAGGAGGCATTAGATTAGGCGGTTCTGTCATAACTCTAGCTAAGAACCAAACATGCCCTTAGCCCTTTGTTTACATTTCTTCCTCACCACGGCACACTTTGGCTAGAAGAATACCCAATTTTCTTTTTTCGCAACCCTATTTTCTCTTTGCAATAAAGGAATTTTTGTTTGCAAATTGCCGATGAACTATGCAACCTTGGGTAGTGAATCTGCTAGTGCCTGCGGTCTGACATGCAGAGGAAGCAATCCAAAAAGAGCCTAGATTTGTAGGCATGGGATTTTTTTATTTGCCATATAGCAAAGAAAGTTTCTTGAGATTCAAATAATTCTAGCCAAGGTTACTTGAATTATTAGTTGCTAAGAAGTATTGTTTGACACGTGGGTCACAAATGTAAGGATTTTGTGCTACGTTGTTGATGGTGTGATCAAGTTTGAATAGCAATATGTATAAACATAAACAAATTGGACAGGAGAGCCGCCAATTATATTAGAAAGAAGTTCAAACTAGATGGTACAATAAAACAACATACTCTAGAAGGTCAAGCAGCAACGACAATAAAAGCAACAAAACTAAGAATTCCATAATCCAGTTACTACGATGCTAGGACTAGTCGAGTTTCTCACTATCTGAGAGAGATGGCGATTCGAATTGGTTACAACCAGCTGGACAATTATTCCTAACATAAACCCACACTTTCCCTATCGGGGTCATGGTGGGTCACCTTTGGTACAACTCAGGTCCACATTTTATGGGTTTGATCAGCACCATACAACCAAGGATAACCTGCTGCCAGGACGTTCAGGGCCGGCCTACCCTTGGGCTCACATCTGGCTCCCCGCACATCCTTACTACTATCCAGAGTGCGCACTCTAACATAATGAGGCCCGACCTGAGTTGAGCTACTCGGCTTCGTGGTCCGAACGAGTTATCCGGCTAGCTAAGTGAGAGGCATGCGTTCAATCTCAATAGAAGCGCCAATGACGGTATTGTCCTTAATCGACATAGACAAGATCAACATAGCCAACCCACACCATGTGCATATAAGATCCCACCCGATCTCCACTTAGATAACATCCCATGGTTATTTTCTATGATAGCAAATATAGCCAATCGTGCTCCGGTATCCACCTATATCTCGTAGGTGACAGAAAATCACCTGACTTCTACCTATCTATGCATGGCTAAGCATATATTCGATCCTAGACCTACACAGGGTTTAAGATGTATATATCTGGACAAGGTAGTTCTATACATCAAGTGTTTCCAAATCAACTCTTATAACCTAATGCATCAAATATAAATGATTTAAATGATATTTTATAAAACATAGGAGGCTTAGAATGCATAATCATGAGTGTTCTTAACAGCAAGGTATTAGGGTGACAACAAGATTAACTTCTTTTACCGAGTAGGTGCATAACTCCTCTCTAGTAATTAAACAAACGTCTATTTAAACATTTTCTAGGCTACAAGACAGTACCACTTGTTTTGACCATAACTGGAGTTATACACATCTAAACAATATGGTTTGAGACATTCTAGAAATCTTATGAAATTTTCTATAACTTTATTTTAATCATCTTAAGGTGATTCAGTAGCTATCTAGGTCAAACAATTCAATCTTTCATATCTGTTCAGAGGACAAGCAAATCTGATAGCAGAATTCTAATAGCTATAACTCTTAAACCATTAGGCTTATGACCATAAAATTTTAGGACAAGCAAGATGAGTAAGTTATATACAACTTTGTTATTAACAAGTTTCACAGAAAAGGTCACTATCATCATGAATTTGTCAATACAACAGAAACTACTCATGCAGCTATTTAGTTGAATTATAAAGCAATAATTAACTAGCTGCCTACAACCAATTACTTCTAAGCCTAACTAATAACATCAACAAATCATATGCATCACAAGCACCACAGAAAACCTCATGGTTAAGCCCAACTAATCTATTTATATTCATTTATTAATTTACTTATATAATAAGGTGATTTAAAGGATAAATATTTCCAATGCTCAATAAATTCTGAGAACATTACAGTAGCTTACATATGACCCCAAAAGTCTACTGTATAAATTTCAAGCCAATTTGATAAGTATAACCATCTCTAAAAAATAACAAGTTGCAAATGCTTATTTTAGCAAAAATAGTTTAGCCTAGTGAAAAGTGTCAAACAACATATTTCATATTTTTCTTACTTTCATCCTAGCATAAGAACACTGTGTAAAAATTTGCATGATCATATGTTATATATTTTTACCCCATTTATTTTACTAGAAACTACCAATTATTTAAGATTAAATAGGAAGACTATATTCTAAGTATATCTACTGTAGGTTTAGTATTTTTTCTAGCTAGAGCATGCCAACATAAGACTAGCAAAATTGGAATCACAATTTTTGCACTTTCTTAGCTCAAGATGTGCATTTTACAAGATGGAAACAAATTTAAAAGCACTTATCTAGCCCAATTTAATTCCTCTGAAAAAATATCCAAAATAGTAGGTTTCATATTATTATCAAATAGTACACTTCATGATGAATCCAACCAAATTTGGATCATCCAAATTGGACACTCCTAACTCAAGATATAAATTTTTGAAGTTTGCATTCAAATATGTGAAAATAAATAAAGAAAACCAATTTCAAATCGAGCTCAGCTGCTAGGTGCACCCGGTCTAGTGCACCCACTATGACTGATAGTGGGGCCCCATAGGTCAATGGGTCCCACCCATCAGTGACACAGGAGCAGAGGAAGGCGCTGACCGGCCGGAGCTCGCCGACGGTAGCGTCTTCACCATTGTGACCTACTCGACATCCCACGTTGACTAGTGCCCTTGGTTGGCTCAGCGGTTCGCCGAAGCTATCTTGCCAGCGAGCATGGTGGCTCAGCAGCGGTGCATGGTGGTGGACTCACCGTCTCCGGCGACGACACGGCCAAATAATCACGGCTACGGCTTCCACGGACTCTAGCGGAGCTCTCAGGTTAGGGCTAAGCCACAGCAGAGTGGTGGTGAGGTCCAGCCGCGTGCGCGGAGCTGGGCGGTGCCGGTGCACGGTGGCGGCGCTTGCCGTTCCGACGAGGGGGCTATCAACGACCTACCTCCATCATAGGCTACAGATCTAGAGCTCAAGACGACTCGGTAACGGGCACCAGAGGGAACTAAGGGTGACTAGTTGGGGTTGGCCATGGCGAGCTCGTGCTCGTGGCCATGGCGAGCGCGCGTGGTGCGGATGTGTGTTTCGTCACCGACGAGGCGGTATCAGTTAAACGGGCAGTGGCTCTAGCTTCTAGGACCTATGGCAAAGACCAGATGAGGGAGAGAGAGAGCGAAGATGCACGGGTTGTGGCTGGCCACGGGCGAGCTCGTGCTCGGCGGCGCACCGCGGCCATGGCAAAGACGGTGGCGCGACAATGTGGCCTTACCGGTGCTCGTCTAGTGGTGCTAGCTGCTCGGGAGGGTGGAGCGGCTCACGACGAAGCTACGTGCAAGGTGGACTGGGTGATGGTGCGGCAGTGGTGACGCACTTGGTCGGCGACGATGCGGCGGTGGCGGCGCTGCGCTTTGCTCTGCTCTGGAGCCGCGCGCGAGCGGATAGAGAGGGCGAGAGAGTGAATGAGCGCGTGGGAGCGAGGGCGACCGAGTGCTCACCTTTGTGGCGCGGCAGGATGGGCCGGCGCCGGCATACGGCCGCCAAGCGACGTGCGCGGCCTAGCCACGGTCGGCCACCATGGCGCGACGACGGTCCGATTCAGGCCGACTGATGGGCTAACTTTGCACCTAATTACCTCCTAATCCATGGTGACTTTTTGAAAACTATATTAGTAAAAGTTGTAGAGCTACATGAGTACTACAAGATTACTTAAAGGAGTTTTGCCTATTTCACAATGATTTTCAAACTACAATGCTCCAAAGTAGGCTACTTTGAAACTGAAAACCAGCCTTAGCAAAATTTTCATTGCTACTTGTGGGCTCTATTTGATTATGCTAGGCACTGAATTAGCTCATGACCCTTAAATAAAGTTTGTTCCCCATGTCATGGACTACAACTTTTATTAAGGGTGCACTGCCATGCAAATACTCTAAGCTACTGTTCAACTTTGGTCAAACTAGCATCATGTAAAAGGCATTTCAAAGTAAACCAACACTTGAAGCAAAATTGGCCCATGTCATGAATACAAACATTGTTCCATTTACCATCCTAGATGTGTCTAAGGTGTTTTTGTGACCTCACAACCATCTCTTGCATTGGTCACACATTATCACAAGCATATGCATGTATATAATCAATATCACATGTGATAATATGTAATAATAAGATTAAATTCCATATGCCCATGCTCATGAATGCTTGGATGATGCTTGTGCTCATGAAATGTAAGTGCCAAATGCAATGCTTAACACTAGGGTGTTACAGCCTTTGTGTGAATAAAACTAAGTTTCAGAGTTGTAAGTTTGACTAAATTTATAGAAATAGCACAATATGTATGACACAAAATTAGTATCACTAAACACACAATAAAATATACTTTCATAATATACTCATTTAATGTTATAGATATTAATTTTTATAAAATTGGTCAAATTTATAAAAGTTTGACTTAGACAACTCTGGAAGTAGCAGTAGTTGTATACATTCCTCATCCAATGTAATTACCAAGTCTAATTATGTGTCTCCCTACCACTATAAGTGAGTAGAGTCATATTTCCCTTACGAGCTAGTGAAAGTAGCATTAGCAGTACAAGTAAGCTCCTTTTAAAGTCTTATTTCAATCCCTATCTCTCTAGCAATAAGTAAAGATATTTCAAGCTTTTGGATAGTAGGCTGAGAAAGCCTTCAAATTATTGCCAAGAAAAAGGATCATTTTTTATAAGGATTGCAAAAACTGCTAGTAGTTCCTTGATAATTTTGTACATACTATATCTCTATGAAATTTGCTCACTGTAAAATGGGAACGTAAAACAGAATGAACGGCAGTACTGATTCCCTTCCAACTCCAGTTTTCTTGAGAGTAGAGAAGAAAGTGGATTCGTCACTTTAAGCTTTCACTTTCCAGCACAAGTTGCTTGGGCTAAGAAAACGTGATTTCAGACATCCTCTCCATTGAAGATTGCAGACATGCCTTTGTGGAGTCTGACATGGCTTGAAGTCATCAACAGTGAGTCAGTGACTTCTACAACAGGAGACGGGATATGTGCCGCGGAGCCTTTTTGGAATAATAAAAATTTCGTATGAATCTACAAGAATCAGTTAATTTTTCATAGAAAAAAACACAGAAATTTCCCCACATTCCAAAAAAAAGCTATGTATCATTGATGGCCAAGCTAGTTCCATCGGGTATCATGGTTCATGGTGACAATAAGCTGTTTTGGCAGGCCACGTGTTCAGGGAGAGAGAAAAACACCCCAAAAAAAGACAAACTGTGCATGATACGCAGCAGTCTCTTTCTTGGTTGATATTGGCCCGTGTTTAGTTTAAAAAAAAAAAGTTCTAAAAAAGTGCTACAGTATCATCACATCGAATCTTATGATACGTGCATGGAGCATTAAATGTAGACGAAAAAAACTAATTGCACAGTTTTGTTGGAAATCGCGAGACGAACGTTTTGAGCCTAATTAGTCCATGATTAAACATTAATTACCAAATAAAAACGAAAGTGCTACAGTAGCCAAATTCTAACTTTTCAAACAACTAAACACGGGCTTGATACTCTAGAAGTTGGAAGGATGGCAAATATCTGAGAGTGTGTATAGGACTAAATAATCGTTAACTTACAAAAAAAAGTTCCAGACCTGTTCAGTGTCTTTTGACAGAACCGTTGTTCTTTTTAATTCCTTTATTATTTACTTTTAAAGTTCTATCGCCTTGTTCGCTTGGCTTATAAGTCATATTTTTTCAGCCAATCAACCAATAATACTTTCAGCCATGGCTTATCAGTCAAGCGAACAGAACATATACGTGCATGTTCTGTAAATACGAACTAGTACTTGAGGACAATGATTATTGTAAGTGAACCGCAGGCAAAGGTGAACTTTGATGTTAGAAGTGTTGGTCGAAGTGAACAAGAAATCATCGTTCACAAACAGAAGGAATATAAAATTCTGCAATGGCTGATATGCCCTGTGGGCTCACCTTAAGAAAATGCTGAATGCTAAATTCATGCTAAGAAAGAACAGATGAAACATTAATTACTTACAGCCGCATCACATCATGATATGACAGTGGCAAGGCATTCGATCATGAGGTGACAAAAGTGCACTGTGGTACACACTACTCACATGGCACATGTGGCATCAAATTAAGCGACTCTAGCTTTCACAACCACCTATGCTAGGCACCTGCACTCGTTTCTAGGTGGAGGTGCCATCAGGGGCGGATTTGGGCCCGTGGCAGCTAGGGCCACGACCCTAGGCGTGGCCCAAGTTTTCCCTTAGAATCGAGTCAAGTTTTCGGCCTGGCCCTAGTCCTTGGGCCGAGTCATGCCACCGCCCAGCTAAAACAGAGGAGCTCGGCCTCTCCTATCGCCCAGCTCAGCCGAATCGAGCACGGAGCACGCCACCGCGAAGTCGCGAACCCTATCTCCCAGCCCGGCGCCCGCTGTGCGTTGCCCCGCTCCAGCCTCGGCGCCTCGCCGCGACGCCGCCTCCCCTCGAGCCTCGAGTCAAGACTGGCAGTCCGACCGTGCCCCGCTCGACCGCTCCAGCCTCGGCTCGGCGCCTCGCCGGTCGCCGCGACGCCGCCCGTCTCGCCCTCGCCCGTAGCCGAGGCGGCGAGGCCCCACTGGCCGCTGCCCCGCTCCCGACTCGGCACCTCACCGCTACGCCGCCTCCCCGCGCCTCGTCTCGGTCTCGCCATCGGCCCGTCGGCCGTCCCCACTCGGCCAGCCCCTAGCGGCCCAGCGACAGTCCCCAGCCGGCCATCAGGAAGCAGCGGTAATATCCAAATCCCAATCCCAATTCTCAAATCAATCGTTCCGATCTAGAAATTCCATGAATGATATTGTAATTGATTTTAATTATGTCAATTTTTGTAGTCCGTAGAGTACTAGAGTTGCACAATGAAGAGGAAAAGGACATTAAAATGTTATTTTTCTCCTGCTCCTACACCAATTATACAACCAGTGTCACAAATCCAACGGTCTGCAGAAGTACAGTCAGAAGTAGTAGAAGGAACACCGATTTTCGAAGAACCAGTAGGAGTAGAAGAACCACCTACAGCAGCAGCAGTAGAAGATCCACCTGGACCTAGCAATGCAAATGGTTTGCAAAATAATCCCCAACCCCAAGTTACTCCTAATAGCGATGATATTGTTGCTGATCCTGGGCTTCGGATACCGATTGATCAAATGGACCCAAACATAAGGGATGCAGTTAGAAGAGCTTATATTTCAAAGGGTCCATGCCAACCAAAAGGTCATGCTTAACCAAAAAGAAAGATAGGCAATCGTAATAGATCGTTTCAAGATGCATGGTTCAATCATGCATGGTTGGAGTATAGTTTTGTCAAAGACGCCGCATTTTGTTTGTATTGTTATCTCTTTAAACAACCTAGAGCTAAAAATTATGGTGTTGATGCTTTCACGGTTAATGGATTTCGTGGATGGAAGGATGGGCGTGATTTGATTGATGCCCATTCTAATGGTATAGATCACAATAAGTCTAGAAGGGCTTATGAGGACTTTAAAAATCAAAGGCAAAGTGTGGCACATGTGATGAACCGTGGTGGTAAGAAGTCGGAGGAGGAATATAAAGGGCGGATGCTCATTATATTAGGAGTGATAAGGTTCCTTTTATTGCAAGCACATGCTTTTCATGGACATGATGAATCCTCTAGCTCAGGCAATAAGGGGAACTTCTTAGAGATGGTAGAATGGTACAAAGCTAAGGATAAAAATGCGGCAAATTTGCTCCGTCACAATCAAATGACTTGAGCTGACCACCAAAGCCATTCTAGCAGATCTTGGGGATAGGCCCTTTGTCATTCTTGTCGATGAGGCTCGAGATGCATCTATTAAGGAGCAAATGGCCGTCGTTTTGAGGTTAGTTTGTACTGTTTAGCTTGCTATAATTATTTAAACTATAATGCCATCCTTGCTGTTTTTAAACTGTAATGTCATCCTTGCTGCTTTTCATGGTTGATGTAGGTATGCCAATGCACGAGGTGAAGTGATTGAGATTTCTTGGCATTGAAGAAGTTCCTGACACCTCATCATTGTCTCTAAAGAATACTTTGGATGGTATGTTTGCATCCCATGGATTGTCAATGTCTAGATTGCGTGGACAAGGGTATGATGGGGCATCAAACATGAGGGGAGAATTACATGGGTTGCAAAGACGGATATTAGATGAAAACCCATATGCTTTTTACATACATTGCTTTGCACACCAATTGCAATTAGTGGTTGTTTCTGTTGCCAAGTGTTGCTCTTCTGTCTTTGAATTCTTTAACACCTCCACTTTGATTGTTAACAATGTCAATGCTTCTTGTAAGAGAAGGGATCAAATGCTTCTTGGAAGAACTATTTGAGGAGGTAAAGGCCTTTTGTCTCTTACATAATATCATTGTACCAAATATGGAGGACACATTAACTGTTAGGGGTCGCGCAAGGGGACGAGGAGGGCAATTAGTGACTCACTATCACCATTTCAAGTATGAAATATTTAATGTGGTGCATGACCAGATTATTGTGGAAATGAATATTGAGATGCATTACTTGTCTAGATCCAAGGAATTCTTTTGCCAACTATGACAGATCCAAAATACTAGAGTTGGCTCAGATTTATAAAGATGACTTCTCCTCATATGACCTTTTATGCCTTAGAGAACAAATTGACATATTCATTGGTGAAGTGAGAAATGATTCTAATTTTGCTAATTGTCACAACCTTGGAGATCTTGCTATTAAGATGGTTCAATCTGAGAGACACATAGTTTTTCAATTGGTTTATCGTCTCGTTGTCTTAGCCTTGACTTTGCCAGTTGCGACCGCCACGGTTGAGAGAGCCTTTTCAGCTATGAAATTTGTCAAGAATGAGTTGAGGAGTAAGATGGGGGGTGAATGGTTGAATCATAGGATGATTTGTTATATTGAGCGAGATGTCTTTGCAAAGATCAAAGATGAAGATATTTTATATCACTTTCAAGAACTGAAGACTCGGATGAAAAAGTTACCTCCATTTCCTCAAAATAGAGCAAGTGGTACGTTGCATACTTGCATTGATATTTTTCTACCTTCCTTGTCATTGTCGAATGATCAATTGTATTTTATGGATTACATTACTAATTTGTATGTATGTTCAGGTTCATATGATGCTCTTGATGAATATATGATAGGCGAGGCCGATCCAAACCATCAGTAGTTAGGTAATTCTGTAACCACTTTCATGTTTCTATCAATTATGTTATGGATTTTAGTATGGAATTAAGATATAATCTAAACTTATGTATTTATAAGCTAGTTTTGTTATCTATCGGTATTAGACCCGGTGAGGGCGGTATTTTTACCCGATGCGAACGCCGAGCGCTATATACGCTTTGATAGCGGCGGCCCTAGGCGTCAAAATTGAAAAGCTCCGCCACTGGGTGCCATAATCTTGCTGCATCCATCTTTGACCTCAAGTTCGCCATCTTTGGTCAGTTAAGTGTTCACACTCGCAAAACAAACAAGAGGAGGAGGCAAAGAGGGTATAATGGTACATAGTCTTATGTCATCGAGTCAGGGTCCTAAGATGTTGGTACTTGCTGATCATTTGGTCCTGTACTTTTACATCTGCCATCCTTCGCAAGCTGCTAGAGTAGCAGGCAAAAAATGAGCCTGCTGCTGCATATCAATTTTTTGTTTTTGTTTTTGAAAGAAAGTGGCAGGAGCTCTGCCTTGCATTCCTTCTTGTCTTGGCTTACGTGTAACACGTGGAATGCCAACACAGGACATTTCAGTAAACTGCATGGAAAATCTCTGATGTCTGATCAGTTAGGATCGCAAATGTACATCTGGAGAATTATATCGTCCTCTGGTAACCATTTCCATGTTTCCTTTCCTATCTATGCTTCACTGGTGCTATTTTGGTCTCCGGAGTATCGTTCTGAAATCTGAACACAACAATATCTAGTTCTTGGCATGCATCTCCTGACCTTTACCTTGCAATCAGATGATGAGGTCAACTGGTCAAGAAATGTCAGACTCCACAAGTAGATCTGGCTGCAGTCTTCCCTAGAGAATGCAATAATATCTGAACACTTCGGTACATTACTTAGGGGCCAGGCAACTACTTCGGCTGAAACCAAAGTTCCACGTTGTTCTCAGCTTTGTGCCTGTGCTGGAGAACGATACGGCAGGAAAGGAATGTGCCTGTTTTATCTCACCTCGAAGGCTCAAACAACGAAAGCTGCGGGTGAACAGCATCGAACATGCATACGATCGAGAGGATGCCTCAGAAGCACAACTGGATCCCCGGTTGCGTACGAGGTCGTCTACATGGTTATAAATTAGTTCAGACAATTGAGGTGTGAGGCTTTATTTGGATCCCTCTAATAAGCTGACAACAACGTCGAGCTTTTGTGGATTAAAAGCTCGCTCTAGGTGATCAAAACAAGTCTAAGGCCTTGTTTAGTTGGCGAAATTTTTTTGGAAAATGGTACTGTAGCACTTTCGTTGTTATTTGGCAATTAGTGTCCAATCATAGTCTAATTAGGCTTAAAAGATTCGTCTCGTGAATTTCGTCTAAACTGTGTAATTAGTTTTATTTTTTATTTATATTTAATGCTTCATACATGCGTCCAAAAATTCGATGCGACGAGGAATCTTGAAAATTTTTGTAAAATTTTGAAAACTAAACCGGCACTAACATTAATTTACTCTAGCTATTACAATTCAGCTTCTATAAATCCACAATCCAGTATGGATCCGGCATGACAACACCACAGGAGCTTAGACTGTATCCAAACGGGGGCGTGCCATGCGTACACGCCATGTGCCAAGGACCAAGTCATGACGTGCAGTGCGCCACAGGATCTTTGCAGCGCCCCCACTCAATCTCTTGTGAACGAAGAAACCAAAAGCTAAACAAAAAAGTTCGTAATCAACACGGGGTTCAGAATCTGGGGCCACGTGCATAATAAAACGAATTTGGCTACTGTAGCACTTTTATTTTTATTTAGCAATTAGTATTCAATCATAGACTAATTAGGCTCAAAACGTTCGTCTCGTGATTTCCAACTAAACTGTGTAATTAGTTTTTTTTCGTCTACATTTAATGCTCTATGCACGTATCGCAAGATTCGATGTGATAGCTACTGTAGCATTTTTTGGAAAAACTTTTTGGAACTAAACAAGGCCTTAGATGTCATAAGCTACTGGGGATATGCTCGAACTGAATGTCAAAACCTAGATTAGCATCCGATTCCGTGCAAATGAAATAAGAAACGAAACAGCACAACAGCGCCACATGATAATGACGTGGAAGGCTCGGCCCATTTTTTCGCTGTGATTTGCATGAATGCAAGAAGCCCGTGATCGGCCCAATCATGTCTAGAGCTCAGCAGTTGTCACGATGCGAACGTGTTCATGTGACGGCAATCAGCCTGTTCGGTTGGCTGGTTCGTATCGATCCTAATTCGTGAAGAAGTACTGTTGACTGGTTTATGTGAGAGAAAAATACTGTTCTGACTAAAAATTTATGATCGTTTACGATAAGTCACAGCCAAACGAACTGGCTGAATGGATGGTCCGTCCTGGCGTGACAAAGTGCGTCTTTGCTCTCTTTTACTACATAACTGTGTCACTGACAGTCAAGGATAAAGGCTTGCGCGAAACTGCAGCCCCAACAAACTGATATTATGCCCAAATTTCCATACTGCCAGCTAGTATCGGCTTCCTGCAACTGCAGTGCTAGGAGTACTACATGCATCGTGATCGGCCAGCCCCCTCACATAGACACTATTTACATAAATTAGCCAGCAGTATTTCTCTCTCACGTAAACAAACCAGTAAGATACGAACCAGCCAACCGAACAGGCTGATGGACATAGACGAGATAGGCTTTTAATCAAGTTATATGTTTCGGTAAAACAAAAAGAAGAAGAGGAGGGAAGCTTTTGAGTTTTCTGAAGCCTCCATATCTCCATGGAGCACTGCACCGCTTTGCTCCATCTTCACTTCCAGAATCCAGATGCAGTTAAACCAACGTCTCACGCCCACTCCCAGTCTGTCGTCGTCTCGAGATCGATCAAATCAACCGAGGCACCGAGCCGAGCGCGGTGCAGCTGCAAAGTCAGATCAGATCAGTCAGAGCCTTTTCGCTCACCTGCATGCGTTGCGGTCACGGAAGGTCTCTGAACTCAAAACCTGGCACTCCGATCCCTGACGACGACGCAACCTTCTCCTCGTCGTCGGTCGCTTCCCTTTGGCCCTTTTGCATGCCCTGCGCAGTCCCAACGAAAGAAACTAGTAGTTTCTATAACATAGGATATCGCACTAAAAAAATATTTATTTTCAATTCATGGTTTCTATGAGTAATAATTATTTTCTCTTTCTCTCTCCTAACTCTATCTTTTCCTCCAATGGAAGTGCGATACAAGCTTCTTAGAAACTGGTGGTTTCTCCCCAATGGCGATTTCATGGTTTTTTGTGCATTGGGTCAAGAGTAGACCTGGTTTCTTCATGAAGAAGAAACCAGGTCTATGATTTTTTCTCTCTTTCTTCATTAATTATGTTGCCATGTCAGCATTTTGCCTACATGACAAGTCATTTAATGAGGATAGAAACTATCATCAATACACCATTGGGACTGCCCTTATTTGTTTTATCTTATTATTATCCCCCTGACTTTCTCCGATGCAAACAAGAGGCGAAGAGAAGACGACTTGTTGCTGTATTGGCTGGCCGCCCAAGCCCAATCATCCGCAGGCGACCTCGTCACTGGCTGGCCTCCAAATGTGCTCGCCACGATCGCAGCGGCAGAGGAAGACGCGGCCTTTTTCTTCTACCTGCGGCGCCGGCGGTGAGCAGACGAAAGTGCAGAGCATGAAACTCCTCCAATATATATATATATATATATATATATATATATATATATATATATATATATATATATATATATATATATATATATATATATATATATATATATATATACACACACACACTAGGTAGCGTGTCCGGACGTTGCTATAGGATAACTAACAATTTATACTAAAGACACATGGATTGTACGATAAGATAACAATATTGTTAGATTAAATACCAACGTTAAAGTGATATTTAATCTAAAAAACAAAGTTTATGAATTTAACACAGTCACGGAGTGTGCGGCATCGCATGCTCACAAACTCTAGAGCTTCCAGAGATTGGGTCGAATCCAACCTAGAGCCTCGAAGCCCTGCATCTTTTCCTAGACGGGCTTCACTTCGGATGCGCTGTAGCGATATCAACGATCTCCAGGCGATGGACTAAGTTGTATGGATCCGCATACAATAGCCCAGACATGTAGATTTTGTTCTCCTTGTACTTGGATACACTTGTTTCACTGAAGCTCAACGCGGGGGGCACGAGCACCGGCGAATGGATTCAGCAGCGTCACGGACGCTGCCTCGTCCATGAGCGCCAGCCACCTACACGAGGAGCCACACGCCACCTTGCCACGCACGTCGGGCAGCGTCTTGGACAAGACCTTCTTCTCCGGGACGCAGTAGAAGCCGATGCGGTCCGAGTCGGGGTCGAACAAGAGCAGCAGGAGCGACCCGAAGGTCGCGAACGGGGCGGCAGCGCGCCATGGGGAGCAAGCGGATCGGAAGGATGCCGCGTCGTGGCCTGATGCGAGACGCTGCCGATGGACTCGAGGAGATCCTTTGGTAGGCCGGATCTCCGGTCAGGGAGAGGTATATGGACCTTCTCTTGGAATTGGGAGGTTGAGCCATGGAAGATAGATGACATCAACTATGGTTCACGCAAGAAACAGCAAGCGAGGGTGATGGAACACGTGAGCGTGAAACCAAATGAAAAGAGGAAAAAGTTATTCCTTTTGCAAATGCAAAGAGAGAAAGTAATTAAATGTAGGCAGATTTGGCAAGGTTCTTAGAAATACAAAGAGGTTCCTTTTGTCTTAATTCTCTTTTCTTCTGTGTTAATTCTCTTTCATTTTGCTCGTTGTCATGTATGCTGGTGCATACAAACATGCAATGTGTATATGGATAGCACAATAATTTTTCTACTTTCTATTTTGTCGTGATTCCTCTATCACATGACAGACAATATTCAATCAAGAAGAATGACACGATCAATCAGTGGGATCACAGACGTAGACAGGCGAACGAACCAAAACAAATGTCGTATCAAAAAATATCCACACTTTATTCTTTTTAGTTGTAGGAGATATAGTCAAACTGATCGTCGCTGGCAAGCTAAAATATGCCGCTGCTCTCCAAAGTCTTCCATACACAAATGCATTTTCTAGGGCGAGTAACATTGTTAGCGTAAATGATCATTACGTATTGGTAGTGCATTTGTGTCGTATTGCAAATTTTAATATATTTTTAAAAACGATTAAAGCAGTAGTTGAGGAATAAAAATTACTTCTACCTTTTGGTCAAGAAAGTCAGCCCAAAAGCGGGCGTTGGCCCTCTGGAGCGGGTCGTGCGGGAGGAGGCAGGCCCCACCTGCCTTCTTGCCCCCAGACCTCGTTGACGTACTCTGGAATGTTTAAACAACGTGTAAACGCTACACGGTGATAATACTGTTTTTGTTTAATCGAAAACTTTTCATGTTTAATTTGTTTCCATTTAGTACATATAATAAATCTGATGGCATTGACGCGCAGCTAACCTAACCTAGCTTGCGAGCATGATCCGCGGAATCTGTCCAAGAACGTGCAATCAGCTGAGTAGCGGTGTGTAGATTAGTGAGGGTTAGGTGGGTGACGTGGCGTCGGCGATTGGCTTCTTCGTCGTTCCCCCCATGTTCACTCAGATTTCAAACTCGTTCGCAAGTCATCCGCCACGTACGGCGGCAGCCTTCAACTGCAGATTTGTTGCTGCATTTCTTAACACCTATATTTATTTTTCATGCAAGCCTGTAGTGGTCCCTTGCTTGTTCATCCGTACTAGCAGCAGCAAAAATTAACAAAAGGAAAATATACTTGACAAAACTAAACGTCAACTTGCAGCTTCTGACCGCTGTTTATTGTAATGCATAGTAAATTACTGCGAGTGTGGTTTTGTTTTCTCACGTCACACACGATCTATATATGTTCGCTCCAAAATTAGCATGCGGCAGCGATAAATTTAGCATACACAGATTAATTGGCAAGATAGCTAGCACGATACTGGCATTGGATTTTCTCGCAAAGGAAAAAAAAAGATAGGAATTTGGGCTTGATGGCCTGGATACTTTACATTACAGGCGGTTACAACCTGGAGGAAGTTTGTGGCGCACGCTTCGGCAGCGAATCCCTCGTCTGAATGCGCGATTAGTCGGTAGCAGCAGTACACTCGGTTTCTCGTTTTCGAGATGATGATATTTATGACACGGAATTCCGAGAAGATCTCTCATGCAAATGGTCCATCGAGATCTGAAAACTTCGGAGTTCAAAAAGAAATGCCCTCGGTTGGCACCGTCGTCGCGTCGCGTGCCGCGTTTCTTCTCTCACACGTGTCCCTCTCTGCTGATCGGTTTTCAGTTCCTAGACTAGCAGCACCTCGTTGTGACTTGTGACAGAGAAACTGTCAGCGGTCAATGCGTTTCTTCTGTCAGTGATGCAATTCCTGCTGTGCAGACAAGAGTCAGCTCTGCAACCTGCTTAGGAAACCTGCAGAGCGGCTGCCGAAATGGAAACCAGGAGCTGGCACTGGGAGACCACCAGCTGGACACTGGATGGAGCCGGTTCCTTCCTCCATTCCACCGTTCCGTTCCATTGAAGGCCTGAAGAACCAAGCAGGCAACCAAGAAGGCAAGAACAGCCCAAAAGGCCAAAAGGCGTGCGCCGCGGTAACGAAGAGCTCTCGCTGGCTGGCAGCGCAAGCTGGCCCCTCCTCCGATTGCAGGTGCAGCGCAGGAGCAGGAGGCAATGCATCGCAAGCAAGGTAGAGCAGCCGCATTAAACATGCACACGTCCACCACCACCACCGCGTCGATCTGTCGTCTATCTGCATGATGGGCTCACGCGCTGCACTGCACTGCACTGCATTGCACCTGCACGATTGGGATCTTCAGATGCTGCTCCTGTTCATATCCTGTCCCGCAATAATCACCCCTCCGACGTGGCGTACATCATGCTGTCTCCGGTGCTTCTTGGCCAATGCGTTCGTTCGTTGTCCCGTTCGTGCACAACTGTCTCGCCATCGTACGTACGTGCCGCCATTTCACGACTAAAACCAAAACCACTCCAATCGGCCTGTTCGCTTGGTGGTTTCAGCCAGCCCAAACTAGCCAGCCAACAGTGTTTTCCTCTCATAATAAACTAGCACCAGCCAGTCCAAACCAGTCCAGAAACCAACCAGCGAACAGGCCGAATTTCGCTTGCCAAAAACTGTAAAAAAGGTTGGCTCTAAGGGGGGCGATCGAGTAAAGTAAATACGCTAGATATTTCGGTGCGAACAGATCTGCTCACCGATTTTGAGAGATCTCCCAGGCTGCCATCTCCTGTACGTAGATACAAGATACTCCTACGTACGCCCCCCCCCCCCCCCCCCCCCCCCCCCCCCCTGTCCCGTAATCATGGACATTGTTAACGCAACAAAAACAGGCAGCTTGTCGGAATCGCAACGCCCAATCTCGCTGACGAGTCGCTGTGTCTTCGCTTGTCCTCTCCGACCCTCTCTCCTGTGTGCTGACATGACGCGCGCAGGCAGAGCCGATCCATACTACCTGTTCCGCTGTCAATCAACCAGTGCTCTGCCGAGGGCTAATGCGTTGCTTGATCGCCGTAGGTAGGGCTTCCGATCCGAGCAGATCCATGGGTGGATAGTAGTAAGTACTAGTAGAGCGTGTTTAGCTGTCTAAATTTGAGAATTTAGGTTACTGTAGCATTTTCGTTTTTATTTGACAAATAGTGTTTAATCGTGGACTAATTAGGCTCAAAACGTTCGTCTCGTAATTTTCAACCAAACTGTGTAATTAGTTTTTTTCCGTCTACATTTAATGCTCTATGCATGTATCGCAAAATTCGGTGTAATATATACTGTAGCACTTTTTTTAGATTTTAGAGTGGGAACTAAACACGCTCACGTTCTGACCTGACTGGTTTCATGGGGTAGGAGAGTAGTGAGTTGCTGACGCGGGACGGAGACGGACGGATAATTCGTGCGAGCCAGTGAGCCAGAGCGGCCGGCCGGCCCGGCAGCCACCGACAGCGCCAGGCCGCAACCGCACGCAACGAACAGAGCGTCGTGCGAGCCCACTCGGCGGCACGCCCACACGCGGCCGACGGGCCTCCCTCGGCCGAACCGAACGGAAGTTTAGGGGACGTTTGGAACAAAGGATTTTCGTAGGAAAATCAAACGAAACAAAAACGCAGGAACGGAACGCGGAAGTCCGAGGTGACTACGGCAATAAGATGCATGCTTGTCTGCTGCTAAAAGCGAGTAGATGAGTAAGTGCATGGGTCCCACAATAGTAACATGTTATAATTAGTATCCATATTTGTCTAACATGTTACAATTTCTATGTTATAAATTCCTGTGTTCCAAACAATCTAAATTTTATGTTTCTGTATTTTAAAATCCTATAGTTTTTTACTTTTCATCGTACCTTATTCTTCCTATTCATACGTTTTGTCATTCGTTCCAAACAGACCCTCAATAGTAATAACCCCGGCCTCACCCGCACGGTTAAAACCCAGCCGCTTCTTCCAGTTCCACCCGCCGATCCGGTCCGATCACAAGCCGCGGCGAAGCGTCCCCTCCCTCCCCGGCTCCACTCCACCCCATCCATCTGCTAGTGTTCCGTGTTCTCGTTCTCACGGCCAGCCAGCTGCGGCTTTCAACCACTCCACTCGGTTTTACGCTGGAGACTTTTCCCTGTGTGCCATTATAAAAGATCGTAATTCTCTGTGTGCCTCTGAAAAAATTCAGCGGTCTTCAGCGCCACTACTTCAACTTTTTCGTGTCATCCATGCCACTTCCGTCAGTTTGGGCTCTAACGCCGTTAAACTGCAGGTGTGAAAAGACGAAAATGCCCTTAAGTTCAAATATGTTATTAATTTTTTTTAGCATCTTAACGACTTCAAATGAAAAAACTCAAAACTAGAAAGTTGTAGATCTCGTCGAGATCTATAATTTTCATATAAATTTTTTTTCATTTAATTTCGTAAAAAAAATATAATTTAATATGATTAATATATCTTAGAAAAATTATATTATTGTTTTGCAAAATTAAATGAAAAAAAAAATTTATATGAAAATTATAGATCTCGACGAGATCTACAACTTTCTAGTTTTGAGTTTTTTCATTTGAAGTCGTTAAGATGTTCAAAAAAAAATTAATAACATATTTAAACTTAAGGGCATTTTCGTCTTTTCACACCTGCGGTTTAACGGCGTTAGAGCCCAAACTGACGGAAGTGGCATGGATGACACGAAAAAGTTGGAGTAGTGGCACTGAAGACCGCTGAATTTTTTCAGGGACACACAAGGAATTACGATCTTTTATAATGGCACACAGGGAAAAGTCTCTTTACGCTGTGGTGTGGTGTCTCGTCTCGGGCGGGGCGGGGGCGTCAAAAGGGCGTTATTTTAATCTTTATTAGTCGACGGCGACGGTGGTGAGAGACGGGAGACACAGAGGCAGGGGGCAGGGCAGGCCGCTCTCAAAAATAAAGCGGGGGGCGAGCTCGCCTGCTCGACCGACGTGCTGAGCTGTTCTTCCGCGCGCTCTCTCTCTATCTCTGGTCTCTGCCTGTGCGTGCCCGCGGTAAATGCTGGCTGGCCTGCCGCGGTGGTGCTTCTCTTCCGGCTATTAAAAGGCCGTGCTTGATGAGTAGGTGATTAAGGTGAGGGAGGAGGGCGACGACGAGGAGAGAGAGCCCGGGTCGTCGCTGCGAGGGTTGGTTCTCCGTGTGTGTGCGCGTGTGACAACACAGAGGTGGTGGTGTCAGTGCGTGCCAATGGCGCCGTCGTGGTGGGGGAGGGACGCGAGGGCCAATGGCGTTAGCGGCATCGGCGGCGGCGGCACGCCCGTGGTGGTGAAGATGGAGAACCCGAACTGGTCCATCTCCGAGGTCGCCGCGTCGGAGGTGGCGGCGCCGGGCTCGCCGGCGGGCACCGGCGGGGGCAAGGCCGGCCGGGGCAAGAACGCGCGGCAGATCACGTGGGTGCTGCTCCTCCGGGCGCACCGCGCCGCGGGCCGGCTGACGGGGGCGGCGTCGGCCGCGCTGGCCGTCGCCGCCGCCGCTCGCCGCAGGGTGGCGGCGGGGCGGACGGACTCGGACGCCGCCCCGGGCGAGAGCACGGCGCTCCGGACGCGCTTCTACGGTTGCATCCGGGTGTTCCTGTTCCTCTCGCTGCTGCTGCTCGCCGTCGAGGTAGCGGCCTACCTCCAGGGCTGGCACCTCTCCCTCGAGGAGGAGGTGGACGCGGGCCTCCAAGCCGTCGACGGTCTCTTCGCCGCCGCCTACGCGGCATGGATGCGCGCCAGACTCGACTACCTCGCGCCGCCGCTGCAGTTCCTCACCAACGCCTGCGTCGTCCTCTTCTTGGTCCAGAGCGTCGACCGCATCGTGCTTTGCCTGGGATGCTTCTGGATCAGGCTCAAGGGGATCAAGCCTGTGCCGCTGGCCGCCGCCGACAAGGAGGACGTCGAGGCCGGTCCCGAGGACTTCCCCATGGTGCTCGTGCAGATGCCCATGTGCAATGAGAGAGAGGTAAGCTAGTCAAGGCAACCTTCAATCGTCCTTCCCCTTCCCTAGTTCCTTTTGTTTGTTGGAATTTTGGGATCAAAAGATTCGTTTCTTGAGTGCAATTTGAGGGGGGGCTTCCTGGGGACTCCTGTCTCTTAGTTTAGTCAACCCAGCACAAATAGAGTGGACGAGATGCATTGGTCTGGATCTTTGACTTGTGTCTCCAATCACAAGTTTGGTGCTTTCTGAAGTTTTAATTGCTTCTGTCCTAGTCGGTACCTTAGATCAACAGAATTTATCTTTTGCATTCCAAAGCTTAGGTTTTCGCGGTTGATATTCGTACTTTCAGCAAAGAGCACACTTCGTTTCCTGGTATCCAAATCTCAGTACGCCTGTTGTCAACCGACCAGTTAATAATTGGCAATGCTAGAGATTGAATGTCAAACTGTAGCATAAATCACAGCTTCCACAAATCTATAGCTTGTGAAGAAGCTGATAGGAGATGATCTGCGTACTATTGCACTTTCTTTGAAACATAAGTCCAATTCAGTTAACATCTTTAACTTGGATTTTGCAGGTGTACCAGCAATCCATCGGTGCAGTTTGCAGCCTGGACTGGCCAAGGTCAAATTTCCTGGTCCAGGTGTTGGATGATTCTGATGATGCTACCACTTCGGCACTTATCAAGGAGGAGGTGGAGAAATGGCAGCGAGAGGGCGTGCGCATAGTTTACCGGCACCGGGTGATCCGGGATGGCTACAAGGCGGGAAACCTGAAATCAGCCATGAACTGCAGTTATGTGAAAGATTATGAGTTTGTTGTCATCTTTGATGCTGATTTCCAACCACAAGCGGATTTCCTGAAGCGCACTGTGCCCCATTTCAAGGTTTGGCTCAATTGTACAATGGTAGCTGCTGTACCTGACAGTTAGTCCTATTAGATATATTTTCTGAGAATTTGAGTGTGCAATTTCCAGGGAAAGGATGACGTCGGGTTGGTTCAGGCAAGATGGTCTTTTGTAAACAAGGATGAGAACCTGCTGACCAGACTTCAGAACATAAATCTTTGCTTCCACTTTGAGGTGGAGCAGCAGGTGAATGGGGCATTTCTCAACTTCTTCGGGTTCAATGGCACCGCAGGAGTGTGGAGAATTAAGGCACTTGAGGAGTCTGGAGGATGGATGGAGAGGACAACAGTGGAGGATATGGACATAGCTGTTCGAGCACATCTCAAGGGGTGGAAGTTTCTCTTCCTAAACGATGTTGAGGTATTGGCCAGTATTCGCTGCTGCTTAAGCAGAATATGCCTTGCGTAAAGACATGATAACTTAACCTGTGTAACTTCTCTTTCAGTGTCAGTGTGAATTGCCAGAATCCTATGAAGCATACAGAAAGCAGCAGCACCGGTGGCACTCAGGTCCCATGCAATTGTTTAGGCTCTGCTTTGTGGATATAATAAAATCTAAGGTACGGCACTTTTTTTGTCTGTAGGCACGTTGTGAAAGCTAAAATGTTTGGAAAAAGTGTTAAGCATGCCCAGTAAAATGTATCTTATTTACAACGGCCTTTCCCATTATATTATTTGGTTTCATAGGAAAAGCCACAAAATGAAGTAATTACTATGAAGCGTCAGCTACATTGTTGTAATAACAATGTAAAACATCAAATTAGAATCTGATCTTTCAAGTAGTTGCTATGCTTCTCTTGCCTTTATGCATCTTCTTTTTTCGGTTCATTTGAATCGTTTGTTTAGTCTACCATAATTTATGAGTCCATTGTGGTTTGTCTTTTATTCTTCACATTTGAGCTTTTCTGTTCAAGCTTGCACAGTGTAGGCATAAGGTTATTGGATAGCTGACCTGATGTTGCTGCTTACTTTCTACTGCAGATTGGATTCTGGAAGAAGTTCAATCTCATATTCCTTTTCTTCCTCCTCCGGAAGCTCATCTTACCCTTCTATTCATTCACTCTTTTCTGTGTCATCCTTCCCATGACAATGTTCGTTCCTGAAGCTGAACTCCCTGCATGGGTAGTATGCTACATTCCAGCAACAATGTCCATCCTCAACATCCTCCCGGCCCCAAAATCTTTCCCATTCATTGTTCCATACCTTCTGTTTGAGAACACCATGTCGGTTACCAAGTTCAATGCCATGATTTCTGGTCTGTTCCAGCTCGGTAGTGCCTACGAGTGGGTTGTCACCAAGAAATCAGGTCGTTCTTCTGAGGGCGATCTCCTAGCCCTCGTTGAAAAACACTCCAAGCAACAAAGAGTAGGTTCTGCACCCAATCTTGACACACTAACAAAGGAGGAGTCAAATCTTAAAAAGGACACCAAGAAGAAGAAGCACAACAGGATCTACAGGAAGGAACTCGCACTGTCCTTCCTTCTGCTAACAGCAGCCGCCCGCAGTTTGCTGTCTGCCCAGGGCATCCATTTCTACTTCCTCCTGTTCCAAGGGGTCTCATTCTTGGTTGTCGGCCTTGACCTAATTGGCGAGCAAGTGGATTTATAGCTATGAGGAGTATAATGGGTTATTTTTTTTGCTTGAAGAAATCTTCGCAAGCATCAAAGGGCTCTTTGCAAAGGGAAGAGCGTCGCCCCTCTTTGATGCTTACACGAGGAAAACCTTGGTCCCTGTTCCAGGGGCCAGAAGATTCACCAGAGATACTGAAATGCGGAGCTGTAGATAGGTATAGTTTGGGTTTAGCCTGTGAGATGCTTTTATTCTTTCAGGTTTCGATTCTTTTGTAAGAATATTTGTCCCTGGACGGGCTCTTTTCTCTTTCTTTTTCTTTTTGATGACAGACCTTACCTTCAAATGAAGATAATACTTGTGTTCACCGTGTATTCTGATCAATCAATCAATTACCATGATTATTGAGGTACATCTCCTAGAAGTAGTATACTGTGAAGGGCAAATGGTGTGGCTCACAAATGGAGCCTGTTGAAGCCCCCCCCCCCCCCCCCCCCCCCCCCACACCCAAAAAAAAAATGCCGTGTTCCATCTTGCTACATGCTGTCTTTTTCTTTGGCCTCATCATGTGCGTTTAGCAGGGATATGTTTGTTTGCGTGATGAATTGTCCCCATCCTTGAAAAGGACAGCAATCCATGAGTGTGTCCCTCTGTTTGCAACAATCCATGTGGAAATAACGGCCAGTTTGGCACAGCGACGTTGCGAGCTGTTTTATTTGCCAAACATTTATTTTCAAAACAGTTTCATCTATTAAGTTGTTTTTCTCCCATTCTAACAAAAGCATGAGTTGGGATAAGCTGAAAAAAAGTATATAAGCTCTCTCCCTCATTTCTCTCTCCCATCCATGTATGAAGTTGTTTTGACAAACAGTTTTTGCAAAACAGATCTGCTTTACCTAGAAAGTTACTCATGAAGTTGTTTTTTTAAAAAAAAAACAGCTTTACTAATGAAGTTGAGTTGTGCCAAACAGACCCTAAATAGGAAATGCTAGTAACTAGTCGGCTCGTTTGGCCTGTCGCCTGATGGCGCTTGCCCTCCTAATCTTCCAATTGGCGACCTGACATCATGAATTTTTATTAGTAGCTCTCAAGTGACAAACACATCTGCTGGGTTTTATTATTAGTGGTTTCTGCGGACCAGCTGCTGTATTTTCCTTTGTCCTTTTTACATGGCTTGGCTGGCAGTTCTGGCTTCTGGGCACTTGAAGATTGGGAGGGAGGTGGGGACGGATGGTCCATCGGTTTGAGTGTTTGGGCAGGTTCAGACTGACTGAACCGAGGTTTCAGTTTTGGTTGGGCAGTAGTAGGACTCTCCAGTCTTCAGCTTCTCCCGCTTTCGCTTCCTCCAGAAGAACAAAGAGCTATTACTAGCTTCTAAAATTCTGTCTGTTCGCTTGTTAGTTTCAGCCAGCCCAAATCAGTCAGCCAACAGTGTTTTCCTCTCACAATAAACCAGCACCAGTCAGCCCAAACCAGCCCAGAAACCAACCAGCGAACAGGCCATTGTTACACTGGTTCCACATTTCGAAGCGATTAGCTCCATAGGAAACCGTATCAGCTTTTACAAGTCGCTGTTCCCGGCTAGAATGTGGAATGTGGAAAGAGAAGAATCGGGTGCCAAATGCAGGCAGCGCACATGGCTCCGACTCCAATCCTGCGAGGAAAGAGGACAGAGACCCTCCCGCAACGTCCCCATCGCGCTCGAGATCTCGGACATAATCAGACACGCTTTCCCCGCCGGATGATAATCCCCATATAAACAGGTCCCTATTTTGCCCGTAAACAAGCTCGAGTTCCCGGACGGCGACGTGCCATCCGCCAGTGACACTCGCGCTCGCACGCCGGCACGCGCGTGGATGCCGCCGCGTGAGACGGTAAAGCCGGTACAGAGTACGTACACGCATTTGGGACTTGGGAGCAAGAGCACGGCGTGTACCGTCCGTGCCCCCCGTTTTTTTTTTTGAGCCGAACGCAGCAGCAGGTGCCCGTGGCCGCGGTTTTTGGCCGGGGCAACTGGACGTGCCCGTCCCGTCCCATGTGCGTGCCCAGTTTGACTGCACCTGCACGCGCCGTCGTCAGGTGCGGATTTGGTGCGTGCCGCGGCCCGCGCACCAGCTCCCTCGCTACTGCGCGTGCGGCCTCACATGGGCTCCATCCAGAGTTCCAGACCGCTCTGCCGACCAGTCAGTCACCGGTGGATGGTCTCACGTCAGACGGAAACGCTCGCAGCCGCAGGGCAGGCACAGGCAGCACGCCGCACCTACGGCCGGCAACCTGCGTGCGCGAGACACGCTGAGCGGAACGGATGCCGATGCGATGCCCTGCCCTGCGCCCCTGCCCGGTGGGTCGGTCGCTTCACTCACTGCATGACTGGACAGTGAAAGAGAGACCGACGCTGGCTGCCGGAATTGGCCCGGCACGCGGGCGGCCTCCGCCGAAAGGCGGATGGTCCCGTCGCTCCCTCGCCCCGCCCGCCCGCGCCCACCTGACTCGACTCTGCCTCTGCCAGCGCGGTTGCGAACATGGCACGCTACGAGCGCCATCCGCCGTTCCCCTCGGCGCGTCCCCTCGCCTCACCGCGGCCGGGCGCCCGGTGTGTCCAAGCCGACGGACACTGCTTGCTTCGCGCTCGCCGTTGCGTGGTTAACGTGCTGTCAGGACTCAGGACCAGCAGACGTCAGATTCTGGCTATGTTTCAGATGGGGAAAAAAAAGAAAGGCTTGAATGCTTGATGCAGCCCAGAATCAGCAAGGCCACGATAGCTTTGCCGAATACCGACTGCAAATATCATGAGTAGACAGTTGCCAATCTTCATCAAGATCAGCTATTCAGATCTCAATTATTTGCTTGCATGGAATGAACCAGCCGCCAGCGACAACGAAACTCAGATCGACATAGTAGTAGTAGACTAGTAGGTTTACACAAGGCCCAACCGGGAGCGCTCTCTATGTACATATAAACTACAGGACGGGGCCAATAATACAGATGCAGTACTTGCCATTAGCACTAATAACACGGGCGGCAAGAGACATGCTTATTATTACGATTCCACATCAGGGGGTATCCGAGACCGAGCAACTGCTTGGATTCATTACTTCCGGACTCTAATAATAACAAAGCAATGATCTTTGGATGTGATCTCGGCCCTACTACTCCAATGAAGCCAGCATGTGGTTGCGCGGAGTGTCGAGGATCATCATGATTGTGCGCCAGGACCAGACTACGAGCTTACCTTGCCAACTTGGCTATTGCCTATTGCCCATCCCTTCTATTCCTATCAGCATCGTCCTCGTCGTCCTCCAGATCACTGAATGATACGTCCTCCTCCTGTCCTAGTGAAGCTCTGTTGCCTGCCTGGACAACCTCGTCGGTAGGATCGTCATCAGGCCATTCATCGACTTCCTCTTCGTCAGTCTCAAAGCGAAGCTTGGACTGGACGGGTGAAGTCTTGCTCTCCTTTGTCACTGCCAACTCTTCCTCAACCACTGACTTGTCAACCATTTCCACTTCAGTGGTTGAAATTGGGAATTTTTCGGACACGATTTCGGGCATGATATCAGAAGAAGGTTCTTCAAACGATGATTTCTCTGGAGTGTCAGCTTTATCTCGGATGATTGAAGGTTGAATCACCTTCTCTTCAGGAGGAGCAGAGGATGCATTCGAACTCTCTGATGATTCACCAGGAACCTTGGATCCCCGCTTATTCTGAGACTGTAAACTTTGCAACAACTGCTCCCTTGCTTCTAGGATCTGTGTAGATAACAAGATCATTAAGGTCCCTTATAAACATAGGTGGAAACAAAGTAAAAGTGTGGCGCAAAAAATGAAAGCTAAGGAAAGAAGCAGACTGTTGTTCTACAACATGCAAAGCAAAACTGTAACTAGCTGGTAAAAGTTTACTTATTTATTTACTGACCCTCTCATCCTTGGCAATAGGCATAGCACAGAAATCCATAATTATATAAAAAAAATTGGGTCACAAGAGATAGATATACTATGGATGATCCAGGATAATACCTGTGGCGTTGAAAGAAGTTCAGCATCTTGCTTGTTGAGTTTCGAGTGCAAAAGCACAAAGTAGATCTTCCAGAAACATGCTTCAGTCATATCAGTAGAGCAAATCTGAACCTTTAAATCTGATAAGCCTGGCACAAGGTGCTCTATAGACAGCGCATGCACGTATTGAGCATCTGACAGTTCAAAATCTGAAGAAAGAAAGAAACTGTGTAAGATACAATGATGGGATAAAGGAAATTAATGAGGTCCATTACACAAACTTTGATTGCATTTTGGAAAAAAAAAGATACAGCCTCAGGTGAAGCATTCAAGGATTAAAAATCTAAGGAAGATATGAGTAAACAGGCAAACATAGGACATAATCTACTTATTCCAGAAAATATTGACAACTGCAACACAAATCATATAGCAATGGAATTTGTTCCTGTGATCAATAAAACACAAAGCACTCATGCAGACAACAAATTTGTTGAAAGGTACTCCCTGCTCATGGAAATAGTATTACATATTACATATCATAATGCAGGATGCAGAACCATAATTTGATGATTTGATCCGTTAACATTTTAATTATTTCTCATCCATAAATTATATGCTTCCCAACCTGATTTTCAAAGAAAGTTGTACTTCCCATCAGGTTACAAAGTACTGTATTAAGGCATTGTGCTCCTTAAACCAGAGCCCTAGGGAGATTGGTACCACATTCATTCTATGAAGCAAGTAGTGATGCTTACAAAATTAACTTTGTTTGATCAATCAAGTTCTAACCACAAAAGGATATTTAACAAGCTTTTAATATGTGAATTACATGCTGTACATTACGCTGTCCAGATTGCAAACTTAATCTTTTCCTTTCAACTTTTGTTATACAAAGCGAAAGTAGAATAATATAGGCTAGCAGGTATAAGCATACAACCAATATAGGTAACCCATAACTGTAACACTTAACTACTCAAGCATGATTGCATGATGATATTTTTCAATTCCAGAGTAACAGCCTAGACCTATTTAACTACTTCCATAGAACTAAACTAGTCAAGTGAACCAGGCCATTCTCAGAAGTGAGAACTAAACGATATATTGCTAGCTCAAAGCAAACAATCTCAGATAAAAAGACCCAGTTTCTGGGTCATGGCAAAACTAACTCAACAGCCTAGTACCAGTAACCAAATACAGAATACATCAATGTTCACTGTCCATAAAAAAAAATTATTAGAAAACCTATGCACTATATCAAAGCATTCCAAGTTCCAACATATAAGAAATTATGGGTACTTGAATATTCATCAAAGGTCAATTACAATGTGAAAGTTCCAGAAACCTAAGTCTAGAAGGTTTCAGTTACATCCAAGCATGCTATTACCAATGATGTTAGAAGAAATTCAGAACGTCCATAGGTAATTCATACTATTGTTTAAAATATGTAAAGAATTGTGATGTTAAACTAAAAGCCAAACAAAACTGAAGCATCTACCACTCTTATACCCTCTCTTCCCCCAGTAACATAAAAAATCTGACCACACAAAAATCAATTAAAGCCAAGGTGCTAACTTCGGAGTGCCTTTCAACAACCTGGAACGTAAAATTTCAAAACTAATTACTAGTACTCTTTGTCAAGCAACATTCACAAATGTAATCACTACGGGATGCCCTGTTTTGTGCAAAAGATATGCAGAAGTAATTTGTACCACTTAAGAATCAAATCAATGACATACTACAATCCAATAAATGTTTTTTTCTAGGAGTATTTATTTACGAGGAATGGCAGGAGCAACCCCCCTCGTTAAAATTAAGTGAAAGCATCTAACATCATTAATTATCTTTCAAAAATCAATCATTAGTTCTGAACCAAGTTTCCCCGCTCCAATCGCTTCCCTTCCGCGTCAATAGCGACCAAATGCTGAAGTAGAGTATACATGTACGGATGGCGCTCCATTTCATCAAAATGCACTGTAATTTTGAAAAATCACTCCACTAACAGGCCCCTAATTCATACCATCTGCGTAGCGCTCGCTGATGAAGAGGGGGAAATCGAGCCATGTCTCGGGCCGCGTGGAGATGTGCCTGACGAACACCACCACCTCCTCGGTGACGCCCGGCACGGGCTCCCCCTCGTCCGCCTCCCCTTGCCCGAACGGCAGGAGCGACGAGGCGATCTTGGAGATCTCGGCCACGGCCAAGTTGTTCTGCAGCATCGAGATGCCGCTCCGCACCCTTCCGCCTATCTCGGCCAGATCGCTGCGGATCCCCGCAATCCGGGGGGACAGCACCGCGGCCTCCTCCCCATCCTCAACCCCCTCCTCTTCACCTTGTGCCGGAGTCGCGGCGCGCGGGGTGGAGGCCTCCGGTGGGCTCGGGGGCGGTGCGAGGAAGGACGCGACGCCCCAGAGGCGGCGGGTGAGCGTTTCAGTGAGCTCGGAGATGTCGTCCTTGACGCCGCGGCTCGGCGTGCCGGGCTGCTCGGGCTCCCCGGCCACAGGGCCCAGGTTAGGGCTGCGGTCGCGCGGCGAGGACTCCTCCTCCTCCGGCCCTGCCCCGCTCTGCGCGGAGGCGGGGTCGGAGTCGGCCTCGTCGGCGTCGGAGCCGCGCGGCGAGGAGAGGGTGGCCGTGATAGAGCGCGCGAGCCACGACATGGCGCGATGGAGCGGGTTGGGTTGGGTCGGCCGGTCAGGTCATGTCAGTCGATGAAAAGGGTAAAACCTGGTACGGTACCGTGCCCCTACATAAATCGCGGGACGCGTGCAAGCTGGGCGAAATTCGTCCTATTTTTTACAATTTAATTTTTTTAAAGAAAATTTACGTTGGGTCCTGTAGACTTAAAACTTTCTTTGAATCCTAAGATGGCGCCACGGCTCACGAGGCGCTACGCGTTGAGGTTGAAGACCAGATAATAATACGACGTAGCTCGGCATCGTGAGGTCTGGCGCCGACCTCGGCTATACCGACCTCGCCTAACACTGGTCTGCACCTCGGCTATACCGACCTCACCTAGCAATGGTCCGTCCGCGCGGGGCTCGATGCGCTGCTCCTCGGTAATCAGGCGCCAAAAGACGCGAGAGACGCGCCTGCTGCCTGTCGTCTAGCTCTGGCACCGCCGCGCTCCGCTTCTCCCGTCCTTGTGCCGCGCAGGGCACGGGCGCCGCGGCTGTGTGCCGCGTGCGCGCACCCACGTGAGCACGTGTCGCGCAGTGTGTGCCGGCCCCGCTGCAATTAAGTGCGTGTTTAGTTCGTAAATTTTAGAAATTTGGCTACTCTACCACTTTCGTTTTTATTTGACAATTAGTGTCCAATCATGGACTAATTAGGCTCAAAACGTTTATCTCGTAATTTTTAACCAAACTGTGCAATTAGTTTTTTTCGTCTACATTTAATGCTTCATACACGTATCGCAAGATTCGATGTGATGGCTATTATAGCACTTTTTGAGAATTTAGTTGGGAACTAAGGCCCTGTTTAGATTCCAAAAATTTTCAACCCAAAGTGTCACATCAAATCTTGCGGCACATGCATGGAGTACTAAATATAGACGAAAAACAAAACTAATTGCATAGTTAGGTGAGAAATCACGAGACAAAACTTTTAAACCTAATTAGTCCATAATTAGATATTAATTACCAAATAGAAACGAAAGTGCTACAATAGCTAAACAGTAGCCAAATCAAAAAAAAAAAAAACTGGGAACTAAACGCGCCCTAAACCAGCCTTAAAACAAGTCACGTCGTTCGAGGATGCGGCACAGCTGCTCGCTTGCTGGCCGTGCAAGCGCAGCAGCAGCAGTCTGCATCACTGATGCAGTGTGGCCACTGGCCACTGCACAATGCCCAGGATTTTATGTGTTTGAGTGTGGTGCAGTGGACTAACCATCTGTTGGTAACAAGATCGGTGATATTTTGTCACACTTGTCCTCGTAACATGTGGATGAAAACCCAGAGCATCTCTAATAGTTCTAAAAAATCAATTAGTAAATTAATGAGCTTTTAAGTGGCTAAAAAAGTCAGAGTATATCTGTTAAGTTTCTCAAACAGTTTTCATTCCTAAAATATAGAAGATAATTTTGCATCAGGAATCTCGAACTATGTTCAATTTTTAAATCACTCTAACTATTTTTATAATACTTTTCTTTTCTCTTGTATATTTGTATTGGGTACTGTATCATATTCTTTATTCTTCCCAATCTCCTACCACCTTTAGACAGGAAGTGCTTGGTACGGCAGGAATCCGGATAGAAAAAACACATTCCTTCGAGCAAAGCTGTGTGGAACAAAGAATTTTAAAAAATGTTCGTATATAGACAGTATATAGAAAACAACGAAGGACCAAATGCATGATATCATGCGTTTTCCAAGGGAAAAACAAACAAAAGGGAAATCGAGATATGGGAGAGGACGTCGAGCTAGCTGTAAAACACAACACAGATGCTTGGCGTGGCAGCGCACGACTATGCACATGCACGCAGGGAGTGAGCGCAACTGCGCAAGCGGCATCCGCGCGACCCGGTCGAGCTCGGACTCGAAAGTCACCAGAGCACCGACACTGATGCAGCAAACGACATCGCTCGACCAGATTATGAACTAGTCGAACACAAATGAAGGTCTAGGGAGGGTCGCCAGTGCCGGCCCAGGGGAGGGTCATGGGGTGCGACGGCCAAGGGCCCAAGCCAAGATATACAAAACCCTCGGCCCTACAGTCTATTAGTGATTTAATGACCTCGCAAGCAGCCGAACAGTCGCGCAAAGACTGCAATGTCAGCGAGTTGCGTGCCGCCGTAGACGTGGAGAGACGGACATCGGACAGACACGGCGCCCGCACGGCAGCGACCAGGCATCCAGGCCTCTAGGTCGAGGGCTCCACCAATGAACGACGACGATCGGTTTTGCGATCATCAATTTAGCATCAGCCGATTAGTTTTGTTCACCGGGATCAGGCTCTAGGTAATTTTTCCTTATTCATTTTTAATCCAAATTAATTATTTTTATAGTATTTCAGACTTCTACTCAATGTTTTTGTCGGGTTCGTAAATCCGGGGTCCCGCGAGGACCGGCTTCCACGCCCGGGCTCGGTCCAGGAAAACAGCACATAGTTCATGGGCTGGCCCAAAAATCTAAAACACAGCGGACCGGAAGGGTAGTCCGGTCACTGACTGGAAGGTCTACCCTTAAGAACAAATGCCCGTTCTTCAACTTCTTCGATCCACCTCTCCGACCGGAACACTCGCTTCAAGCACCAGCCGTCTTCAAGCAGTCTCTCTAATTGGAAGGCTTGGCCCAAAACGCTGCTTTCGACTCTGACCCCATGACCGGGGCTCGTGGGAACCCTGCTCACCGCTCTTCTCCGACCGGCACACTGAGAGCCGACCGGGGCCATCCAACCGGGGACACCCCACTCGAAAGGAACCAGAAGATATGCGGAGAAAGGCAAGGCATGGCTCACAAGTTAAAACCACTGTACCAGGGGCCATACCCTGCACAAAACAGTGCTCTGCAGCCACCCTGACATAAAGTATTGTAGGGGCCGCTAGAAACTCCCATATGTTAAGCTCCCCCCCCCCCGCGTGTCTCTGGACATCGATCGCAATATGGGCTCCAGGATTTACCATACCGGGTGAACATAGCGTGGCTCCTCACATGCCACTAGGCATCAAGAAATATTTTGCATGTACCGGCGTCATCCTTCCTGAAGAAGATAGCTTGACCTCCCGTGCACATCTGACATCCTACAACGATATCGACAGTATTGGGGGCGTCAACCATTATCCAGTTTTCATCACCATGGGCAGCAAGGCTTAGAAACATCCGTACTCTCTCCCTCTCACCTGTAAAGCCATCCCCTTCATCTATAAAAGGGGATGCATTCTCTCCAACAAAAGGGGATCGACTTCTTCAAGCTCAGACCCACTAGATCGACATCAACACTCCCAACCGCAGAACCATCCAGTTCCGACCGCAACCCTTCTGGTCGGAGCCAACCGAACCTCTTGTACACCCCCTCATTTCTCCTTCTCGTTTATAACCCCACTACAGACTTCGAGCACCTGGGCTCAGGAATAAAGTCACCGACCGACCCCGACTGGACGTAGGGCACGTTGCCTGAACCAGTATAAATCCTGTGTCATTGAGTGCTAGGCCACCTCCGATCGCAACGTGCAGCAAAACTACAAATATTTACTAGTTGGTCACTTTCTGCACCGACAGTTGGCGCCATCCGTGGGGAGGACGCTGTACGTTTAACACTCTTTTGGTCATCGGATGGCCCATTTTTCCGCCACCCCCACCGTGGCGGACTTGGGCGATACGATTCATTTCGGCTCGCTGGTGTTCCCCGCACTCTCGCCCGCTAGGATATGGGTTCCACCCGTCTTCGAGCCATTCCAGGCCTTCCGCTTCGGGAGCCTGGACTTCATCGCCGACCGGCTCGGCGTACTCCACCTCCATGAGGAGGCTCGTGACCCGGCACCCATCGGAGGGACGTCCTCCATCGACTTCGGGACGCGCGACTTCGACGGCACGGCATTTGCACTTTATTCTGGGCAAACTCTCTGCTCAAACCCCGCTCCGCCATACGGCCGGTTCCCCTATGGCCTCGCATCTTCCGCGGATGCATACGCCCGAGGACTCCAAAAGGTGCTGGTGTCGTACCCTCTCACGTCTGAGTTCATGGGGATAGCGAGCTATGCTCCCACCTGTTTCCTCGACATCATGGATGACGATGTCGGGAGTGATGGCTCCAGCATCGGCGACGTGGCGCCTAGCCACCGTCGGTCCTAGGAGTACACAGTGACGGATGCCCCGAAACAGCCGCTAGGGGTAATGGAGTCCTTCCGGACCCATGCCCCGCTGGGCCCTCACACGGAGACCCCTGAGCTCACACGTGAGCACGGGAAGGATATACGACGACAGTGGCCGCATCAGCCACCAACTGAACCAACACGTTCGGTGCACCACACTGCACCCCGTGCGCATAGACCGGCAAGCGGCGCTCGGGGTCACGCCCGTCAGCCCTAGCGCAATGCCCCGGTTTAGGGGACCAACTCCCCGCAGTTTGCTCGAGCTAGTCAGAACGTTGCCGCCGCGGCGATGCTCCTATGTGACCTGCCCGAGCCGAACGACCCTCGCGGACGGGCAATCCACCAGAACAGTCAGGCACTGTTGGAGACCGCCACCATTCAATAGGCGGAGTACTCCATATCGCGATGCCAACTCATGACCTCGCTCCCCGTCCGGGGAACAGGGATGCAACAGATAGGGCACTACACCCTGTCATCGCCTCAACCACCGATTGCGGCACAAGAAGCCACAACCGCTCCTCGTCTTAACTTGATGACCGCCCCATGCCGACAGCCTATCTACGCATGACTTGGGCCAAACCAAGACGCGCGAAGCATCGACCAGAGTTCTAGCCCTAACAGCCTAGAACCACGGACCTTTGTCCAACACCCCCAGCAAGCGCCTTTTCTGCCGCGCTTCAACGGGGGCCACGACAATGGTAAGGCCAAGCACTAGGATCAAGATGAGGGCTCCTCCACATAGAGGGGAAAGAAGAACAGAAAGGATCGCCGCCGATCGGCCAACTCCGCGTTGGCCGCCGTAGCAGATTACGCGGGCACTCAGCCACAGCAAGACCCTCCAGGCCACTTTCATGAGCTCATGGAGAGCCCATGCACCAACCACAACTATCCCGTCAACTATCTCTACAAGGACTGCTAGCTCCTCAAGCGCCTGCTGAGGTAGGCCGGCAGGCCAAAGGAAGAAAAAGGCGAGGAGGTAGCGACCGAAGAAGAGGGCGCAGTGGACAAGGATCTAGACGACTGGAGCATGAAGTGATCTGACCGGACGCCTACCGACTAAAGGATAACGACGGCGATGATCTCACCAAGCACCTTGGAATAGCAATGTCGTTTTCCTTTCCCCTAAGTTTCAGTCTTACCATTATTTACTTAACGTATGCTCCTATAAGAGCACTCCGACCCGAACATTTTTCAGCTCGAGGCGCTCAGGGGCTCCACTAGGGGGAACTACTACCTCTCTGTTTTGTTTACTGTTGTATGGAGAAATTCCTTCTGTTGACACAAAATGTGACGCACTGTGCCTCACACACAGCAAGCCGGAAAGCGTGGCTTCAATCGGGTTCCCAGGTGCTTCGTGATCCGGAAGCATGCCAGTCAGTTTGACCTGAAAACTAACAAGGGATAGAACAATTAAGCGTGCCAGTCTCATTTGTTCTCATCCTCAGGCTCATGAGATCAACCAACTTCTTCTCATTAGTACCCGTATAGAAATATGAATGAAACTTCTGCTCTAGTTCTGCCCACGTACCAATGGAATGAGCTGGTAGAGACATGAACCATGTGAAAGCTGGTCCTGTAAGAGACAAAGGAAAATATCGAATCCTCCAAGCTTCATCTGAAGCAGCTTCTCCAAGCTGCATTAAGTACCGACTGACGTGCTCTATGGTACTAGTATCATCTTGACCAGAAAACTTGGTCAAATCTGTTGGAGGCTTCACCCTTGGAGGCAACGCCACTCTGTTGTACCATTCTGGATAAGGAGACTTGTATGAATAGGATTGATTCTTTGGCTTCAAGCCGAACTGATTTTGCATCATATCAGCCATCCTACGCATCAAAACATCAATACCTGGATCCTGATTTCCTTGTACTTGCACTCCAGAAGGCAATCCTGAAACACTTCTATACCCTGGATTTGGCACAGCATTGATAGCACTGTAATCAGTAACTTCTTGATACCCATCTCCATACATATTCTTCTGCAATCTGTTTGATGCTGGAGAAACTCTATAAGCTGAAGGTGGCACTTCTCCTATGGTACCAAATGTTACTTGGCCATAGGTGGGATGTGATTGCTTTTCAGTGTGAGTCAATCCACCTATATTTGAAGGCGACGCTACCTCTTTTCCAACAGGCTTCTCTTGATGCTTTGGAACATTGAAAAGCGTCGGCCCACTGAGTGGTCCAACATTTTCTTCGAAATATTTATCAACCATTGGACCAAAAGTACTGATCATGATTGCCCGAAAGGTATTCAGAAAAGCTGTGTGATGATTTGTCATGGTTTCTCCCATAGCTTTATAAACCAGGGCTGCCATCTTCTGAGCATCCTCCTCTTCAGTGTAATCAGTTTGATGCGGAAGAAGAACCCTTGGCATTGACTGCTTTTGAAACACTTTATTGCTCTTGTTTTTGGAAAAAGACATCAAGCATTTTCGTTGGTATTGCTCACATGCTTGTAGCACTAAATCCTTGTAATTATCTGGCAATTCTGCCATGCTTACATCCAGAACATGATCATTGTTGATCTCAGATGCCATCTTGAACTAGCAGATTGTCCCACCGAGCGTGCCAAAAAGTGTGTTGACACAAAATGTGACGCACTGTGCCTCACACACAGCAAGCCGGAAAGCGTGGCTTCAATCGGGTTCCCGGGTGCTTCGTGATCCGGAAGCGTGCCAGTCAGTTTGACCTGAAAACTAACAAGGGATAGAACAATTAAATGTCAAACCGGAACATGTCGGGTAATACCAGACAGTTCCTCATATACGGCCCTGAAGCCACTTACAACGACATACAGCTATAAAGAGCTGTCTGCCAACAAGTTCATAAATCATTCAGCTAATCGTGAGATGAATGCACGTAAAGACCTAATTGCCGAATACATGTACATGGGAAGACATGTTTGAACAAGTGAAATTAATTATGAGTTAGTGCATAACCAAGCTCGGCAGTCTAGCCGAGTTGGGGTCCATGAAGGAGGAACGTGCAAATAAATACACTTAAACTAATCTAAAACCTGCATCTGCCGCATGACACCTAGTTTCGTCAAAGCTTAAACGTAATTAAAATGCATGAACCCACGACATGTGACAATCTAGATCAAAATAATTCAGCCATTACGAGCGTATTACCTATTTGTGAAGGTAATACGAAAATAATGATTATTGAAGCACGAAATAAACCATAAGGGAGGGCCGAACAATATCGATCTAGATTGGGCAGAAGTGTGTTACAAATATATAAAATATTTAAAACATGCAACACTGGATAACTTAATGAATCTATTTAGATTTGCCATATCTAATAGAGCCGATAACTGTCTTGCTTCCACTAAGCATATTGAACAAACGCCTGCCGCACGGTATTTACTCATAAGCAAAGCATAAGCAAAGACTTCTTGATTGTCAAGCAAAGATCCGCCGCACGATCATTGAAAACAAACAAGACTACTTGCATCACGTCTAAATCCACCGCATGATACTAAACGTGATAACAAGGTTGTCGGAACTTACGGAGGTCGACGGATCGATGGCTCCTCTCGAAGAACTCGACGACACGACAAAAGGACTCGAAAGTTGGCGCGGGGCCGGTTGTATTGATTTGGTTGTGAACCCTTATTACAATGGTCGAGGGTCAATATTTATACCCTAGACAAAACACGAGTCCTAGAGGACTACGATTTACAAAGGAACCTTTAAATAAACTTGGAAACTCACGATTCCTTACCCTAAACTTTTAGAGTCCTTTACTATTACAACTTTCACTTTTTCGATCGGCCTTGCCTGCCATCTTCTGTTTTTCCCGAATGGAATCACCGCCTTCTGGAGTAACCGACCGTAATGCATTTAGCCGACCGCTTGCTTTGTTTGCCGAATACCCTTCTTCCCGCATGTGGGTCTACCTGTCATCTTCCAGAATCGACCAAAATCCAGTGTTAACACATGCCCCCTCAATTTCGGGATAAAAGTTGTTTTATTCTGAAATTGACCACAAGCTCTTTCATTCTCCTAGGTCATCACCGTTCAAAACCGCAGCCGCTGCCCAAAAATTCAAGCTTTCAGCGCAACCTCGGACCTCCTTCAAATCTTTAATGGCGACCCAGGATGAAATCCCAGAGGTAAACTTTACTTATACTCGGCAACTTTCATTTTATCCTCCCGCTCCTCTTTTGATTTACTCCCCTTTGATTTCAATCATCTTCTAAAGGAATACAAGAGCCAGATTTTGATCCCCTATGCTGCCAATCCCGACTCCTATTTCCTCGTTCATCTCTTAGTTTCGATCTTTCCTTCTTCATTCATCAGGATAAGGGTCATCAGCTCTAGCCAATATCATCTCCTTCCTCCAGTGATGGCAGCTCAACCGGGAACTCCATCATCCGGCTCCTCCGGGTCTTCCAGCTCTTCAAGCTCTTACCATTCCAATCCTTGGGGTTCGGCAGAACCAGCAGATGCACACCATCCATACTCTCACGAGGAGGCACTCAAGTTTCGCCAGGAGAGGGACGAAGCCCGGGAGGAGCTAGGCGACGTCTCCAAGAAGTTCGGCATCGATCAAGCCGAATGGGAGGACCAGCGGAAGCAATTCTGCGACGCCATCACCGGTTTGATATCTTCATTTAGTTTTATCATCCTGACTTCCTTTGCTTGCCGACCCATTTCTTCTTTTCTGCCCAGCTCTTTCCGCGGAGAATGACCGTTTGAAGACGGCGGCGAACAAGATTGCCGACAAGGTGAATGCTCAGGGGGAGACAACCGAGGCACGCCTTGATGCTGTGGACGGCCGCATTGATCAGGCCGTCATCCAAGGTGTGCACCTCGGCGCTTCTCTCGGGCTGGCGGCAATGACCTCCCAAACCAACGAGGACTACTCCTCCCAGCCAGTTGGCTTCGTTGGAGGACGCCCGGACGAAGTCGACGACATCGATGAGCGTCTGGAGGCCTACGACGATCATGCTACTGCCCTTGCCGAAATCACAAACCCCCAGTCCGTCCTCAACAAGTTATTTGAGGAATAGTTTGTATTAGGATGGACTTTTTATAAATAATCTCGTCCTTTGGAAGAATACTTATTTCTTTGATCCTTTTCGGTAAAATTCCACTTGCGACTGTCAGAAAAATGCTGAAAACAACCCAGTTTCGAATAAACATTCTTGCGCTAGAGGCGATGCAAACTGCATCGGCTATTTTGTGCTAAAGGCGATATGAATGATATCGGCTATTCTCAGTCTTGTATCTGATTTTTAGGCTAAAGGTGATTTTCTCTTTGTCGGTTTTTCTGATCTACATTCATGAACCAACCTCAACACTGGGGTAGTATTTCTTAAGAAATCTTCCATTGATAGCTCTGGTAAACTCCTCCCCAAATAAAGTCTTCAATATGTATGCATTGCCAGGTACACATTCTACTATTCGGAAAGGACCTTCCCAATTTGGAGACCATTTGCCGAACGCTCTATCCTTTGTTTCAACTGGCAATATAGTTTTCCAAACCAAATCCCCTTCTGCGAATTGCTTCAGCCTAACCCTTTTGTTATAATACTTGGCAATGCGTATTTTATTCTTCTCAATATTTTCCAATGCCTTGAGACGAATCAAATATAGATCTTCCAATTCATCCATCATTAAATTCTTATAATCCTCTTCCACCAATTCTTTCTGTAACACAACTCGCCTTGAATCTAACCGTAATTCCCATGGTAGTACAGCATGGTGCCCATAAACCAGCTCATAGGGAGACGTTTGAGTGGATCCATGACAAGCCATTCGGTAAGCCCACAGTGCTTCATTAAGAACCAAGTGCCATTTCCTTGGTTTTTCATCAATCTTCTTCTGGATAATTTTAATCATAATCTTATTTGATGCTTCTGCCTGACCATTAGCTTGTGCATAATAAGGAGAAGAATTATACAACTTAATCCCCATACTTTTGGCAAAGTCACAGAATTCTGAAGAAGTAAATTGAGTTCCTTGATCAGTTGTTATAGTCTGAGGAATCCCAAATCTATGAACTATATGTTCCTTAACAAAACTGATCATATTCTCTGACGTTACCTTCTTCAAAGGGATAGCCTCAACCCACTTGGTGAAATAATCCATGGTCAAGAGTACAAATTTGTGTCCCTTACTAGAAGGAGGATTGATCTGACCAATTAAATCTATACCCCATCCTCTGAACGGCCAAGGCTTGATTATAGGATTCATAGCAGACGCTGGAACCTTTTGAATATTGCCGAATTTTTGACAATTGTGACACCCTTTGTAATATTCAAAACAATCTTCCAACATAGTTGGCCAAAAATAACCAGTTCTCCTAATTATCCACTTCATCCGATAAGCTGACTGATGTGCACCACACAATCCTTCGTGAACCTCATACATCACTTTCTTGGCTTCTTCTTGACTTAAGCATTTGAGCAATACTCCATCGATGGACTTGTAATATAACTGATCATCAAGAAACACAAATTTGAGAGCTTTGTACCTGAGTTTTCGGGAAACCTTTTGAGATGGATTTTTCAGATAATTGGTAACTTCGTATCTCCAATCACCATCTACTGGATCAGTATTTAAAACATCTTCCTCCATAGCAAAAACTTCCCGACTCTCTCGATATCCAGAAGCAGCTTGAGCTAACTTATTTGCTTCTTCATTGTACTCTCTAGGGATATGATGCAAGGTTACTGTCAGAAAATTCTTCAAAAGCTCTCTACACTCCTCATAATATTCTCTTAACACATTGTTCTTGCATTCATACTGACCATTCAGTTGATTAATCACCAACTCAGAATCCCCAAAGATTTCAACAGCAACGGCCTTTACTTCTATAAGAAGCTGAAGCCCTCTAAGCAATGCTTCATACTCTGCCTGATTGTTAGTAACATGAAATTCAATAGGAACTGCATACTCAAAAGCTTTTCCTTGTGGGGAAATCAAAAGAATACCAGCACCACCACCTTTGTTACAAGATGATCCATCGAAAAACAAGGCCCAAGGCACAATGCTTACCACCTCAACAGAAAGATCCCGATGTTGGGTAATAAAATCGGCAATAACTTGACCCTTTACCGCCTTTGCCGATTCATACCTTAAATTAAATTCTGACAATGCTAAAATCCATTTGCCAATTCTTCCATTCAAAATTGGCATTGATAGCATATGTTTGATTACATCAAAACTAGAAACCACCACGCATTCGGCATTCAACAAATAGTGCCGAAATTTAGTACATGAGTAATACACACACAAGCAAAGCTTTTCTATAGCCGAATACCTTATTTCCGGGTCTAGCAGTTTTCGGCTAAGATAAGCTACGACTCTTTCTTTTCCTTCAAATTCTTGCATAAGGGCCGATCCTATCGTTAGGCTATCAGCCGCCACATACAAGTTAAAAGGCTTGTCAAGTTGTGGAGGTACCAGCACAGGTGGTGCCTTCATATATTGTTTGATCTCATCAGCCTTTTGTTGTATGTCACCCCATACAAATTTTTGATCCTTCTTGAGCTTTAATAAAGGAGAAAAGGGTAAAACTCTCTCTGATAGATTGGATATGAATCTTCTTACAAAGTTGATTTTGCCTAACAATGATTGCAATTCTGTGAGATTGTTTGGCGGCACAACTTTGTCTATTGCTTCCATGCTCTTTTTCCCAACTTCAATTCCTCCTTTATGAACTAAAAATCCCAAAAACTCACCAGCCGAAACTCCAAAGGCACATTTGTTTGGATTCATCTTTAAGCCATGCTTTCTTGTGCACTCCAAAGTCTTTCTTAAATCGGCTAAATGTCCTTCATGATTTCTAGACTTGACCACTACATCATCGATGTAGATCTCTACAATTTTGCCGATCAGCTCATGAAAAATATAATTCATAGCTCTTTGATAAGTTGCACCGGCATTCTTTAACCCAAATGTCATGACTATCCACTCAAACAAACCAATATGACCAGGACATCTGAAGGCTGTTTTTGAAATATCTTCCACTGCCATAAAAATTTGATTATAGCCAGCATTACCATCCATAAAACTAATGACTTCATAACCTGCTGCTGCATCTACTAGTAAATCGGCAACCGGCATTGGGTAACCATCCATAGGAGTGGCCTTATTAAGATTTCTAAAATCTATGCAAACCCTCATTTTTCCATTTTTCTTGTATACCGGTACTATATTTGAAATCCACTCTGCATACTTGCAGGGCCGAATGAAGTTTGCTTCTATTAATCTTTCAACCTCCTTCTTCACATCGGCCAATACCTCCTCTTTGTATATCTTCCGTGGAGGTTGTTTGTAAGGACGAAATCCAGGTTTAATGGGTAATCGATGCTCAACAATGGAACGATCTAATCCAGGCATTTCCATATAATCCCAAGCAAAACAATCTTTAAACTCTTTCAATAGGTCTATCAATCTTGATTTATATTCTGGGTCTAACTTTGCACTAATATACATCGGCCTTGGCTTAGAATCATCACTAACATCAATTTCTTCCAACTTATCAGCCGACATAAAACCATGTCCCAACTTTCCTTTGTTGCCATCGACAGGATTTCCCATTAAAAATTACTATGAGAGCCGACTGCTTGGATTGGCTGTTGATCTTCGCTGAAAACATTTACAGGACCTTCTTTCCACAGTTTTCCAGAGAAACAATCGACGCCTTCATATTCCCAGTAGGTAGATTCTGTGGCAGCAACACTTACCGAATCGTCAGCATGCACAACTTCAACATCATCTCCAATCCATTGAATGAGAATTTGATGCATGGTCGAAGGAATGCAGCAATTGGCATGAATCCAATCTCTGCCCAAGAGTAGACTATATGCCCCCTTGCCATCAATGACAAAAAAGGTAGTAATCAGAGTTTTAGACCCAATAGTCAGTTCGACATGGATAGCACCTCGGGTATCAGAAGGATTGCCAGCAAAGTCCCTAAGCACCATGTCAGTTTTCAATAATTCTTCATTAGTTATCCCAAGTTTCCTGAAGGTAGTATAAGGCATGATATTGATAGCAGCCCCTCCATCGACAAACATCTTAGTTAAAGGCTTGCCATTGACATATCCCTTTAAATAGAGTGGTCTCAGGTGACGATTCTTGATTGGTTTATCAAAAACAGCCTGCTGCGTTAATACAAGCTGAGCCATCAAATCCTGACATTCACTTTCATCAAAATCAGAGTACACCTCTTCTTGGACATCTTGGCTTTCGGGAGCTATAAACTCTGATGGGAGGAAGAAAGCCATGCAAGCATTAGCCGAAGGACCACATCCATCAGGCTTCTTTTTAGGACGCCATATTTGCTTTGTTTCGGTAACTTCCTGTTCCAACTCCCTATTCCTCAACCGTTGCACTCTTCTTTTCTGACTTTTCCTCAGGCCTGGAGGACACCACTGTCCTTTTTGCCATACGTATCTATAGAAGTCATCTTCTTCATCATGCACTCTATCATGAATCCAACCTTGACCTGCAACTCTTTTCCTTTGCTGATTCTCAAAATCACCTATTTTTAAGCGCCGATCATCTTCAGGAACCTTCGTTCCAAGTCTTTCATAGACGGGACGGCGGTTGATTCAAGATTGCCTATACTCGGAGTACTGAGCACTACACTCCGGACAATTATTTCTTGCAGGCAACCTCAAGCCTTCATTCCAACAATGCCTAAAGAACGAACAACCCCAATGAGACTGCTCCTGTTCTGTCATGTATTCTTCTTGCTCCCTTCGGTATACTTCTTCCTCATACCTCCGGCATTCTTCTATAAACCATTGCTTCTTACAGTATTCCTTCTCTTGTTCCCTCTGCCACTTGTTTAGCAAAATACGTGATGTAACTCTGGGTTTAGAAGTTTGACCTTTCTCGGTTTGGCTATTCTGAAACCGAACTCGTTGCTGCAGCTCTCTACTGGTGATTTGCCGATCCGGGTCAACAGCACCACTCTCCTTTTCTCTATCAGAAGTCAACACTTTCACCTTGCCTTTACCTTTGAGATCATTGGCAGATATCATATTCACAGAGAAAGAAATCATATTTTGTGGAAAAGGCTGATCATCAATTTTCATCTTGCCATCAAACCTCAAATGTCCATCTTGGATAGCTTTCTGGATTCGTATTCTGAACACTCGGCAATCATTGATAGAATGAGAATTAGTGTTATGGAAGCCACAATACTTTTTGTCTTTCACTCCTTCAGGACGTAACATAGGATGTCCTTCTGGCAACTTGATGCGTCCTTCCTTTATCAACAATGCAAAAAGTCTGTCTGCTTTAGTAACATCAAAATCATAGGTTCCCTTTTGTTGTTTCAACCAGCGTTGACTAACTTGGGTAGGTTCCTTTGCCCAATTTAACTCAGCTGCAGCTATCTCATCTTCATCAATATACTCAGTCGCTTCATCCAGAAAGCCTTGATACACCTCATTAGTGGCATTGTTCTTCTGAAAGCGATTATCTCTCCTGAATCCTTGGGCTTGATTACTCATAGCTGCTAAACGCTGTGCAAGTTGGCCAAGATCATCAAACTCTAAACCGAACAACTTCTCCTTGATATTCGGCAACATTCCTGCTATAGCTATTCCAGGTAGTTGATCATCTGGTAAATTTAGAGAATAACACATATTCTTGGTTTCCCTAAATCTGCGAAGATACTCCAATGGTGTCTCATTTGTTCTCATCCTCAGGCTCATGAGATCAACCAACTTCTTCTCATTAGTACCCGTATAGAAATATGAATGAAACTTCTGCTCTAGTTCTGCCCACGTACCAATGGAATGAGCTGGTAGAGACGTGAACCATGTGAAAGCTGGTCCTGTAAGAGACAAAGGAAAATATCGAATCCTCCAAGCTTCATCTGAAGCAGCTTCTCCAAGCTGCATTAAGTACCGACTGACGTGCTCTATGGTACTAGTATCATCTTGACCAGAAAACTTGGTCAAATCTGTTGGAGGCTTCACCCTTGGAGGCAACGCCACTCTGTTGTACCATTCTGGATAAGGAGACTTGTATGAATAGGATTGATTCTTTGGCTTCAAGCCGAACTGATTTTGCATCATATCAGCCATCCTGCGCATCAAAACATCAATGTCTGGATCCTGATTTCTTTGTACTTGCACTCCAGAAGGCAATCCTGAAACACTTCTATACCCTGGATTTGGCACAGCATTGATAGCACTGTAATCAGTAAATTCTTGATACCCATCTCCATACATATTCTTCTGCAATCTGTTTGATGCTGGAGAAACTCTATAAGCTGAAGGTGGCACTTCTCCTGTGGTACCAAATGTTACTTGGCCATAGGTGGGATGTGATTGCTTTTTAGTGTGAGTCAATCCACCTATATTTGAAGGCGACGCTACCTCTTTTCCAACAGGCTTCTCTTGATGCTTTGGAACATTGAAAAGTGTCGGCCCACTGAGTGGTCCAACATTTTCTTCGAAATATTTATCAACCATTGGACCAAAAGTACTGATCATGATTGCCCGAAAGGTATTCAGAAAAGCTGTGTGATGATTTGTCATGGTTTCTCCCATAGCTTTATAAACCAGGGCTGCCATCTTCTGAGCATCCTCCTCTTTAGTGTAATCAGTTTGATGCGGAAGAAGAACCCTTGGCATTGACTGCTTTTGAAACACTTTATTGCTCTTGTTTTTGGAAAAAGACATCAAGCATTTTCGTTGGTATTGCTCACATGCTTGTAGCACTAAATCCTTGTAATTATCTAGCAATTCTGCCATGCTTACATCTAGAACATGATCATTGTTGATCTCAGATGCCATCTTGAACTAGCAGATTGTCCCACCGAGCGTGCCAAAAAGTGTGTTGACACAAAATGTGACGCACTGTGCCTCACACACAGCAAGCCGGAAAGCGTGGCTTCAATTGGGTTCCCGGGTGCTTCGTGATCCGGAAGCGTGCCAGTCAGTTTGACCTGAAAACTAACAAGGGATAGAACAATTAAATGTCAAACGGGAACATGTCGGGTAATACCAGACAGTTCCTCATATACGGCCCTGAAGCCACTTACAACGACATACAGCTATAAAGAGCTGTCTGCCAACAAGTTCATAAATCATTCAGCTAATCGTGAGATGAATGCACGTAAAGACCTAATTGCCGAATACATGTACATGGGAAGACATGTTTGAACAAGTGAAATTAATTATGAGTTAGTGCATAACCAAGCTCGGCAGTCTAGCCGAGTTGGGGTCCATGAAGGAGGAACGTGCAAATAAATACACTTAAACTAATCTAAAACCTGCATCTGCCGCACGACACCTAGTTTCGTCAAAGCTTAAACGTAATTAAAATGCATGAACCCACGACATGTGACAATCTAGATCAAAATAATTCAGCCATTACGAGCGTATTACCTATTTGTGAAGGTAATACGAAAATAATGATTATTGAAGCACGAAATAAACCATAAGGGAGGGCCGAACAATATCGATCTAGATTGGGCAGAAGTGTGTTACAAATATATAAAATATTTAAAACATGCAACACTGGATAACTTAATGAATCTATTTAGATTTGCCATATCTAATAGAGCCGATAACTGTCTTGCTTCCACTAAGCATATTGAACAAACGCCTGCCGCACGGTATTTACTCATAAGCAAAGCATAAGCAAAGACTTCTTGATTGTCAAGCAAAGATCCGCCGCACGATCATTGAAAACAAACAAGACTACTTGCATCACGTCTAAATCCACCGCATGATACTAAACGTGATAACAAGGTTGTCGGAACTTACGGAGGTCGACGGATCGATGGCTCCTCTCGAAGAACTCGACGACACGACAAAAGGACTCGAAAGTTGGCGCGGGGCCGGTTGTATTGATTTGGTTGTGAACCCTTATTACAATGGTCGAGGGTCAATATTTATACCCTAGACAAAACACGAGTCCTAGAGGACTACGATTTACAAAGGAACCTTTAAATAAACTTGGAAACTCACGATTCCTTACCCTAAACTTTTAGAGTCCTTTACTATTACAACTTTCACTTTTTCGATCGGCCTTGCCTGCCATCTTCTGTTTTTCCCGAATGGAATCACCGCCTTCTGGAGTAACCGACCGCAATGCATTTAGCCGACCGCTTGCTTTGTTTGCCGAATACCCTTCTTCCCGCATGTGGGTCTACCTGTCATCTTCCAGAATCGACCAAAATCCAGTGTTAACACCTTCCTACCCTAACAAAGGGGTAGTTCATTCCTTTAATTTACCTTATGTAGCTTTGCTTTAAAAATTCCGACTGATCGCACCTCGCTCTTTCCTACGGTTACGAACAGCTAAGCCTCGTGGGCCACGCCCCGGGCTCACAAGGTCACAATCTACGGAACAAATGGGCAGGTACGAGAAAGAAAGAACTAAAAAATGAAATTATGCTAAGGGAAAAACTAAGGAACGAAGGGGAATAAGCTTCCTCGAACGGAGTGACTCCATCGTAGAAAATAAAATACCATTATAACTATTAAGCACATGAACATTTTATACGGGGGCTTCCCCCACAAACTTAAAACTATCTACTTCCACTAAACTACTATTATTTTTACATTCTACTAGGCTGGCCCGGCGACATCCGACGACGGTGCAACCGATGAAGATGCGAGCTGCTCACTTCCCGACGGCACGACATCCGGCTCGGCCAAGATCGGGGCGACATTCACCTCCGACCTAGGCTCCTCACCATCCGAGAGCTTTGCAGCATCCTCTCCACGCGCGCTTTTGGCCAGGTCTTCACGGCGGACGTCCATCACCCACTCGGCGGAGACTTGGTCTACCACCGACCGCGCGTATGGCAGCAAGTTCTCCCCGATGGACTAGATGTTTTCCAAGCTCATGCCTTCGGTGTATCCGCTACAGATGGTGGCAAAGTCCAGGTGCGGATGGTGCGTCCCCACCACGGTCAGCACCCCCAACGCTCCGTAGAATAGCTCGGATCTGATAAGATCCCAGACCTCCCCTAGGACCTCCGCTAGCTGGACAGCGGGTGCGCTGGTGCTCGGCGCCGACCCAAAGATCTCCAAAACAACGTGCTGGGCAACATTGCGGATCTGGTCAAGATCCCCCTCAAGAGCATGATGCTCCTCATGGGACTTGGCCAGCTCCTTCGTACGTCGACCAAGCATCGCCTTGGTAGTCTCTAGGTCCCGCTCCAGCACCTCCACTTTTCCGCCCAGCCCTGCGAGAAGAGCAACGAGCTTAGAAGCAGGCTGAGGGAAAAGCCAACACAACAAAAAACAAAAAGGGTTCATACCGACATGAGAAGCCTCAAGGGTAGAGAGATCCTCCGCCTACCGAGCCACCTACTCGCGTAGCTGGGCCACCTGCTCACGCAGCTAGGCACTCGCGTCCTCCGTCTCCATCACCCGGCCCCAGAGCGCGAGCACCTCTCGATCCGCCTCCGACCGGGCCCTTCGCTCCACCTCTAGGGCCTTCTCCACCGACTCCAGGGCGGCGCGCTTCAGATCAAGGGCCGCCAAAGCCTCTTGAAGCAATACCTCGGTGTTCGCTAGGGACGCCCACAACTCTACCTCAGTCTTCGCCTAGCGGGCCCTTGCCGCCTCAAGCCCTTGCTCAGCCGCAGTCACCCGCTCCTCCGCACGCTGCCCCTCCGCCCACACCGTGGCCGCCCGGTCCTAGGACTCGCAGTAGGCGAACTCCACTCGACGCTCGAGCTCGGCCACCCAGGCGTATTCCGACAGAAGGAAGTGGGACTTACGGGACGACGTCTTCCTTATCTCCTATGAAAGGTAAGCACGCTAAAAACAACCGACAAGGGATTCAAAGGGTAAAGGACAAGTACCAGAAACTCACCTCCGCCGTGAGCTGCATGTCGCCCTCAACCAACTATCGGGCAAACAGAGCCTGCTTCCGGGTGCTTTCAAGCCACGCGGTCAGCTTGGTGAGTTCTGATACCGCGACGTGCCCTTTCCCCCCAAAGATGTCCCAGAGCTGACGCTCCCGGGAGTCCCGAAGGACGAATCGCGCACTCGCTGGGTGCTCAGGGCAGGGCCACTCTAGGTCACCCTCCGACACCTCACCGGAGGGCCTAGACTCCAACCGTGCCACCGCCAAGTCCCGCGATGACACCACAGGCCCGCCAAAGGTCCTAGCCACCGACTGGACCACCGCCAGGCCCCGCGTTGGCACAAATAGCTCCGCCGTGACATCACCTGCGGGTTGCCGCAATAGCACTGACGGCTCTGTCGGGACTTTCGCCTCGTCATCAGACGGGATCTCCACCACCTCGTTGACCTGGGCCGCCGTCGGGCGTCCCGGCCATGTCTTCCCTGGCGCCTTTGGCTCCGACGGCAAGGGCAAGCCATGCGACCCTCTACCCGGCAAGGCAGGAAGCTCGGTATCCCTTGCCTCTGCCGTGAGAGTCACCTCCGACACCACCGTCGCCATCGACACCGGGATCGCCGCTAACACCGACGCCACGGCCGCCTCCTCATCAACAGCCGAACTAGAGAGCACCATCCCCGGAATGGAAGGTCTTGCTGCTGCGACACGCTGCAGGATGGGCTTCCAAGTCTCCTGCACGGCATTCGGGGCAATACTCATCCTTGGCATCCCCAAGCCACTGACGGAAGCTATGGGTCAGTCACACTCCAACAAAAAGCTCAACCAGCAAAAACCCAAAAGAAAATGGAGAAAGACATACCGGGTGGCAAGTGGCACAACTCGAAAAGCTGACCATGACCTCGACACGCCGGCGCGCTGAGGACCACTCCTGGACCATGACCCGCGCTCCTTTACTTCGGCAGGGGCAAAAACGTCCCTACCAACTCCTGCCCGGCCAGTGGGTCATCCCGACCCCCGAGAATCCTCGACCGGAGTGACAGGCGCAGTGTCCTCCGACTGCGACTCACGCGGCCCACGTGCTCCAGTCCGCCCCTTAGACCACCTGGCATGCTCAACCACGCCCGCAGCAGGCGGGTCCTCCCCCCGCTGTGAGCCATACATCGGCACCATTCCGAGCAACGCGCGGGTGTCAGTCCGCTCCTTAGTAGACCGCCCGCCTTGCTCCGCCACATCCATAACAGGTGGAGACGGGGCCAGCAACGCTGTCAAGGGGCACGGTGACCGCGTCCGCTTCGACGCCCGCTCACCGACGATGTCTGGGCCCGCTGCGTGCTTCCTCGATGAGGGATCCGTCGCACGACACGTGGCCACCAGCTCATCACCGGCGGACGATGTCGTGGTATCACGACGCTCCATCGAGGTCACAACAACCCCCCCCCCGCTCTCCTCCTTGTTGGAGAAGACTATATCATCCGGATCCGTAGGATCGTCCGACGCGAGTTCTGACTCGACGTCGCTCCTACGTTCCCTGGCCCTCGTGCGCCGGCGATCTCCTGCTCCTTCTCCTGCTTCCATAGGATCTCCTTGTTCTTTTCTTCTTTCAAGCCTTGGCCACCTTCTTTTGAGCGGTCTACCGAGCCAGCCCTCCGGTCCCTTGGGTAGGTGCGGTCGGGACTTATACCTCCTAAGCCCCTACGCAATGAATGAACCAGATCAAAGAAATAGAAAAGAGCAGAGAAGAAGCACGAAGAAAACAAGGAAATGCACCAATGTGGACGCGATCGAGGCATTGAGCGGTATGGGTTTTCCCACAACCATCTCCCTGGGCCTTAGCTACAACACCCGGCCGACGCGACTCCAGACCTCGTTGTCCGGCAGCTCCTCTGGTGACGCGTGGTTCAGGTCTGACTGGCTGCCATACTCCCACATTGGCTGCGTCCTCTCCGCCAACGGCGCGATCCGACGGTGGTAGAGGGTGTAGAACACCCGCACTCCATCAAGGCCACGCCTCATGAGCTTTCGGAGCTCCTCTTCGATGGCCTCCACCTTATGCCTCTCCTTGCGGCCACAACCCCACGACCAACTTTCCCGCTCCTCCGGCCTCCTGCCGGTAAACGCCGAGAACAGCACCGCCTCTGGGTTCCTGATGTAGAACCACTCCCCGTGCCACCCCCGGTTGGAACTACAAGGGGTGTATGTGGGGTACGAACCTCCTGCGCTCGGCTTCTTCTAAAGGGCGAAATCCCCCATCGGCGTGACCTCAACCGAGCTTCCTGTCGTTAAGGTCCTCCTAGAGAAGAACCATCGGAAGAGACCCACGTGCAGCTCCATCCTGAGGAAGGCCTCGCAGACGATAACGAAACCAGTGATATGCAGCACCCTAGTCGAATTGTGGTGTTGCAGCTCCAAATCCCACTCATTGAGGAGCCCGCGTAGGAACCAGTGCGTGGGGTATCCTAGCCCATGCTCATGAAAGGTAAGGAAGGACACCACCTCGTCGGGACGAGGTTGCGGGAACTCCTCTCCCTTAGGGACCCTCCAGTGCGTCACCTCTTGCGGTGGCAGAAAACCCTTCTTGATGAAAAACTCCAGCACTGACTTCCTCACGGTGGACGACCTCCAGTCTGACATCTTGCTCCGGCCTGCAAAAAGGACCAGTGAGTTCTCCTCTTCTCCTTTGCTCTCTCCCCCTTCCTTTCCTAGAAACCTCCACGGCTCTTAGGAACACTCTCAATGAGGAGGAAAAAGAAAGGCGACGGCGGCAGACGACGAACAGGCAAAAGAACGAGGCGAACACCCTCTCTCTTCTCCTACTTAAAGGAAGGGGAGCAGCGGTTAGGAAAGGACATGCCGATCAGGAAGGCAAAGCGGCGGGGCAAGAAACCCTCTCTCTCTTTTTCCATTTAATGTAGATGGGACGCCCCCTGATCGACGAGACATGCCTAGCACGATGAAATGGCTCCTAATCAGACGAGACACAACCGGGACATGGCCCACCACTACCGCATGACCAGCCACTACCGCACGTTGGGCATGAAGATCAAAGCGTCACCACACGCATATGGCTCCCCGTCTCCCTAGGCCAGATCTGGAGAGATCCAACAATGAAATCTCCGCCGGGAGAGATCAACTGGCCTCCTGAGTCGATCGATTCACTCCGGATAGGCACCTGAGATACAGGTAGGAAGCGAAGGGGCGCCCCATGCGGGCCATGCCGACTTCGTCTCGAATGACGAGCATGGGTCCCGGTCGGATATTTTCGACTAAAGCTCTCCAAACCCTGTCTCTCAGGATATCAAGGTGAGCATGTGTTCTTTAAAATACAAAATTGTTCACACAAGGGCTAACCCACGATTGACGAGCGCAGGTCCCGGACGGACGTTTTCGCCTAGAGCCCTTCGAACCCCATCTCTCCAGTCTTCAAGGTAAAACACTATCAAAGCCCCTCTATTTCTTTACAAATCATTCATACATCCATACGCGCATTCATCTCATACGCCTGAACCCCCTGGACGGTTAGGGCATGAATCGCCCGGGGGCTCGGGAACTAAGCATCGCACGTGCAGCGAAATGCACCAAAACGCTCCGTGTTGCGCCACGAAGTGGCGGCTTGCCTCATTCGACATGAGCAACCAAACAGAGCTAGGGAGAAAACCATAGATGAGCACCGTGCGGCCTTCGCCCGGTCTGGCAAACTAGGTCATCTCAACCTTCTCGTTCGATCCTAAACCTCTCGCCAAGCCCACAGAATCTCCATCGAGGGGAGGCCATCAGGCCACCCGGGTCAGTCCATGAAACAACCTAGGCATCTATCGGGCTGTAGGTAAAGGAGTAGTGGAATGCCATAAGAGGGCTATGCCGACCCCGTCACAAACGACGGACCCGGATTCCACTCGATCACACCCGTTAGCGAGCTCACCGAGCTAATCTTCGAGCCCGAGCGATCAGGACAGGCGACGAAACTCAGCCCCTCCGGTTGTGAGGAACCGGATGGGGTAGCGCAAAATGACTCACATCGACCCCACGAAGGCCTGAACAAGGCTCGGGGGCTTAAATGCCATGGGACCGCGACTCCGAACTCACGTCGATGGGATAGGTGACATCCGGCTATGGCTCTTGGAACCGTGACTCGGAACTCGCGTCGATGGGATAGGCGACATCCGGCTATGGCTCTTGGGACCATGACTCCGAACTCGCATCGATGGGATAGGCGACATTCAGCTATGACTCTTGGGACCGTGACTCCGACTTCGCATCGACTGGATCGGCGACATCCGGCTATGCCTCTTGGGACCGTGACTCCAAACTCGTGTAATGGCTTCACTAACTAAAACTAACTCTCTCGATCCACGACGAGCACCGATGCCTAGGACTACTTGCGACTCCACCTTACCCGATCCCACGGCGCGCATCGACGCCAAAGATCAAACTCTGTTGCATCCAAAACTAAGCTATTTCTGTTCACGATGCGCACCGACGCTAGGGCTTATTTCAAAACTAAAAACTTCCTCGCCCGATCCTCGGCGCACACCGACGCCAGGATCAATAAGTTCTGTCTCAATCCAATCCCCACGCTTAAAAACACCTCGGCTACACAACGACGCCATGGTTAAACAAAATTACATCTTAAAACTCAAAACACGTGCACCCATAGATACCACACAAAGAACCCCCTAGCAGGTTTTGCCCAAACCACCTAGGGGCTCGGGGGCTACACCCGTAGGTGCGCTCGCGCACACCCGCCAGCAAAATGAAAAAATCCCCTGGATGATTCGGCTCGAATCGCCTGGGGGCTTGGGGGCTCCTGTCGGGTTCGTAAACCCAGGGTCCCACGAGGACCGGCTTCCACACCTGGGCTTAGCCTAGGAAAACAACACATAGTTCATGGGCCGGCCCAAAGATCTAAAACACAGCGAGCTAGAAGGGCAGTTCGGTCACCGACCAGAAGGTCTACCCTTAAGAACAAATGCCCGTTCTTCAACTTCTTTGATCCACCTCTCCGTCCGGAGCACTCGCTTTAGGCACCAGCCGTCTCCAAGCAGTCTCTCCAATCGGAAGGCCTGGCCAAAAACGCTGCTTCCGACTCCGACCCTACGACCGGGACTCGTGGGAACCCTGCTCACCGCTCTTCTCCGACCAGCACACTGAGAACCAATTGGGGCCATCCGACAGAGGACACCCCACTCAGAAGGAACCAGAAGACATGCGGAGAAAGGCAAGGCATGGCTCACAAGTCAAAACCACTGTACTAGGGGCCATACCCTGCATAAAACAGTGCTCCACAGCCACCCTAACACAAAGTATTGTAGGGGCCGCTAGAAACTCCCATATGGTAAGCCCCCCCACGTGTCTCTAGACATCGATCACAGTATGGGCTCTAGGATTTGCCATACCGGATGAACATAGCACGGCTCCTCACATGCCACTAGGCATCAAGAAGTATTTTGCAGGTACCGATGTCATCCTTCCTGAAGAAGATAGCTCGACCTCCCATGCACATCTGACATCCTACAGCGACATCGACAGTATTGGGGGGCGTCAACCATTATCCAGTTTCCATCACCGTGGGTAGCAAGGCTTAGAAACATCCGTACTCTCTTCCTCTCACCTGTAAAGCCATCTCCTTCATCTATAAAAGGGGATGCGTTCCCTCCAACAAAAGGGACCGACTTCTTCAAGCTCAGACTCACTAGATCGACATCAACACTCCCAACCGTAGAACCACCTAGTTCTGAGCGCAACCCTTCCGGTTGGAGCCAACCGAACCTCTTATACACCCCTCCTTTCTCCTTCTCGTTTGTAACCCCACTACAGACTTCGAGCACCTGTGCTCAGGAATAAAGTCACCGACCGACCCCGACTGGACGTAGGGCACGTTGCCTGAACCAGTATAAATCCTGTGTCATTGAGTGTTAGGCCACCTCCGATCACAACGAGTAGCAAAACTACAAATATTTACTAGTTGGTCACTTTCTGCACCGACAGTTTTCCTAAACGGTAAACGGTCTTTACACGGTCGCCCTTCGTTTAGCGTTTAGGCTGTTTACACAGTGTTTAAACAAAGTTAAACGATCTAAACGGTTTTGTACTTAAAAAAATACATATAATTATATATGTGCATGTAAAAAAATCAAATATTCTAGCATTTATACATATTTATCCGAGTAAAAATCATTTTTTTGGTATGTATATATATTTAGGCAAGTGAAAAGAATCAAATATAGATATTTATGTATGTAACATGTCAAGTGTACACATTTATAAATATAATAAACTTAAGTATACAAATTTATCCATACAAAACTGAACTAGATTTACCTCGTGTTCGTCTAAACGGTCGTTTAAACAGTTGTTTAGCCCATTTAATGTTGTTTATCTCCATTCTGTTTAGGCCGTTTTTTCTCGTTTTTTGACCGTTTAAATGGTCAACCGTTTAATTTCCGTTTACCCCCTAAACAAAATAGTTTACCACTGTTTACCGTTTACTAACCGTTTAAGCGGTCGTTTAATCCGTTTAGGCGAACACTGCTTCTACTAGTACTCTGTACTAATATAGTCGTATTTTTCTTCTAATTTAGATGTTAGAATTTTAAAATGTTACCTAATAAACATTTGTCGGGAGCTAAAAAAAGAAAATGAAAAGACTAGAAGAAGCACATAAAACTTATGTTAAGATTTTATACATGGTTTAGAGGGGTGGTCGCGGTAAGTTCGCTAGAGGCCCTCAAAATGGTAGGATCGGCATTATTCATTTGGGCTGGTTTAGCTTATAAGCCATGGCTAAAAGTAGTGTTGGCTGGTTTGGTGTGAGAGAAAAATATTGTTCGTTGGCTGATAAGCGAGCAAGCGAATAGGGTCGCCCTAGTGCATGGGAGCTCACCACGTGATTGGTTGTGGGGTAGGAATGAACACACCAGAGTCCAGTAATGGCGGCGGCGGTGGCAGACGGAGCTCACAGGAACAGCCATCATAGTTCGTTGGGAGCTTAAGAAGGGCCGTGGGGAGGCACATGAGCTACCATGGACACGACGTGCGCATAGCTCGAGCTTGCTACGGGAACATGTAGGCTCGGTCGCCCGTTTTGTGACGGTTGGCTTGGGCACCGCGTGCTCCATGGACGCACGCAGGGGCAGCCACATGGGGCGGGTGTAGGAGCGGTGACCTCCATGGCCGCCGCCTCACACTGCCGCTTGAGCGCCCATTCCTGCCCCACGCGTAGGCGCTTGTACCCTACCCGTCCACCTCTATGCCTGCTGGCACTACTCCGCCGCCACCAGCACGTGAACCATCAATAACAGGCGCTAGCTTTTGCGCCACCTCCAGGGTCAGGAGCAGCGTGCCCGACAAGGATGGCATGTGGTACTACTCGAGGTCGCACGCGGGCACATGAAGGCAGCCATGGTGGCCCGGGTCTGACTGTGGACTAAGGAGATGGGAGCCGGCGGGAGGTAGATGATGACTAGTGGGGTCCACATGGAAGTGAGACAGTGAGAGGGAGAAGATGGGCTGAAAGAGATCAATCAGGGGGTGCAAAGGACATTTCCCACGGTCTGTACACGTTGGCAGAGTGAGTTGGCTTGCCACGTCGCCTAAAGTGACAAATATATAGCGTCGTCTACTATTCCTGTGACAAATTTGTATATTGCCAAAACAAAGTTGGCAACAAAAAGTGTCACTGGGAAGGATGGCAATTTTTTAAATTCCTCGTGCCCCTGTCTCTCTCCCTCCCACCGCGTTTTTACCCTAGGTCAGAACTCCTCCACCGCCTCTTTGTCCTGACCACCATGCCTCCTCTCTCTTTTTGGAGACCACGCTGTCCGACGATTACTCCTTCACGCTGTTGGAGGACAGGCTTCTTCCTTGGTCGGAAGATCATTGGTGAGCCCCACCTGCTGCCGCCGCAGCACATTTCCACGATGCCGACTATCAAAACTGTAGATCGTACTAGGGATAGATCTGAGGGGGTTCTTGCTATTGAATAGCATCATGAAACCTAGAACGTCTACTAGAGCATGTAGAATGAGAGAAAGAGAGGGAAGGAAGAAGGTGTTGAACCTGACACCACAGAGGGAGAGGGTTTAGTGGACGCCATGGAGTCAATGTCTATGCTAGGGCAGCGATGGTCGGTGAAGACAGCTTCGGAGATGCGCGGTGGCGATCGGTGGTGAAGACAGTGTCGATGGAGCGAGCGGTGCGGCTAGTGGCTTCCTGTCACTAGCTGCGCCCCTCTCTGATCGGATTAGGGTTTAGGTGTCGGTGGGGAGCTTGGCTTAGGTCAACCTCATGATTAGAGCCGCCGGCCCTCACCTCTTTTTATAGCATAGTGTGACAGGGGCCCCCCAGCCTTGGTGGGCTGGGCGCCCCCGATCAGGGCATGAATCAAAGGTCCAACTAGGCCGTTGGGTCCAGTTAGGATTAGAGATCAATCTAACAATCTCCTCCTTGATCTCTTTCTATCTTTTACTTTCATATCATTTACTTTTGTTCATTCCATTACAGATTAGCGCATAGAGCATGTCTCATCATCACGGTCCATTGCCGATAGATTTAACAGCTACAACACACCACTCTGTTCTAAAATAGATATTTATCTTTAGGCCTTCTTTTATCCAGGAATTATAGGTTTTTCCTTAAACCCATGCTGACTACATGTTCTCTGAACACGTTGGGTGGTAAGCCTTTTGTAAGCGGATCCACAAGCATCATTTCGGTACTTATATGCTCAAGACTTATGACTTGATCCTAGACTTTATCTTTCACAACATAATACTTTATGTCAATGTGTTTGGCAGCACCACTTGACTTATTATTGTGAGCATACTGTACTGCCAGATTATTATCGTAGTATAGCTTAAGTGGTCTATAGATGTCGTCAACCACCTTCATATCGGGTATGAACTTCTTTAGCTAGTTCACCTACCCCGTTGCCTCATAACACGCTACAAACTCGGCATACATTGTGGACGATGTAGTGACGGTTTGCTTTGAGCTTTTCCATGAAATATCTCCCCCTATGAGAGTGAATACATATCCAGACGTGGATTTTCTATCACCTCCCGCATAATCAAAATCTGAATATCCCACTATATGGAGTGAATCAGATCTTCTATACGTCATCACGAGGCCTTTCATTCCTTGCAAATAACACAAGAGTTTCTTTACCAATTTCTAGTGTTCTATTCCAGGATTGCTCTGGAATCTACCAAGTAACCCGGTAACAAATGCCAAGTCAGGGCGCGTACATACTTGAGCATATTGCAAGCTTTCGACAGCTAAAGCATATAGAACCACTTTCATTTAATCGATCTCATATTAGTTCCTGGGGCATTGAAAATCCCCATATCTATCGCCCTTGACTATAGGAGTAGGTGAGGGACTACATTTGTGCATACTGAAAATTTTAAGATCTTTTCTATGTATGCCTTTTGTGATAGTCCTAATGTCCCTTTACTTCTATCTCGGTGAATCTCGATCCCTAGAATGAATAAAGCTTCACCAAGATCTTTCATATCAAATTTTGAGGACAAAAACTTCTTTGTCTCCAGTAGTAGACTGACATCACTACTAGCAAGTAAGATATCATCCACATACGGAGGAAGATGAACTTCCCATTCTTAAACTTTATATAGACATAATTGTCCTCAACATTCTCTTTAAACCCAAAATTCTTTATTGTCTGATCAAACTTCAAGTACCACTGTCTTGAAGCTTGTTTTAATCCATAAATGGATTTCTTTAGGCGGCATCCCATTCGGTCTTTTCCTTCCATGACAAAACATTTCGGTTGTGCCATGTAAATATTTTCCTCCAAGTTCTCATTGAGAAATGCCGTCTTTACATCCATCTGATGTAATTCTAAATCGTAATGTGCCACTAATGCCATTATAATTCTGAAGGAATCCTTACATGAGACTGGAGAAAAGGTCTTGTTGTAATCAATACCTTCTCTTTGTGTAAAGCCTTTTGCCACAAGTCGTGCTTTATATCTCTCTATATTCCCTTGAGAGTCAAGTTTTGTTTTGTAGACCCATTTACAACCTACTGTTTTGGCTCCTTTAGGAATTAACTCCAAATCCCAAACTTTGTTGGCATTCATAGATTTCATTTCATCTTCTATGGCCTCAAGCCACTTTGATGAATGATTACTTCTCATGTCTTCTTCAAATGAGGTGGGATCATCCTCTATTTGAAATTCCTCAGTGTTGTACACTTCATAATCAGCAGGAATAGCTGATTTTCTAACTCTTTGAGACCTTCTAGGGGCCTCCACATTTGGCACATCTTCTGTTTGAGGCTGTTGTTGCTCCCCCTCATGTGTGGCAATAGGTTCTAAAGGATCCTGAAGAACAGGTTCCTTATCATCATTGATTGTTGCCATAGGCGAATAACAACAGGTGCTGGCACCACAGTATCTGACACTATCGGTGCAGCGACAGCAAGTAGTGAGAAAAATAGCTCATGAATCATTGGAGTGGGCGCATACACCCGTTTCTATTCAAGGTCAATTTCTCGAGCTACCATGCTCCCCTTCATCAATTCATCCTCTGGGAAGACAACGTGTCTCGTTTCGAAAAACTTTGTATGTCTCTTTGGATAGTAGAAACGAAAAACTTTTGACTTTTCTGGGTAGCCAATGAAATAGCAACTTACTGTTTTGGAATCTCGCTTCCCAATGTTTGGGTTAAATACTTTAGCCTCAATAGGGCTCCCCACACACTTAAGTATTTTAGTGAGGGTACTCTTCCTATCCACAACTCATACGGTGTTTTCGGCACCGACTTACTTGGTACTCTATTGAGAATATGAATGGCGGTTTTTAACGCCTCCATCCACAGGCTCATCTGTAAGGTGGAGTAACTTATCATACTGCGCACCATATCTATCAGAGTACGATTGCGTCTTTCAGCTACTCCATTCTGCTGAGGTTCGCCCAGTGTAGAATACTGGGCTACTTTGCCATTCTCCTGTAAGAACCTTGCAAAAGGTCTAGGAATTTGGCCATATGGGGTATGCCAACCATAGTACTCCCCCACGGTCGGACCTGACTATCTTAATCTTTAAATTGCGTTGGATTTCAACTTTTGCCTTAAATATCTACATTTATCCAATACTTCTGTTCTTTCTTTGATTGGATAAATGTAGACATAACAGGAGTAATCATCTGTGAATGTTATGAATGAATCATTACCATCCACACTCTTTACAGGAAACTAACCATAGATGTCTGTGTGAATGATCTATAAAATTCCCGCGCTTCGTTTGGCATCTTTCTTAATTTTCTTTACATACTTTCCTTTTATGCATTCCGAGAGCTCTAATGGAGGAAGAATATTATTCTTAACTAGACTTTCTATTCTCCCCCTCGAAATATGGCCTAAACGATAGTGCCATAATTTCAACGATGCATTGTGAGCTCTCTTATGCCACCATTATCAGAGTAACTCTCTGTCACCAGCTGCTTTATCAGCTGGGTAGCATATTGCTTTGAAGAGCCAGTGAACTGACTCTTTATTCTATCGAGGTACTCATTGACCATGTCATACTCTGGGATTGAGCCCACAATTGCAGACTCAATCATGTTCTTTATCATAGCTAAATACTTCTTGTTGGCAGTGACCCACTTCCTATGCATAAGGGCGTAGGACATCTTTCGGGATTTCAAAATCCCTCTCTTTAGTTGCCCAAACGGCATCATCCTCGTTTGTCTCCCTCACCGATGCCACAGGCTCTGTGGAACATGGCGAGGTGACTACCCAGTCCACCTTAGACAAGATGAAAACTAGGTCAAAACTTTTCTTAACATAAAAATAACACCATTTGCATGCCTTGATTCCAACATTGGTCAAAATCAAAACATGCAACTGTTTGTATACACTAATTCTACATCACCGTTGGGCAGAAATAGAATTAATGTATAAAATCATTAAAATTCACAATTTTTCTTACACATGAATTCTACATCACCATTGGGCAAAAATAGAATTAATGCATAAATCATTAAAATTACGATATTGTTATTGAAAACGTTGGTCAGAAAATAACAACATCATAATCATATCAAAGTCTCTTTTTCTCCAATTAAAATAACATGTTGGTTCAAAATAGCTGGAGAATAAACAATTTCTTTAGCAACAGAAAAACTCTCTTTTTCTCCAATTAAATATCATGTTGGTTCAAAATAGCTGGAGAATAAACAATTTCTTTAGCAGCGGAAAAATAATTCAATTTAATGAATTTTGCCCACAGGGAAAAATCCCTTTTCTAATTTCTTTTGAGCTATTTTTCATTTTCCAGAAATAAGCAATTACTAGAAAATAAAAAAGAAAACTTGATCTTGGGCCGGAACTGGCATAGTTGCCCGGCCCATCACTGGCCTTTTACTCTCGCGCGAGTGCGCTGCGCTAACCCAAGCCGCAACCTAGGCCTAGGTCGGCAAAGCAGCCCGGTGTGCCCTCGTCCGCCTGGGCTGAGAGCGGCCCGTGCTTCCATCGCTGTCAGATCTCATCCGATGGCCATCCGATCGTTTCGGCCGAACAAAAACCTTCTCCGGTCGTGGTCCCCGAACCCTAGAGGCCATTCGGCTCTTTCCTTCCTCTCTCTTCGCCGTCTCTCCTCTTCCTTTCTCTCTCAGCCGCAACCAGCAACAACCGAGAGCGAGCGACGGCGGTGGAGCGAGGCAGCTATGGCACCATCATAGGCCCCCTCGCCGGCACACGTGCTCCTCAACAGGTGAGCACGCCGCTATCGAGCGGCCTGGCCACGGCGCCCCCTTAGCCGAGCCCGATGAGCAGCTACCCCCGGCTCGGCCCTTCTTCTCCCACGCCAGCGAAGGGTCAACCCGACGCACGGCGAGGTAGGTCCGTTCCCCCTTTCCCCTTCTCCAATTTGGTTTTCTTTTCTCTTATCCGAAACGGTGATAGGGATTAGGGTTTGGACTGTTCTTCTTCTTTCTTGGGTTTTCTTCTCTAGTTCTCTTTTGGTGCTCGGATTGAACCGATTTGGGATGGGGATTCATTCTAGGGTTAGGGTTTCGCTTTTCTTTTGATTTCTTTTCTTTTCGGAGTTCATCCGAATCGAGATCTAGGGTTAGGGTTTTGCTTTTCTTTTGATTTCTTTTCTTTTCTATTTATACCGAATCATTCTCTTCCCTTCCTGCTCGCGAGTTAGGGTTAGGGTTCTTTTCTCTGTTCCTTTCTCTTTTCCCCTTCTTTTCTTTTGGATCCTTTTCTGGATTTTCTTCTCAGATCTGAACGGAGGACTGTTCTTTTCATGCCGTACGCCAGCAAAGATGGCGGTGTGGCAACTTTCCCCGTGTGGTGGCAGTGGTGACTAAGAGTTTAGTGACGTCCGCCACCCCCCAGTCTTTCTTCTCTTTTCTTTTACCCAGTTAGGGTTAGGGTTTCAATCCGAAATGGATTTAACCCTTGTTCTTTATTTTCTATGCTCTACCCCATACTGTAAACTGGCTCCGATACCATTGTAGTATACATAGAGTACCTCTAGGAGTAGATTAGAGGTAAAGCCTCTTACTTAGATGGGGAAACAGTTGTTGTACCTTGGGATGGGTCACCCTTTCGGTACATGGCCACCGGTGTCGTGGTAGCTCCGGCGTAAACGCCGGTACCACGGCGTTGTAGTGGCGATGCAGTGGATGTCTAGTGGTGACGGTGGTGACCCTGTAGGGGCGACGACGGAGTCGGTGGGCTTCCCGTTGCTGGCAGCACTCCTTTGATCGGATTAGGTTTACTGTGGTGGTTCACGGCGGCTCAGACCAACTACGTAGTTAGAGCCATGATCTCCACCTCTCTTTTATGTGCTGTGCGACAGGGGCCCATCAACCGTATTAGGGTTGGGCGCCCCCGATCAGGGCGCAGAGACAAGGACCTAATAGGCCGTTGGGCCTATTGGTGGAGATCAACTAACAAGGGCTTCATAGCCATTACGGTTGATGTTCGATGTTGGTCCACGACGTTGTGGACACGGGTCTACGTAGCTCCTCCAACACAGACTCACCTACCAGGCCACCGCGAAGCTCAACTATCTGGAAGATCTCTAGGAGGTGAGTTTTGAGGACACCCCTGACCAACGCTCTAGCTTCTTCGTGGACAGCAGCCATCGCCTCATGATCGGTGTCATCTACCATTCTTCAACGCGCAGTCACCATGCCTGCTCGTCATACTCCTTCATGTGGAAAAACTTCACCCTGCCCAGAGTGAAATTCTTTGGCTGGCTGCTGACTGAGAATAGGATGCAGTGTAGGATAGCATTGGTGTGCAAAAACATCCTGGACGATGCTCAGTGTGAAGTGTCTGGCCAAGAAGACGAGACCGCAGACCACATCATCTCAGGCTGCTGCTTCATTCGTAGCTTCTGGGTGCGTATTGGCTGGGCACCGGAAGGGATAGCCTCAACGTTAGAACTCTGGCTGACTAGAGTGCCACCATGGGTGCTTGAAAGCATCGCCCACCCGCTCATACTCCTCAACTACTAGGAGATTTGGAAGTAGCAAAATGAATTTGTGTTCAGGCACATGGCCCAATGTAGAACGGCTTGTCGCCGCTTGCAAGGAGGTCAGGCGATCATGGAGCTGTCGGCTGCTAAGGAGGAATGTAAGCATAGCTAGTAGGTGGAGTGCTGCCCTTTCTATGTAGAACACTCCTCTCCTCACTTGATTTGTTTCTAGAACATTGTATGGCGGGCCTTGTCCCCCCCTTTCACCCACCAGCATCGCCAGAATCAGTGAAATGAAAATCAAGTGGGGAGCGGTTTGATCCCCCGTCGTTGACCTCAAAAAACATGTTTGTGGGCTTGTGAACCTAGTGTTTGATCTAGAAAATGAGCTATAAGTGTTTAACTCAACATGGTACAAAATAACCCTTGAAATGAGGTGTGAAGAAGCTTGTCCTTAGATCAAACCGAGTTAAATATCTTTGGCAAGTGTTCTAGATTGAACCAAATTTGAGAAAATGATCCTCACCCCATTGATTGACATTGATAATTTTAACCTATCTAAAATTGAACCTTTGTGGTCATTGATGACAAAGGGAGAGAAATTGCACAAAGATAAGGTTAAATGACAAAGGGGGAGAACTTTGACATAGGGGGAGAAATATGAAAGTAAGGTGATCAATTAAAATTTTGAGCACACAAGTAGGGGGAGCAAGCTCATAAACTTGTATGTTGCATTAAAATTTGCATTTCATATGTCGCTTGCTTGACACTTGTTTTAAATTAAAATTTCATGCTTGTGTGGTGTATGCTAGTTGTAGGTTTGATTGATGAAATGGAAAACTAGCATGTATAGGTTTAGTAACTAGACTTGTGTTTATTTTGTGAAAACTAGACCCTTGCTTCTAATGTTGATCTCATGGGGTATTCTAGTTTTTGTGTATGTCTAGTTACTAATGGTGCTAAGGATGTTATAATGGTGCACTCCGATTGGTATCATGCTTCAAAGGATCATCTCTTATACCTTAGCATCATTTGGTAGACATTGCCCTCCCACATTTCCAATCCATGCATATGTGCAAGCTTCAATCCAATCTCTTAGCACATATGTAGGGGGAACTAATGCTACCAATTGGGGTTCATGAAACTTGTCCATATCCTTTTACACATGGTAAAAATGCTTGGGCAAGCAACATGGATCCAAATGAATTTCAATTCATATCTTTATGAAAGGGTTGTCATCAATTACCAAAAAGGGGGAGATTGAATGCTATAGTTTGGTTTTGGTGAATTGATGAAACCCTATGTGCTAACCTATTTACTCTAGTGATCATGAGATAGGTAGCACATTCCAAGTGAAGGAGCAATTAGTGAAGATCATGATGATGGTGTGATGGCCATGGTGATCTAGCGCTCGGCTTAGAAAAGAAGAAAGAGAAAAACAAAATGGGCTCAAGGCAAAGGTGAATTTGATAGGGCCATTTTATTTTGGTGATCAAAACACCTAGTGGGTGTGATCACATTTAGGATCAATAGTCGTACTATTAAAAGGGGTGAAACTTTATTGAAATACAGTTATCAAAGTACCACTAGATGCTCTAACTCATTGCATATGTATTTAGATCTAGTGGAGTGCTAACACCCTTAAAAATGTTTATGAAAATATGCTAACACATGTGCACAAGGTGATACACTTGGTTTCGAAGTGACCAGACTCACTGGTTGAGTGTCCGGTCAATTATAGTGAAGATGGCGTGCTCGGGCTTGGTCTGTTGGATGACCGGACGCTGTACAGTCATTGTGACCAGACGCGCAGGGCCTACGTCCGGTCATAGTTGATGTATGGTGACGTGGCGGTGCGTTGCGAGGCTTGAGAAGAGCGGACACTAGGGCGTATTCGGTCATCATCAATTTGATGCGTCTGATCATGAAAAAATGGCTCTAAAACCTTACTGGAACCGACTTGATGCCGGGAAGCCAAGGGGAACAGCGCGTCCGGTCATGACTTGGCCGTGGCACGCGTGCATGTGCTCTGCTGCTGATCGACTCGTTCGGTCGTGCGATGGACGTGTCCAGTCCTAACTTAACGCGTGAGGGTTTGAATTTGTCTGTTGGAATCATACGCGCAAGGTTGAACGGGAGTGACATGTGTATGGAGTTAGTTGACCAAACGCTGAGGTGTGTGTCTAATCATACCTGATCGGCGTGTCCGGTCAGCACGAGGTAGGCTGTAGTGTGAGCCCAACGGCTCTATTTCATGGGGGCTCCTATTTAAGCCACATGACCGGCTCAAGCTCACTCTCTTGGTCATTTGCATTGATATAGCAACCTTATGAGCTTAGCCAAAGCTCTCCCACTCATCTCCATTATTGATTCATCATCTTTGTGAGATTGGAAGTGAATCCAAGTGCATTGCTTGAGTGATTGCTTCTAGAGGCACACGGTGTTCATGTTTTGCTGCGGGTTTCACTTGTTACTCTTGGTGGTTGCCGCCACCTAGACGGCTTGATGCAGCGAGGATCATCGAGCGGAGAAAGGTGCTTGTCTCCGGCTCTGATCATGGTAATTGTGAGGGGTTCTTGACCTTTTCCTGACGAAGAGCCAAAAAGGTACTCTAGTGGATTGCTTATGGCTTGTGTGATCCTCATCTTGTGTTGGTTATGCGGCACCCGATTGCGGGTTAGGCGTGTGATGCCTATGAGCGTGTGAACCTCCAAGTGAGTGAATCACCACAACAAAGATTAGCTTGCCAGCAAGCAAGTGAACCTCGGTAAAAAATCATTGTGTCATCTTGTTCCGAGGATTTTCTGGTATTCATTGTGATTTATTGATTCCATCTTGTGATTGGCTCATTCCTCGACACGGCGGTATAAATATCACATCCCCTCTCTTGTATTTACATTTCTTAGTGTAGCTAAGCTCTTTAGTATAATTAGTTTTGAGATCTAGCTTGTGTCGGGTCTACTGGTTAATCAAGCTCCTTAGTCTTTGAGAGCTTACTAACTTAGTGGTTGTGAGGAACCGGATGGGGTAGCGCAAAATGACTCACATCGACCCCCACGAAGGCCTGAACAAGGCTCGGGGGCTTAAATGCCATGGGACCGCGACTCCGAACTCGCATCGACGGGATAGGCGACATCCGGCTATGGCGCTTGGAACCGTGACACGGAACTCGCGTCGATGGGATAGGCGACATCCGGCTATGGGTCTTGGGACCGTGACTCCGAACTCGCGTCGACGGGATAGGCGACATTCGGCTATGACTCTGGGGACCGTGACTCCGACTTCACATCGACTGGATCGGCGACATCTAGCTATGCCTCTTGGGACCGTGACTCCAAACTCGCGTAACGGCTTCACTAACTAAAACTAACTCTCTCGATCCACGATGAGCACCGACGCCTAGGACTACTTGCGACTCCACCTTACCCGATCCCACGGCGTGCACCGACGCCAAAGATCAAACTCTATTGCATCCAAAACTAAGCTATTTCCGTTCACGACGCGCACCGACGCCAGGGCTTATTTCAAAACTAAAAACTTCCTCGCCCGATCCTCGGCGCACACCGACGCCAGGATCAATAAGTTCTGTCTTAATCCAATCCCCGCGCTTAAAAACACCTCGGCTACACAACAACGCCATGGTTAAACAAAATTACATCTTAAAACTCAAAACACGCGCACCCATAGACACCACACAAAGAACCCCCCAGCAGGTTTCGCCCAAACCACCCAGGGGCTCGGGGGCTACACCCACAGGTGCGCTCACGCGCACCTGCCAGCAAAATGAAAAAAATCCCCTGGATGATTTGGCTCGAATCGCCCGGGGGCTCGGGGGCTCCTGTTGGGTTCGTAAACCCGGGGTCCCACGAGGACCGGCTTCCATGCCCGGGCTCAGCCTAGGAAAACAACACATAGTTCATGGGCTGGCCCAAAGATCTAAAACATAGCGGGCCGAAAGGGTAGTCCGGTCACCGACCAGAAGGTCTACCCTTAAGAACAAATGCCCGTTCTTCAACTTCTTCGATCCACCTCTCCGTCCGGAGCACTCGCTTTAGGCACCAGCCGTCTCCAAGCAGTCTCTCCAATCGGAAGGCCTGGCCCAAAACACTGCTTCTGACTCCGACCCCACGACCGGGACTCGTGGGAACCCTGCTCACCGCTCTTCTCCGACCAGCACACTGAGAACCGACTAGGGCCATCCGACCAAGGACACCCCACTCAGAAGGAACCAGAAGACATGCGGAGAAAGGCAAGGCATAGCTCACAAGTCAAAACCACTGTACTAGGGGCCATACCCTGCACAAAACAGTGCTCTGCAGCCACCCTAACACAAAGTATTGTAGGGGCCGCTAGAAACTCCCATATGGTAAGCCCCCCATGTGTCTCTGGACATCGATCGCAGTATGGGCTCCAGGATTTGCCATACCGGATGAACATAGCACGGCTCCTCACATGCCACTAGGCATCAAGAAGTATTTTGTAGGTACCGACGTCATCCTTCCTGAAGAAGATAGCTCGACCTCCCATGCGCATCTGACATCCTACAGTGACATCGACAGAATTGGGGGGCGTCAACCATTATCCAGTTTCCATCACCGTGGGTAGCAAGGCTTAGAAACATCCGTACTCTCTCCCTCTCACCTGTAAAGCCATCTCCTTCATCTATAAAAGGGGATGCGCTCCCTCCAACAAAAGGGATCGACTTCTTCAAGCTCAGACTCACTAGATCGACATCAACACTCCCAACCGTAGAACCACCCAGTTCTGACCGCAACCCTTCTGGTCGGAGCCAACCAAACCTCTTGTACACCCCTCCTTTCTCCTTCTCGTTTGTAACCCCACTACACACTTCGAGCACCTGGGCTCAGGAATAAAGTCACCGACCGACCTCGATTGGACGTAGGGCACGTTGCCTGAACCAGTATAAATCCTGTGTCATTGAGTGTTAGGCCACCTCCGATCGCAACGTGTAGCAAAACTACAAATATTTACTAGTTAGTCACTTTCTGCACCGACAGTTTTCCTAAACGGTAAACGGTCTTTACACGGTCGCCCTTCATTTAGCGTTTAGGCTGTTTACATAGTGTTTAAACAAAGTTAAATGATCTAAACGGTTTGTACTTACAAAAATATATATAATTATATATGTGCATGTAAAAAAATCAAATATTCTAGCATTTATACATATTTATCCGAGTAAAAATCATTTTTTTGGTATGTATATATATTTAGGCAAGTGAAAAGAATCAAATATAGATATTTATATATGTAACATGTCAAGTGTACACATTTATAAATATAATAAACTTAAGTATACAAATTTATCCATACAAAACTGAACTAGATTTACCTCGTGTTCGTCTAAACGGTCGTTTAAACAGTTGTTTAGCCCATTTAATGTTGTTTATCTCTATTCTGTTTAGGCCGTTTTTTCTCGTTTTTTGACCGTTTAAACGGTCAACCGTTTAATTTCCATTTACCCCCTAAACAAAATAGTTTACCACCGTTTACCATTTACTGACCGTTTAAGTGGCCGTTTAATCCGTTTAGGCGAACACTGCTTCTACTAGTACTCTGTACTAATATAGTCATGTTTTTCTTCTAATTTAGATGTTAGAATTTTAAAATGTTACCTAATAAACATTTGTCGGGAGCTAAAAAAAGAAAATGAAAAGACTAGAAGAAGCACTTAAAACTTATGTTAAGATTTTATACATGGTTTAGAGGGGTGGTCGCGGTAAGTTCGCTAGAGGCCCTCAAAATGGTAGGACCGGCATTATTCATTTGGGCTGGTTTAGCTTATAAGCCATGGCTAAAAGTAGTGTTGGCTGGTTTGGTGTGAGAGAAAAATATTGTTCGTTGGCTGATAAGCGAGCAAGCAAATAGGGTCGCCCTAGTGCGTGGGAGCTCACCATGTGATTGGTTGTGGGGTAGGAATGAACACACCAGAGTCCAGTAATGGCGGCGGCAGCGGCGAACGGAGCTCACAGGAACGGCCATCATAGTTCGTTGGGAGCTTAAGAAGGGCCGCGGGGAGGCACACGAGCTACCATGGACACGACGTGCACACAGCTCGAGCTTGCTACGAGAACATGTAGGCTCGGTCGCCCGTTTTGTGCCGGTTGGCTTGGGCACCGCGTGCTCCATGGATGCACGCAGGGGCAGCCACAGGGGGTGGGTGCAGGAGCGGTGACCTCCATGGCCGCCGCCTCACACTGTTGCTTGAGCGCCTATTCCTGCCTCACGCGTAGGCGCTTGTACCCTGCCCGTCCACCTCTGTGCCTGCTGGCACTACTCCGCCGCCACCAGCACGTGCACCATCAATAACAGGCGCTAGCTTCTACGCCACCTCCAGGGTCAGGAGCAGCGTGCCCGACAAGGATGGCACGTGGTACTACTCGAGGTCGCACATGGGCACGTGAAGGCAGCCATGGTGGCCCGGGTCCGATTGTGGACTAAGGAGATGGGAGCCAGCGGGAGGTAGATGATGACTAGTGGGGTCCACATGGAAGTGAGACAGTGAGAGAGAGAAGATGGGTTGAAAGAGATCAATCAGGGGGTGCAAAGGACATTTCCCATGGTCTGTACATGTTGGTAGAGTGAGTTGGCTTGCCACGTCGCCTAAAGTGACAAATATATAGCGTCGTCTATTGTTCCTGTGACAAATTTGTATATTGCCAAAACAAAGTTGGCAACAAAAAGTGCCACTGGGAAGGATGGCAATCTTTTAAATTCCTCGTGCCCCTGTCTCTCTCCCTCCCACGGCGTTTTTACCCTAGGTCGGAACTCCTCCACCACCTCTTTGTCCTAACCACCATGCCTCCTCTCTCTTTTTGGAGACCACGTTGTCCGACGATTACTCCTTCACGCCGTTGGAGGACAGGCTTCTTCCTTGGCCGAAAGATCATCGGTGAGCCCCACCTGCTGCCGCCGTAGCACATTTCCACGATGCCTACTATCAAAACTATAGATCGTACTAGGGATAGATCTGAGGGGGTTCTTGCTGTTGAATAGCATCATGAAACCTAGAACGTCTACTAGAGCATGTAGAACGAGAGAAAGAGAGGGAAGGAATAAGGTGTTGAACCTGACACCGCAGAGGGGGAGGGTTCAGTGGATGCCATGGAGTCAATGTCTATGCTAGGGCAGCGACGGTCGGTGAAGACAACTTCGGAGATGCGTGGTGGCGACCGGTGGTGAAGATAGTGTCGATGGAGCGAGCGGTGCGGCTGGTGGCTTCCCGTCACTAGCTGCGCCCCTCTCTGATCAGATTAGGGTTTAGGTGTCGGTGGGGAGCTTGGCTTAGGTCAACCTCGTGATTAGAGCCATCGGCCCCCACCTCTTTTTATAGCATAGTGTGACAGGGGCCCTCCAGCCATGGTGGGCTAAGCGCCCCCGATCAGGGCATGAATCAAAGGTCCAACTGGGCCGTTGGGTCCAGTTAGGATTAGAGATCAATCTAACAATCTCCTCCTTGATCTCTTTCTATCTTTTACTTTCATATCATTTACTTTTGTTCATTCCATTACAGATTAGCGCATAGAGCATGTCTCATCATCATGGTCCATTGCCAATAGATTTAACAGCTACAACACACCACTCTGTTCTGAAATAGATATTTATCTTTGGTCCTTCTTTTGTCCAGGAATTATAGGTTTTTCCTTAAACCCATGCTGACTACATGTTCTCTGAACACGTTGGGTGGTAAGCCTTTTGTAAGCGGATCCACGAGCTTCTTTTCGGTACTTATATGCTCAAGACTTATGACTTGATCCTAGACTTTATCTTTCACAACATAATACTTTATGTCAATGTGTTTGGCAGCACCACTTGACTTATTGTTGTGAGCATACTGTACTGCCGGATTATTATCGCAGTATAGCTTAAGTGGTCTATAGATGTCGTCAACCACCTTCATATCGGGTATGAACTTCTTTAGCCAGTTCACCTACCCTGTTGCCTCATAACACGCTACAAACTCGGCATACATTGTGGACGATGTAGTGACGGTTTGCTTTGAGCTTTTCCATGAAATATCTCCCCCTGTGAGAGTGAATACATATCCAGACGTGGATTTTCTATCACCTCCCGCATAATCAGAATCTGAATATTCCACTATATGGAGTGAATCAGATCTTCTATACGTCATCATGAGGCCTTTCATTCCTTGCAAATAACACAAGATTTTCTTTACCAATTTCCAGTGTTCCATTCCAGGATTGCTCTGGAATCTACCAAGTAACCCGGTAACAAATGCCAAGTCAGGGTGCGTACATACTTGAGCATATTGCAAGCTTTCGACAGCTGAAGCATATAGAACCACTTTCATTTAATCGATCTCATATTAGTTCCTGGGGCATTGAAAATCCCCATATCTGTCGCCCTTGACTATAGGAGCAGGTGAGGGACTACATTTGTGCATACTGAAATTTTTAAGATCTTTTCTATGTATGCCTTTTGTGACAGTCCTAATATCCCTTTACTTCTATCTCGGTGAATCTCGATCCCTAGAATGAATAAAGCTTCACCAAGATCTTTCATATCAAATTTTGAGGACAAAAACTTCTTTGTCTCCAGTAGTAGATTGACATCACTACTAGCAAGTAAGATATCATCCACATACAGAGGAAGATGAACTTCCCATTCTTAAACTTTATATAGACACAATTGTCCTCAACATTCTCTTTAAACCCAAAATTCTTTATTATCTTATCAAACTTCAAGTACCACTGTCTTGAAGCTTGTTTTAATCCATAAATGGATTTCTTTAGGTGGCATCCCATTCATTCTTTTCCTTCCATGACAAAACATTTCGGTTGTGCCATGTAAACATTTTCCTCCAAGTTCTCATTGAGAAATGCCGTCATTACATCCATCTGATGTAATTCTAAATCGTAATGTGCCACTAATGCCATTATGATTCTGAAGGAATCCTTACATGAGACTGGAGAAAAGGTCTTATTGTAATCAATCCCTTCTCTTTGCGTAAAGCCTTTTGCCACAAGTCATGCTTTATATCTCTCTATATTCCCTTAAGAGTCAAGTTTTGTTTTGTAGACCCATTTACAGCCTACTGTTTTGGCTCCTTTAGGAATTAACTCCAAATCCCAAACTTTGTTGGCATTCATAGATTTCATTTCATCTTCTATGGCCTCAAGCCACTTTGATGAAAGATTACTTCTCATGGCTTCTTCAAATGAGGTGGGATCATCCTCTATTTGAAATTCCTCAGTGTTGTACACTTCATAATCAGCAGGAATAGCTGATTTTCTAACTCTTTGAGACCTTCTAGGGGCCTCCACATTTGGCACATCTTCTGTTTGAGGCTATTGTTGCTCCCCCTCATTTGTGGCAATAGGTTCTATAGGGTCCTGAAGAACAGGTTCCTCATCATCATTCATTATTGCCACAGGCGGAATAACAATAGGTGCTGCCACCATAGTATCTTGCACTGTTGGTGCAGCGACAGCAGGTAGTGAGAAAAATGGCTCATGAATCATCGGAGTGGGCGCATACACCCGCTTCTCTTCAAGGTCAATTTCTCGAGCTACCATGCTCCCCTTCATCATTTCATCCTCTAGGAAGACTGCATGTCTCATTTCCACAAACTTTGTATGTCTGTCTGGACAGTAGAAATGAAAACCTTTTGATTTTTTTGGGTAACCAATGAAATGACAACGCACTATTTTGGGATCTAGCTTTCTAATGTTTGGGTTAAATACTTTAGTCTCAGCAGGACTCCCCCCACACATGTAAGTGGTTTACTGAGGGTACTCTTTCTGTCCACAACTCATACGGTGTTTTGGGCACCGACTTACTTGGTACTCTATTGAGAATATGAATGGCAGTTTTTAACGCCTCCATCCACGGGCTCATCGGTAAGGTGGAGTAACTTATCATACTACGCACCATATCCATCAGGGTACGATTGCACCTTTTAGCTACTCCATTCTGCTGAGGTTTGCCCGGTGTAGAATACTAGGCTACTATGCCATTCTCCTATAAGAACCTTGCAAAAGGTCCAGGAACTTGGCCATATGGGGTATGCCGACCATAGTACTCCCCCCATGGTCGGACCTGACTATCTTAATCTTTAAATTATGTTAGTTTTCAACTTCTGCCTTAAATATCTTAAATTTATCCAATGCTTCTGTTCTTTCTTTGATTGGATAAATGTAGCCATAACGGGAGTAATCATCTGTGAATGTTATGAATGAATCATAAACATCCACACTCTTTACAGGAAATGAACCATAGATGTCTGTGTGAATAATCTGTAGAATTCCTGTGCTTCATTTGGCATCTTTCTTAATTTTCTTTACATACTTTCCTTTAATGCATTCTCTGCATTGTTCTAAATCTGAGAGCTCTAATGGAGGAAGAATATCATTCTTAACTAGTCTTTCTATTCTCCCCCTCAAAATATGGCCTAAACGACAGTGCCATAATTTCAACGATGCATCGTGAGCTCTCTTTCATTTTCTGTTTACATCTGTAGACGAGGATACTTTCACATTGTCGCACGCAACGTTCCCATCATCGCATACAACATTCACATCATCACGTAGTGATAATAAATAAAACTCATTTTATAAGATAGCAAGACCAACACATGCATTATTAAATGTTATCTTACATTTGCCATTTCCAAAATGGCAATCATATCCATCATTGTCCAAACATGAAACACTAATCAAGTTCCTCTGTAATGAGGGAACATAAAGAACATCTCTAAGTATAAGTTTGAAACCATCAGCAAGCTCTAGAGAAAGGTCGCCAACGGCTTTAACTTCTGCTCGGACTCCATTTGTAACTTTAACGTGTCTTTCGCTTATTTGCATAGTCCTCGTCGAATGGATTCCCTGTAAAGAATTAGCAATATGAACAGTTGCACCTGAGTCAATCCACCAAGTCGATTTTGAATACTGTACATACAGTATTCATTTATGAATGTAATAATGTTCTCACCTTTCTTTGTCATGATCATCTTTAAGTAATTGGGACAATCTTTCTTATAATGTCCCATCTTCTTGCAATAGAGACATTGATCTTTTTGTACTGTGAACTTGTTTTGCTGAGGCTGATGCAGCATGGGACCCTTTCTCTTTGACTTTGAGGAGTCAGAATTATTATTCTTTTTCTTATTGTCTTTCAAATAATTGATAGAGACACCATTGATAGCTTTCATTCCCTCCTCCTCTTGCACACACATAGCCATGAGCCTCTCCATATCCCATTTTTCGGGTTGTATGTTGTAGTTGACAACAAAAGTGTCAAACTCTTTTAGCAAGGAAGCAAAAATTAGATGAATAAGGAACTCTTCCTTGAGAGCTAGATCCATTGGTTTTAGCTTGGATGCCAAATTGCTCATCCTTAGTATGTGCTCTCTTATGCCACCATTACCTGAGTACCTCTCTATCACCAGCTACTTTATCAGTTGGGTAGCATGTCTTTGAAGAGCCAGTGAACAGACTCTTTATTCTTTTGAGGTACTCAGTGATAGTGTCACACTCTGGATTGAGCCCACAATTGCAGGCTCAATCGTGTTCTTTATCACAAGAAAGTATTTCTTGTTGGCAGTGACCCACTTCCTATGCTCAAGGTCATAGGGCATTCTTTGGGATGCAAAATCCCTCTCTTTTGTTGCCCAAGCGGTATTAGCCTCATTTGTCTCCCTCACCGGTGCCACAGGCTCTATGGGACACGGTGTGGTGACTACCCAGTCCACCTCAGCCAAGATGAAAGCCAGGTCTATCTTTTTCTTCCACTCCGTATAGTTATCACCTTTGAGAGTGGGGATCTCTTTGATACAACCAATTAAGTTGTACCCGCCTAAAAACACAATTCAAATAGAGTGAGAACACAAATAATAACAATAATAATTGCATGCCTTAGTTCCAACGTTGGTCAAAATTAAAACATATAATTGTTCTCTACATTAATTCTAAATCACCGTTGGACAGAAATAGAATTAATGCATGACAAAACATCATAATATTGCCATTAATCAACGTTGGTCAGAATAATAACAATATTATAATCAATTAAAACATATCTATTTTTAAAATTAAATTCTCCCTTTGGTTCGAATTTAATAATAAAAATTACATCTTTAAATACGCAGCGGAAAAAATAATTCAATTTAATGAACTTTGCCCATAGGACAAATCTCTTTTCTATTTTCTTTAAGCCATTTATCCATTTTCCAGGAGATAAAACTTTTACTGGAAAAAGAAAAAACAAAAAACTAATTCAAGTTCGTACCGTTCCTTCGGCCTAGCAACCAAAATTGCTCGGCCCGCTTCCTTTGTGCGACGCCCAGCCGCACCAAGGCCACAACGTGGGCCTGGAACGGCAAAGCCGCACGACCACGCGCGCCCGCCTAGGCCGCAAGTCAGCCCTATCAATCTCGACCGCCGTTCAGATCCAATGGCCGCCCGCGTGAGTCGCTGGATCAAAATGCCGACCGCAGCGGCCCCTTGAGACCCTAGTGATCATTCTGCACTTTGCTCTCTCTCTCTTCGTCGTTCTCTCTTCTCTCCTCAGCACAGCAGCACTGAGCGAGCAACCGAGAGCGACGACGGTGGAGCGGGCAGCCATGGCGCCGTCGCTAGCCCCCTCGCCGGCGTGCGCGCTCCCTAGCGGGTGAGCGCGCCGCCGTCGAGCGGCCTGGCCGTGGCGCCTCTTTGGTCGGAGCCCAACGAGCAATGCCCCTGGCTCGGTCTTCTTCTCCCTGCGCGCTAGCGAGGCAGCAGCTCTACGCAGCGGCGAGGTAGGTCTCCTCTTCCCCAACATCGATCTCTTTGATTTGCTTCTCTATTTCTATTCTCGGATTCAACCGATTGGGGATGGGGATCGAAGTTAGGGTTAGGGTTCCACTATTCATCTTCCCCATGAAATCTTCACGGGCGGTTCAGCTCTTACCTTCTTAAGGCCGAAACCCTCTTTTTTTCTCCTTTCCTTAACCCAGTTAGGGTTAGGATTCAACCGAACCCTCTGTTCTTATTAGACCCGCACTGGATCTAACCTTCTACTTCCTTTTCTAATCGGTTTACCCGTTCTAGTTCTAAAAACCCTAGAAACTGATGGCTCTGGTACCATTGTCAAAACTGTAGATCGTACTAGGGATAGATCCGAGGGGGTTCTTGCTGTTGAATAGTATCACGAAACCTAGAACGTCTACTAGAGCATGAGAACGAGAGAAAGAGAGGGAAGGAAGAAGGTGTTGAACCTGACACTGTAGAGGGGAGGGTTCAGTGGACGTCATGGAGTCGATGTCTGCGCTAGGGCAGCGACGGTCGGTGAAGACGGCTTTAGAGATGCGCGGTGGCGACCGACGGTGAAGACAGTGTCGATGGAGCGGGCAGTGTGGCTGGTGGCTTCCCATCACTGGCTGCGCCCCTCTCTGATCGGATTAGGGTTTAGGTGTTAGTGGGGAGCTCGGCTTAGGTCAACCTCGTGATTAGAGCCGCCGTCCCCCACCTCTTTTTATAGCGCAGGGTGATAGGATTCCTCCAGCCATGGTGGGCTAGGCACCCTCCATCAGAACGTGAATCAAAGACACATTGGGGCTGGTTAGGATTAGAGATCAATGTAGCACCGACATCTATACCGCCGACCCAGTCCTGATCACGATGCTCTTCGAGCCGGCTCCGGCGAAGAAAGGAGAGCATGGCTCATGGTTCTCAGAGCGTGTGAGGCCCAAGAGCAGCACCGATAGTCACAAAGTCATGACAGGTTGCCGATGGAGTGTGGCCATGTGGCACTCGGAGCGTGCTCCCCACCGCGTGTTCAATGACAAGGGCAATTGCGACGGCCACAGCCAGTATTTCTCCTACAAGCTCAAGAGAGAAGAACTGTAGTACATGGAGTTCAGCCATGATCAAGAAGCCAACAATGAGTGCATCCATGGTGGTGAGCCCCAGCTGGTTCTTTGCAAGATCTACAAGGCGCACACCCATTCATGCAGAAGCAATAGATTCGCGTCGAGGCTATCATGCTCTGCCTCAACACGGAAGAGGAAGGCTATCGATGAGACCTCTACTCCCATCACGGCTTTTCGATTCTCCTGCCCCAGCTTCGGCGGTTAGTTTGCAAGAATAGGTCAACTCATAAGATCAAATTGTGTGTGAGACAGCAACGTCGTAGGACAAGATCAGTGACACACCAGATTGGATCGCGTCAATGTCCAAGGCAGACGGCGAGGCAGCCACATCACAGGGGAAGATGAGTGACATATCAGATTTGTTTCCCTTGATGTCCAAGTCATCACATGGTGAGGTAGCAACATCGCAGGGAAAGATAGTTGACACATCAGACTGTTAGGATCGTTGAGTGTACCTTTGTGTAACCGTAGATCAGAGTAGACCTCTTTAGGGTTCATCTATTTCACCCTGGTTGCGCTGCAACCTCACAGACGCCGGTGTCGAGGTGTAGTAGGCGTCCTGCGCGATGAAGATGAAGTCCAGTGGTGCTGTAGTGGCGACGGTGAGGTTGATGGGCTTCCTGTCGCTGGTAGCACTACTTTGATCAGTTTAGGTTTGCTGTGGGTGGGATGACAGTGGCTCCGTTTAACCTCGTAGCCCGAGCCCTGATCCCCACCTTACCTTTTATATGTGCTATGCGATAGGGGCCCACCAACCATATTAGGGTTGGGCTCCCCCGATCAGGGAGCAAAGACAAGGGCCCATTAGGCCGTTGGGCCTATTGGTGGAGATCAACTAACATTCTCCCCCTTGATCTCATTCCATCTTTCAATTTTATATCATTTACTTTTGTTCATTCTATTACAGATTAGCGCATAGAGCATGTCTCATCGTCACGGTCCATTGCCGATAGATTTAACAGCTACAACACACTACTCTGTTCTGAAATAGATACTTATCTTTGGGTCTTCTTTTGTCCAGGAATTTTAGGCTTTCCCTTAAACCCATGCTAGCTACATGTTCTCTGAACACCATGTTCTCTGAACATGTTGGGTGGTAAGCCTTTTGTAAGCGGATCCGCGAGCATCTTTTCTGTACTTATATGCTCAAGACTTATGACTTGATCTCGGACTTTATCTTTCACAACATAATACTCTATGTCAATGTGTTTGGCAGCACCACTTGACTTATGTTGTGAGCATACTGTACTGCCAGATTATAATCGCAGTATAACTTAAGTGGTCTATAGATGTCGTCAACCACCTTCAAACCGGGTATGAACTTCTTTAGCCAGTTCACCTGCCCGTTGCCTCATAACACGTTACAAACTGTCATACATTGTGGACGATGTAATGATGGTTTGCTTTGAGCTTTTCCATAAAATAGCTCCCCTTGCGAGAGTGAATACATATCCAGACGTGGATTTTCTATCATCTCCCGTATAATCAGAATCTGAATATCCCACTATATGGAGTGAATCAGATCTTCTATACGTCATCATGAGGCCTTTCGTTCCTTGCAAATAATGCAAGACTTTCTTTACTAATTTCCATTGTTCTGTTTCAGAATTGCTCTGGAATCTGCCAAGTAACCCGGTAACAAATGCCAAGTCAGGGCGCGTACATACTTGAACATGTTGCAAGCTTCCGACAACTAAAGCATATGGAACCACTTTCATTTGATTGAGCTCATATAGGTTCCTGGGGCATTGAAAATCCCCATATCTATCGCCCTTGACTATAGGAGCAGGTGAGGGACTACATTTGTGCATACTGAATTTCTTTAAGATTCTTTCTATGTATGCCTTTTGTGACAGTTCTAATACCCCTTTTCTTCTATCTCGGTGAATCTCGATCTCTAGAACGAACGAGACTTCACCAAGATCTTTCATATCAAGTTTTGAGGACAAAAACTTCTTTGTCTCCTATAGTAGACTGACATCACTACTAGCAGGTAAGATATAATCCACATACAGGACAAGGAAGATAAACTTCCCATTCTTAAACTTTACATAGACACAATTGTCCTCTACATTCTCTTTAAAATATAAAATTCTTTATTGTCTGATCAAACATCAAGTACCACTGTCTTGAAGCTTGTTTTAATCCATAAATGGATTTTTTAGGTGACATCCCATTCGTTCTTTTCCTTCCATGACAAAATCTTTCGGTTGTGCCACGTAAACATTTTCCTCCAAGTTTCCGTTGAGAAATGCCATCTTTACATCCATCTGATGTAATTCTAAATCGTAACATGCCATTAATGCCATTATGATTCTAAAGGAAACTTTACATGAGACTAGAGAAAAGGTCTCATTGTAATCAATTCCTTCTCTTTGTATAAAGCCTTTTGCCACAAGTCACGCTTTATATATCTCTATATTCCCTTGAGAGTCAAGTTTTGTTTTGTAGACCCATTTACAGTCTACTATTTTGGCTCCTTTAGGAATTATATCCAAATCCCAAACTTTATTGATATTTATTGATTTCATTTCATCTTCCATGGCCTCAAGCCACTTTGATGAATGATCACTACTCATGGCTTCTTCAAACGAGGTGGGATCAACCACCATTTGAAATTCCTTAGTGTTGTATACTTCATAATCAGCATGAATAGCTGATTTTCTAACTCTTTGAGACTTTCTAGGGGCCTTCACATTTGGCACATCTTCTGTTTGAGGCTGCTGTTGCTCCCCCTCATGTGTGGCAATAGGTTCTATATGATCCTGAAGAACAGGTTCCTCATTGTCATTCATTGTTGCCACGAGTGGGATAACAACAGGTGCTGGCACTATAGTATCTAGCACTGTCGGTGCAGCTACAGCAGGTAGTGAGAAAAATGGCTCATGAATCATTGGAGTGGGCGCTTACACCCACTTCACTTCAAGGTCAATTTCTCGAGCTACCATGCTCCCCCTCATCAATTCATCCTCTAGGAAGACAGCATGTCTCATTTCCACAAACTTTGTATGTCTCTCTGGACAATAGAAAATAAAAACCTTTTGACTTTTCTAGGTAGCCAAACAAATGGCAACTTATTGTTTTGGGATCTAACTTCCCAATATTTGGGTTAAATACTTTAGCCTCAGCAGGGCTCCCCCCACACACGCAAGTGGTTTAGTGAGGGTACTCTTTCTGTCCACAACTCATATGGTGTTTTGGGCACCGACTTTCTTGATACTCTATTGAGAATATGAATGACGGTTTTAACGCCTCCATTCATAGGCTCAACTATAAGGTGGAGTAACTTATCATACTACGCACCATATCCATTTATTGTACGATTGCGTCTTTCAGCTACTCCATTCTGCTAAGGTTCACCCGGTATAGAATACTGGGCTACTTTGCCATTCTCCTATAAGTACCCTGCATAAGGTCCAGGAACTTGGCCATATGGGGTATGCCGACCGTAGTACTCCCCCACGGTTAGACCTGACTATCTTTATCTTTAAATTACGCTGGATTTCAACTTTTGCCTTAAATATCTATATTTATCCAATGCTTCTGTTCTTTCTTTGATTGGATAAATGTAGACATAACAGTAGTAATCATCTGTGAATGTTATGAACGAATTATTACCATCCACACTCTTTACAGGAAACTGACCACATATGTCTGTGTGAATAATCTATAAAATTCCTACGCTTCGTTTGTCATCTTTCTTTACATACTTTTCTTTTATGTATTCTGAGAGCTCTAATAGAGAAAGAATATTATTCTTAACTAGTCTTTCTATTCTCCCCCTCGAAATATGGCCTAAACAACAATGCCATAATTTCGACGATGCATCGTGAGCTCTCTTATGCCATCATTATCAGAGTAACACTCTGTCACCAGCTGCTTTATCAGTTGGGTAGCATATGTCTTTGAAGAGCCAGTGAACTGACTCTTTATTCTATCGAGGTACTCGGTGACCGTGTCACACTCTAGGATTAAGCCCACAATTTTAGGCTCAATCGTGTTCTTTATCACAGCCAAACATTTCTTGTTGGCAGTGACCCACTTCCTATGTACAAGGGCATATGATATCTTTTGGGATTCAAAAACCCTCTCTTTAGTTACCCAAGTGGCATCATGTTCATTTGTCTCCCTCACCGGTACCACACACTTAGTGGAATACGGTGAGGTGACTACCCAGTCCACCTCAGCCAAGATGAAAACCAGGTCAAACCTTTTCTTAACATAAAAATAACACCATTTGCATGCCTTGATTCCAACGTTGGTCACAATCAAAACATACAATTATTCTTATACACTAATTCTACATCACCGTTGGGCAGAGATAGAATTAATGTATAAAATCATTAAAATTCACAACTGTTCTTACACACTAATTTTATATCACCGTTGGGCAGAAGTAGAATTAATGCATAAATCATTAAAATTTACAACTGTTCTTATACAATAATTCTACATCACCGTTGGGCAGAAATAGAATTAATGCATAAATCATTAAAATTACGATATTGTTATTACCAACGTTGGTCAGAAAATAACAACATCATAATCATGTCAAAATCTTTTTTCTCCAATTAAATACCACATTGGTTTAAAATAACTGGAGAATCAACAATTTCTTTAGCAGCGGAATAACTTTCTTTTTCTTCAATTAAATATCACGTTGGTATAAATTAACTGAAGAATAAACAATTTCTCTTTAGCAGCGGAAAAATAATTCAATTTCTTGAATTTTACCCACTGGGAAAAAATACTTTTTCTATTTTCTTTAAGCCAATAATCAATTTCCAGGAAATAAACATTTACTGGAAAAAGAAAAAACAGAAACTGCTTCAATTCAGTATTGTACATTCAGTCCAGCCGGCAAAACGGCCCAGCCCATCTCCCTTGACGCGCGCCCGGCCGCACCCAGGCCACAACCTGGGCCTGGGCTGGCAAAGCCGCTCGGCCGCGCGCGCCCACCTGGGCCGCATCGCTGGCCCGTTCAATCTCGGTCATCCGTTCCGATCAGACGGTGGCGCGCGCGGATAGGGAGAACAAAAGCCCCGCTCGCGGCCGGCCTGTCTCCCAAAACCCTAGCGGCCTCATTCGCTTCCTGTTCTTTCTCTCTCTTCGCTCTCTCTCTTCTCTCCTCACACAGTAGCGAGGCGAGCGCAACTGAGCGAGCAACGAGCGAGGACCGGTAGAGCCATGGCGCCGCCGCCGGCCCCCTCGCTGGTGCGCGTGCTCCCCAATGGGTGAGCACGCTGCCGTCGAGCGGCCTGGCCGCGGCGCCCCCTTGGCCGAGCCCGGCGAGGGGCTGCCCCCGGCTCGGCCCTTCTTCTCCCGCGCCGGCGAAGGGTTTTCCCGACGCACGGCGAAGTTGGTCCATTCCCCCTTCCCTTTCTCCTTTCCCATCCCCTTCTTCTTTTCGATTTGGATTGTGTTCTTCTTTTTTCTGAACCGAGGTGGGGATTAGAGTTAGGGTTAGGGTTTCTTTTCTGATTCGATTCGACCGATTCGAATTTTCTCTTCTTTTGATTTCTTTTCTTTTTGGAGTTCATCTGAATCGGGATCTAGGGTTAGGGTTCGAGTTCTGACCCCTGTTCTTCTTCTTTCTTTGGATTTTCTTTCTTTTCTTTGATTTCTTTTTCTTTTCGGAGTTCATCCGAATGGTTTTCCCCTTTTCCCTTTCTCCATGCGAGTTAGGGTTTGGGTTCGGTTGAACCCGATTTGTTTTGATTCGAGATCGAGATGCTAGGGTTCACTGTTCTTCCCCGAGACTGATTCCTTCCCCTTCTCCCCCCTTCCCCTTCTTCTTTTGGGATCAACCCGATTTGGGATGGGGTTAAAATTAGGGTTAGGTCTTAGGGTTCGGTCAAATCCGAACCCACTCCTTCTTTCTACTGTTTCTCTTCCCGTTGAAGGCTTTTACGGGTTTAGGGTTCGTGAACCCCTTCTCTGTTCAGATCCGTAAGAAACTATTTTTTTTTCTTGCCGCACCGGCACTTTTCCCCGCGCGGTGGCGGTGGTGACCGGGGTTACAGTGACGTCCGCCACCCCCGGTCCATTTTTCGTTTCTTTTACCCGATTAGGGTTAGGGTTACACAAGGCAATCTGGCTCTGGTACCATTGTTAGCATCGTATGAGTGTACCTTTGTGTAACCGTAGATCGGAGTAGACTCTTTAGAGTTCATCTATTTCGCACTGGTTGCGCTGCAACCTCGTGGACGCCGGTGTCGAGGTGTAGTAGGCATCCTGCGCGATGAAGATGAAGTCTAGTGGCGCTGCAGTGGCGACGATGAGGTTGATGGGCTTTCCGTCGCTGGCTACTTTGATCGGTTTAGGTTTACTGTGGGTGGAATGACAGCGGCTCCGTTGAACCTCGTAGCCCGAGCTCTGATCCCCACCATACCTTTTATATGTGCTTTGCGACAGGGACCCACCAACCGTATTAGAGTTGGACTTCTCCGATCAGGAAGCAAAGATAAAAATCCAATAGACCGTTGAGCCTATCCGTGAAGATCACAAACGGCATTGCGGTGATGTCCGAGGCAGACGGCGAGGCAGCAACGTCGCAATTGAAGGTCGGCGACACATCATATTTTTCCAGATTTTGGCCTGAACCAGAGGCGGCGTTCGACTGTGGCTACTCGATGACTGGCGGCGCTCTTCCTACACTCGAGAACAGCTCCAGGGAAATTGTCAGGGACGTCGGCGACTTGTTCTGCGGGCGGGATGCTTGGTCCTCTACTTTTCGTACCAACCATGAAACCATGGCGTTCGAGTGCGGCATGCCCTCTGCTCCCGTCCTGCCGCCGAGGGAGGCGTCTTGGTGGTCCGGCACCGGCAGCCACGACCTTTGGAGTTAATCATGTGACTAGTGGTTGCTGCTGTCCACTGAGAAGTGACTGACAAAGATTTTGGGCAAAGTTCTTCGAGTTCCATTTTAGTTGCTGTAAGGACATGTTCTTTAATTACCTATTGTATTGACTATTCAGACCTTGATATATGTGTGTTGACGGGTATTAAATTGATTGATCTATAGATTATTACAATAGTAATGTTACTGTAACAGCCCAGAGCTGACAAGTTTGTTGAATCTGAAACTTTGAGTGCTTATTCAGTTATAATTTCTGTACGATCTTTCTTGTGTAAATGTGCCGAAAGCCTTAGTTTGGTGTACATGCTGAGGGCGGAAGCCGATACCAGCCGTCACTGTCAGCAAGTTAAAACTTTTATGTATTTTGATCACGTTTGCATCAAAGAATTGTCGAGTCTAAACTCAAATTCTGTCTTGACTTCTTTAAGCTATATGGGAGTGCTGAAACAGTAAAAGGACATGTGATTTGCCGCTCGACATGTTCAATCTGGCTATCGCTCGACATGTTCAGAAAAAAGTAAGAGAGAAACGATGTGATCCAGTCATCCAACGCCATTGTGTTCTTCCTTGTCCTGATAAAGCTGGGCAGCAAGGCAAGCATGTGATTTGCCGCGCATAATAAAATGATAAAGGCCATGTTCGCTTCTCTTATAATCCGTACTTTTCAGCTTGTTTTTTTAATCAGAACAATGTTTTTCTCTCGCAACAAATCAGTCGGAAACAGTGTTTCGGCTTTTTTCAGCGAAACGAACGGGGCCAAAAAGCGAGGTCTCAGATAGCTTCTTCAAGCAGTTGAAAGGGCATAAACACCCCGCTGACGCTTGCTAAACGTTGTTCACATGTTCAGTTTGGTTCCATTTCTAGTTTTCTAAGCTCGTTTCCAGCGGCTGCACTACACATCGACCATCTCACTGTAAGCAGCAATCATAGATGGGAATATAGCTAGGGATCAGAAGAGCAAGCACAGGAATTGGGGAGTTCGGAGGAATATAGTTTAGAACAGATGAGTGCTTGAGAAGTGGATTACAATTTTGATTCAATGTTGTTTTCCCCTTTCCTTCAGCTAACGCTCAAATTCTAATCGCCTACGTCTCCTCTGCGTAGCTGGCGTCGACTCACACCCAGTCTAGGCCTTGGACCCGAGAGCTGGGCCGGCGCTCACGTGCACTCCTCCTTGGCCCATCTTCCTTGCTGTTGCCGAGCACGGTGTTGTCGTCGTCAGTACTCGGTACAGCAGTGTGTGAAGCCATGTTGCTGACATCCCCCCCTTGTTGTGAACCAGCTTGCCCCCAAGCTGGCGCTCGAGGGAAGCGTTGCCGGAGAGCTTCCATGTCCTCCCAGGTCGCCAAGGATGCAGGGATGCAGACCATTGGATCAGGCCTTGAAGGCGAACGTCAGTTCCTGATGCTGCCACTCTTTTCTGAAGAATACGCTCAGGTACCTGCAAGCCATCAACAATATGTGGTAATGGTTGAGCGGTATGAGACACTGGGATAGCACCTTTGAGCTGTGAGCCTGTGACACATGGAAAACGGGGTGCACAGATGAAGATTCCGGCAGCTTCAGTTTATAGGCAACTGTCCCAATCTTCTCAGTGATGAGGTAGGGTCCGAAGAAACGGAAGGACAGCTTCTGACTGGCACGATTTGGAACCGAAGTCTGCACATAAGGCTGCAGTTTCACGTACACCCAACTGCCAACTGAGAATGAACGCTCAGTTCGGTTTTTATCGGCCTGCATCTTCATGCGATTCTTTGCCCCAGCAAGATGTTGCTGTATAAGGGTTTGTATCATTGAGGGCTTGTTTAGTTGGGTGAAATTTAGGAATTTGGCTACCGTAGCATTTTCGTTTTTATTTGGCAATTAGTATTTAATCATGGACTAATTAGGCTTAAAACGTTCGTCTCGCGATTTCCAACCAAGCTGTGCAATTAGTTTTTTTTCGTCTATATTTAATGCCCCATGCACGTATCGCAAGATTCGATGTGATAGCTACTGTAACACTTTTTGGAAAAACTTTTTGGAACTAAGGCCCTGTTTAGATTCCAAAAATTTTCAACCCAAAGTGTCACATCGAATCTTGCGGCACATGCATGGAGTACTAAATATAGACGAAAAACAAAACTAATTACACAGTTAGGTGAGAAATTGCGAGACGAAACTTTCGAACCTAATTAGTCCATAATTAGATATTAATTACCAAATACAAACGAAAGTGCTACAGTAGCCCCACAGTAGCCAAACCCAAAAAATTTTGGGAACTAAACACGCCCTAAATAAGGCCTGATTTCTGCTGGAGCCAATCATCCAGAGTAGCCACAGGACAAGCAGCCGAAGGATCCAGCCCCAACTGCCATGGAGTCTGACCATAGAGCACAAAGAATGGTGATTGATTCAGTGCCGAGTGCCATGACGCATTGTACCAAAACTCTGCTAGATGAGTCTGACCAAATGCGACAGAGAGGAGGGGGAGGCGAGGAGTGGAGGTGGCGGCGGCCGCCGGCGAGCTCCCCCTCGGGTCGCTTGATGCTGGATCCGGCGAAATAGCTGGCGGAGGAGGCGAGTCCGGCGAAGTAGCAGCCGGATCAAGCCATGTAAGCCCGAGCCCGTCCAGCATGCTGGGCTAGCCCGGGGCCCACAGAGAGAGGGAAGGCAGAAGGGGAAGCAGGGGCAGCCGTGGGAGGTGGCGGCGGTCGTCGGCGTGCTCGTCCCCGAGGCGGATCCGACTGGAGGTGGCGGCCGCGCACCCACGCGTGGCAGGAGGAGGCAGGGGCAGCCCGCGGGAGGTGACTGTGGACGCCACCAAGGAGGATCCAACCGCGTGCAGCAAGAGGAGGTAGGGCCGTAGGGGCACTCCACAGAGGGGGCGGGCGGCACGCCGGTCGTCGGATCTGGATCCCGACCGGCGAGAGGAGGTGAGGAGCCTCGAGCCCACAGCGGCGCACCCCACCGACGGAGTGGAGAAAGAAGGACGGAGGAGCGAGCCAGGCGAGGGTGAGTTGGGCGGGACACGGGGAGGAGCGAGAGTGCGACGCACGGTGGGGAGCCTACGGTGCCGCACCTGGCCGTCGAACGAAGAGAGGGAGTGAGGGAGAGAAGAGATGCGAGTCGAAGGCGAGAGTAGCGATGCTGCTCGCGACGCAAATGGGAAAGGGATACGAGGAAATGAGATAGGGTTAGGGGGAGCCAGGGAGGTGAGCTGGGGGGGGGGGGGGGGCGGCCACGCGGGGTTGGTAGGCCAGGCTGCCACCGGGCCGTACGCTTTGGAGCGGGCCGTGCCGTGCCGGCCCACGTGCCTAGGGTAAGGCCCAGACATGGCCTGCTTCTCCGGACCATGCTTGGAGCGGACAAAAAAACGGGCCTCATGTCCGGCCGATGGACTCGGCCTATATGGCCATATATAGCCGTGCGCCGAACAAGAGCGCGCGAATTTCCCAGGCAAATCATCGAGCGCTGCTGGCTTGTACGGCTGCTGTTGCCGCTGCAGGGAGGCCTACGCGTGGCCCATGTGCACGAGCGGACGCAGCATCGGCGCGGGATTTATGACTACGACGTCCAGGTAGGTACGTGTATTTTCTTACGTTGTATGTTTTCTTCTCTTTTTTTTTCTTTTTTTTTCCTTTCCTTTTCTTTTCTTTTCTTTTTCTCTGTTTTTCCTTTACGTGCTTCATTTTTATTTACATTTTTCTTTTTTGCTCTAGGTGATTTTTATTATTCTTTTTATTTTTTATGTTTCTTTTATTTCTTTTTTCTTTCCTTTTCTTTCCTCTTTTTATTATTTTTCTATTTCAAACTTTCTTTTTTGTTTTATGTGCTTTTTTATTATTTTATTTTTTCTATTTTATGTTTATAATATTTTTTATTTATTTTTCCGTTTTCTTTTTTCTTTTCTATATTATTTTTTTATGTTCGCGTGTTCTAACCGTCTGTTTGGTTGTGGAATCAGTGGGTTGGAGTGGCTCCAACCCACGTTTTGGGGACGGCTCCAACCCTTGATTTGTTTGGTTGCGAGAATGAGTTCGATCCGTCTTCTGTTTGGTTGGAGAACTGAGATGGGGTCGGATCCATCCCATTTTCTGTTTGGTTGGATGGATTCAAACAGAACCTGCATATGGTCACCTTTGCACTGAAATGGTGAGGTTACCCTCCTCAATTTATGCAACACATAGCAATATTTGTGCTCAACACATAGCAATATTTCATATGCTTGCACCATGCATCAAAGATCAGCACACAAAATAATATAACAGGCACATATAAAAGTCTTGGCCATATTACAAATAAAAGTCTTAGGCCATATCCATAGGCACATTACACACTAATATCAAGTCTGATGCTTGCACGATGCATCAAGTTCAAGCCTTACACAATATATAGCAAGTTCAAGGCTTCCACATAGCAAGACACAAGCTTGCTTAGACCACAAATATAAAGTTCTATGTGGTACTAACAAAAGAACCATCACATGACTACAACTTACCCTTACTGCCCAGGGTAGTTGTCAGCAATGTGCTTTGCAACCCAATTGAATTTATGTTCAAAAGGCAAGGAGTTGAAAGCTCTAGCTATGTGAAGATGTTGGACCAAGTAGGAATGGTAGAAGGATAAGTGAGTCGAATTGAAACTACCACTCATAGCCATCAAGTTGTCATACAAATCATCCGGCACATCATTGTCAGGTTTCTCCGCTTCCTTTATCGCCTTGGCTAACTTGGTACTTTCCCATTTAATTGCAGCAACCAATGGATCTTGGTCAGTCATGGCCCTCTTCTTGCCCTTGTCCCTCTTCTTAGGATTGGTGGCCTTGGTAGCCGATGAAGTTGCCGCATTGTTGTCTTCATTTGCATTCCTATCACTCTGTACCTCCATCCTCTACACCTCATTGTCTCAGTCATCTGTACTGTCTTCCTGTGTACCTAGAGGCACACCCGAGTCCTTTGCAAACTTGCCTGTAGCCATGGTACTTCCAAATATTGTGTGCATCTCCTCAAAGTGTTGAATAGGCTTGTTTAGAAAATCAGCATCAGACTTGTGATCCTGCAATATATGTACAATTTTAGCAACTACTATTATGTGACAACTAATAATTCAGCAACTATTATTAGATTATTATATGTGAGAACTAATAATTCAGCAAATACCTTAATATGATTGTTGTAGTGCTCATCATCAAGAGTTATAGTGAAGGTATCTTCATCCCAACCAGCAGCACTCAAACCACGAAGGTCACATATTTTATGAAACTTCTTTTGCCATGTCTTAAGATGATTCTTAACCTGCTCACCACTGTGCACAATGCCAAATTTCTCTTGAAGAGCCTTTGCACACCCATTGTAGCGAACCATCTTGAAGATGGATGAAGTCTTGGTGCCATTAACCACTAAATTGGCAAGGTATTCGAGCATGTAGGCTGACCAAGTTGAAGTCCAAGTAGCATGTCCACCAGTCCCTGCACTACCCTCTACTTCCATTCCCCTACAAAATAAATAATGCAATATATGTCCTCAAATAATAATGCCAACAAAGTAGCAAACAACGTGGCAATCAAATATCTGTAGAAATATGTCCTCAAATACAATTTCAGCCCTCAAATACAATTATTACATTGTCCAAGAAAAAAATACAACACATATTACATTGACCGATACTAGTTTCCATGGCTTTGACGATCTGCCCACATTTGGGTAGCCAGGCCTTCCCTAAAAGCTAGCATAATGGCATTCTCACTTGCTGTCCCAGCATATGTGGTGTGCTGGGTGTCCTCATCGTTGTCACTTGGTATATTGAATTCATCACTCCCATCTTCAATCACCCAATTATAAATGATGCAGCAAGCAACAACAATATCAACTTGAGTTTCATAAGGAAAAAAAGGAGAGGCATCATCAAGTACTTTGAATCTCCTTTTTAGTGCTCCAAATGCTTGCTCTACTATGATTCTCAATGAGCAGTGCCTACGGTTGAACAATTCCGTCTCATTTTGCACCGGATTCCTCCCCCATTCATTCAAGTGGTATCGTACACCCCAAAAAGGGGGTAAAAATTCTGGTTTTGCTCCATATCCAGCATCAACTAGGTGATATTTACCTAACATATGATGCATAGTTAGGTTACATCTCAATGATCCATTAATTTTGATGAACAAATTTATGGACAAGACATAGGTTCTTGTATTACCTTGTGGCACACGAAGGCCACCCTCACGTGTTAAAGCATCACGTAAAACTAGTGCGTCATGTGCTGTCCCCTCCCATCCGGCCAACACATAGGTGAACTTTTGGTCAAAATCTACGGCTGCCAGTACATTTTGAGTACAATGCTTGTATCTACCACGAAAAGCATGCTGCATTTCCTTTGGAATAGTGGCTCTTATATGTGTACCATCAAGTGCTCCTATACAATCCTACGTGATGTTCAAAGAAGTCAAGATTAGGTCAATTAGGTTTGGCAAAAAATAAACTTAGAATATGACATAAGGTTGAGCTTCACACCTTAAAGTATGGATACCACCTTGGGTCTCCTTCAATTTTAGCTGGAGTGTCCAATGAAGGAGGCCTAATATAATCATCTCATAGCTCACCAATAGCATGAAGTACTTTGTTAAAATAACGACTGACCGTTTCTCTGGATCTACCAAAATTGGTTGCAATTACTCTATTCCTAACATTGTGCCCCCACAGTATGCAAAAACATTGCCACTTGCTCCTCAACACACATATGAACGGTATCTTCAAGTAAACCACGATCTCTAAACAACTTACAAAACCTAAAGAAACGTGCTTTGTTCATTCTCAGCATGTTTACACAAGTTGTGTCATCCTTCTAGATTTTGTCATTGAGGTATTCCATTCTCTTCCTATCCCTTTCATATATTGGTGCATAAGTAATCTCTTCCCTTCTTGCAACTCATTTTCTTTTTCTAGACCGAACAACAATTGCCATGACACACAACAACCAATGTGCAGCAGCAGCAAAAACAAATGCCTTGAGCCTGTTATTCATCTACATACAGCAGCACAATCAAGCACACCAGCACAATCAATATAGATCAGGTAGGTAAAAAGCAAATATTCAGAAGCAGACCCCATCCAATTCCATATAAGAGGTAACATGGTCTTAAAATTCATGTAGTTTGGTTCAAAGTTACTTACAATTTAAGTCTAAGCACAATATACTACTGAAAGACCATCCATAGTTTGTTTCTATTCATAGGAAAAGGGTGCTCCTAACCATCTAGGCGTTGTACAATAGAACAAGACTAAACCAGTACTCACCTGCAGGGATCCGGGGCAGAGGGCCGACCTGGCGCCGGTCCAGGGCATATGGCGGGGCGACGCAGAGGGCGGCGCGACCCTGGCGGAGATGCGGCGCCGGTCCGGGGCAGAGGCCGGTGGGCGGGCGGCTCCTCGGGCGGACCTGGAGGCGGGCGGGGCGGCTCCTCGGGCGCGGTGGGGCGGCTCCTCGGGCGTGGCGGACCAGGCGGGGCCGGCACGATGGCCAGGCCGGCGCTGCGCGCCCCTGGCGTAGATGCGGGGCTCGGCGCTGGGCGGTGGCGGTCTGATGGGGCGGTCGAGTGGAGGGGAGGTGAAGGGATAAGGTTTGGGGTTACTGCAGCGCACGTGAATTTCTTAACCCGAGCGGAGCGGCTCCGTCCGCCAGATTTCGACGGAGCAACCGAACCCGCATATTGGAGGAATATTCTCCTGGGGTCGAACCCAACCCATCCCAAACCTCCATCCAAATAACCAGAAAATGGGTCGAACCCATTCGGGTTGGCTCCTGCACTCCAACCAAACAGACGGTAAATGTGATGTTCTAATTTTATCTTTTCTTTTCCTTTTTCATTTTGATTTATTTTTATTTGTTTCTTTTTCTAATTATGTTTTTATTTGATTCATGTTTTTTTATTTTTTAATCTTTCTTTATTATTTTTTTTCTTTTTATTTTATTTTATTTTATTTTATTTTATTTTATTTTTATTTTTTTCCTTTTTCTTTTTTCTTTTTGTGAATCATTCATTTTTTATTATCTTTTTAAGTTTTATGTGTTTATTATTATTTTTGTTTTATTATATTTTTAACTTTCTTTTTTTTCTTATTATTTTTTATAATGCTCTATGTTGTTTTTGTGATGTTTATGTGTATACATGTGATGTTTTATGTTTTTTTATGTTCACGTGTTATACATGTGATGTTCTATAATGTTTTTATTATGTTCATGTGGTATGCATGTAATGTTCTATGATGTATTTTTACGATGTTGGCGGAACATACATGCGATGTTCTCGTAGTATACATGTGATTCTATCGTGGTTTTTTTATGTTCATACAACATACATGTGATGTTCTATGATGTATTTAGTTATGTTCACATAATATATATGCGATGTTTTATAATGTATTCAGTGATGTTTTATGGTGTATTTAGTGATGTTCACTTAGTAGACATGTGTTCTATAATGTATTTAGTGATGTTCACGTAATATATATGCGATGTTCTATAATGTATTCAATGATGTTCTATGGTGTATTAGTGATGTTCACTTAGTACACATGTGATGTTCTATAATATATTTTAGGATGTTTTAAAAAGTATCTATATGATGTTCTTTTATTTTTTTCTATTACATGTTTTTATTTTTTTCCTTATAATTTGCTCTAGATTTTATTATTATTTATTTATGTTATGTATTTACTTGTATGTATATTATAATACCAATTTTATGAACCTAAAACTAGAATATTGTTCTTCTAAAAAGATAACATTTTTCTTACGAAGACGAAACATCGTTCTCTAAACCAAGAACATCATCTTTGCTCAATAAAAAGTGTTCTATCTTTATAAAATTAATGTTTGTTAATGAATTTTATCTAAATATATCGATGTGGGGTCTTATTCTGAAGCATTTATTATAAGAAACAAAGTGGCGTAATCGAAATTTAATTTGGATACTCGATTTAGTAGTTATGACTTTTTTTGTTTGTATCGCACGCAAATCAATGAAATGGATTTTAGTTTGTATCGCACGCAAATCAATGAAATGGAAAAAATAATCTGTCCTCCCTCACTTCCTGCGTGCCTGCTTCCCGCGCAGCGCGCGTTGCAACCTTGCCGGCGTGAGGTTCGGTAGGAATATTGGGCGGGAAAGCGGCTGGATGGCTATTACCGTCCGATTGATTGGATTTTAACACGCCCCACTCTGTCGGCCTATACAGGATAGCTTCACGCGTAGCTATGGCCTGCCGTGTCAAACTGTTCAAACACAATGGTTCAAATTTCTATATTCTACTGCTAGCTGCAGAGAACCATCAGAAAGGTAAGGCCCTGTTTAGTTGCCAAAAAATTTTGCATAGTAACCGTCACATCGAATCTTGCGGCACATGCATGGAGTACTAAATGTAGATGAAAAAAAAAACTAATTACACAGTTGGTCGAGAAATCGCGAGACGAAACTTTTGAACCTAATTAATCCATAATTAGATACTAATTACCAAATACAAACGAAATGCTACAGTGAGCCAAAATCCAAAAATTTTTGGATCTAAACGCACCCTAAATTGCAAAAGAAAAAGCAAGAAAAAAAAGGAAAAAACTTCGGGCTTTGCACTGCTGACCTGTCGATGAATTTCATATTTCAAAACAAAGGTAGCAACAAATGAACCAACTTTATCAAAGATAAGGCAGATTTTTTACTTTAAATTCAAGAATTCTATGATTTGGAACGTGATCTAAATAAAATTTACCCTTGGAGAGGGTTGCCATCTATTTGTCCATGAACTTCAGGCTCGACAACTGTGTTACAACAGGCTAGCCCTGGAACTAAAGAAGAGAGCAGCGTATTAGAAGCAGCAAGGGAAATTCAAGGCAATCCACGAAGGAGACAGAAACACTAAATTTTTCACGCACACGCGACTGCTCGTCTACGGAGAAACACCCTAAGAAACATCGTGGTGGATGGTGTGCAGGTCACTAACCATGTTGTCAAAGTGCAAGCGCTCAGTACATACTTCAAATCAATCATTGGAGTACTTGGAAACTCTGTATGGCACTTCAGCTGTGAAGCACTGTACCGAGAATTCCCCAAAGCAACGGAAGCACTTACGCTCGAAATCCTTATTTTGGTTTTGGATAATTGATGAAACCTAAGACTGAACTTGGATATAAGTGTATGAATTAGGTGAGGTAGTCCAATCTAAGTGGTGAAGCTAGATGATGGTCATGGTGAAGGTGATGGCCACAAAAGAGATGATCAAGTGCTTCATATTGGAAAAGAAGAAAAAGAAAAACAAAAATAGGCTAAGGCAAAGGTATATTGATATGAGCCATTTTTGGTTTGCACTCAAGATACCATAGAGGGTGTGAGTCATTTAGTATTGATAGCCGTACTATAAAGAGAAGAATTCTTTGGCTAAACGGTTTATCGAGTGCCACTAGGTGACATTGTTCTTGCATATGCATTTAGGAGCCTAGTGTGCTAACTTTGACCCTTGCAAAATGCTTTGAAAATACTAACACACGTGCACACAAGTTCTACACTTTGTGGTTAGCAAGTTGGAAGCAAGGACGAAGTGGTTGAGGACTTAGAAAAAGAAAAGGAGGTGAAAGTCCTCGACCGGACGCTGGCCGCGGGGTGACCAGACTCACCCCGGTGCGTCCGGTCATTTATAGGCGGCGACGCAGTGACTGGCCGAGAGCTGTCACACCCTAAAATTTCTGATTTTGGGTTGTGCATAGAAAACACTAAATAAAATGAATGGTTTTAATATTTGGATACAATTTATCAAGTTTAGTTTAAGCTAGCGCATATTTAGTTATAGGAAACATGTGAATTTTAAACTTTTTCTAATTTTGACGAGCGTTTGGATGATGTGATGTTTGCTTATTGCATGACTTTGTGTTATGAGTGAGTAAAATTTTCAAAACGCGTTTAGTTAGTCATTTGTTTTTCTTAAAGGCATATTTGTCTTACTCTAAAATTAAGTCCCTTCTTTTTATAGCTTAGTCTTTTCGGTTGGAGCTTCCCAAATCCTCTTCCTATGCTCCAGATGATTTTGTTGAGTTTATCAACCATCAATCTATCTATGTCATATTCGGGAATTTTCTGGCTTTTCCTAGAATTTTTTCCATTTTTTACGAGCATAATCTATTTTTTATATCTTTCAATGGACTCAAATACTTTATTTGGGTTCGGTTCATTGTGTTCCAAACTATCATATTCCCTTTGCAGTTTTCTTGCTGGCTGGTTTGGGCCATCTTGCTGCATTGGTACAGCATGGCGGCCACATACCCTGGTCGAAGGAGACGCAAAAATGAAATCACCACCAGAATTCACCACCAGGCTGCTGGGCCCTCGTGTCTTGCCTTGTTGGTACGTCGATCACGATGTGTCAGCCTCTCCTCTCTCATGGATTAGGCTTACAAGTCGAAACCAAATCTTCTATTGTGCGATGGACTCCCGTGCTAGCATATAAGTCCTATAATGACATGTTAGATTGATCTCCTCGGGCCCTTGGATCTACGCTGAAGGTCTTTATGTGGTTTTGGTAATTGAGTGACAACTTAGGTGAAAGGTTCTAATGGCTAGAGGGAGGGTGAATAGCTTATTTCAAAATTTCTACAACAACACTTAACAAACCGGTTAGACAATTATAAGGCGAAGCAAGTGTTACGTTAACCTACTAAAAATGCAAGCCACCTACCACAATTCTAGTTTATATAGATTCTATCTACACAATAGCTATGACACTACACTAAGTTAGCGTGCTCTCAAAAGCTAACTAAAGAGCCACGCTAACCAAACTAACAAGCTCTCACAACTAGCTACACTAAAGAGCTTGACAACTAGTTTGCGGTAATATAGAGAGTAAGCAAGATAGTTATACCGTCATGTCGATGAGTGAACCAATCAATCACAAGGATGAATACCAATGAAAATCAATCACCTCGGAATCAAATGATGAACACAATGATTTTTAATCGAGGTTCACCTGCTTGCCGACTAGCTACTCCTCGTTGTGGCGATTCACTCACTTGGAGGTTCACGAGCTAATTGACATCACACGCCAAACCCTCAATAGGGTGCTGCACAACCAGCACAAGATAAGGATGACACAAGCCACGAGCAATCCACTAGAGTACCTTTTGGCTCTCCGCCAGAGAAAGGTCAAGAACCCCTCACAATCACCACGATCGGAACCGGAGGCAATCATCAACCTCCGCTCGATGTTCCTCGCTGCTCCAAGCCATCTAGGTGGCGGCAACCACCAAGAGTAACAAGCGAATCCCACAGTGAAACATGAATACCAAGTGCCTCTAGATGCAAACACTCAAGCAATGCTCTTGGATTCTCTCCCAATCTCACAAAGATGACGAATCAATGATGGAGATGAGTGGAAGGGCTTTGACTAAGCTCACAAGGTTGCTATGTCAATGAAAATGGCCAAGAGAGCGAGCTTGAGCCGGCCATGTGGCTTAAATAGAAGCCCCTACGAAATGGAGCCGTTGTACCCCTTCACTGGGCACAACATGGGGTGACCGGACGCTGGACCTCAGTGTCCGGTCACGCAATGCGTGCCATGTGTCCCCTCTCTTCAAATGATGTTCGTCGGATTTCAACGGTCATCTGCTGACCGGACGCAGCGCACAAACTGACCGGACGCTCAGCCTTTAGCGTCCGGTCGTTTTCAGTAAGGTTCTAGAAACGAATTTCTTCGACCGGACACGTCCGGTCATGCTTGACCGGACCCTGCCAGCGTCCGGTCTCACAGTGACTTTCTTCCGCGTTGCCCGACAATAGGACTGGACGTTGGACCTCAGTGTCCGGTCAGTCCAAGACCCAGCGTCCGGTCGATGATCGACGCTGGCGTCTACGCTGCCACACTTGATCGGACGCACCGGTCCCTCTGAGACCAGCGTCTAGTCACTCAGTGACCAGCGAGACTAACTCTTTTTCACCTTTAACTTCTTCACCCTTGCTCAAATATGCCAACCACCAAGTGTATCACTTTGTGCATATGTGTTAGCATATTTTCACAAACATTTTCAAGGGTGTTAGCATTCCACTAGATCCTAAATGCATATGCAATGAGTTAGAGCATCTAGTGGCACTTTGATAACCGTATTTCGATATGAGTTTCACCCCTCTTAATAGTATGGCTATCAAACCTAAATGTGATCACACTCTCTAAGTGTCTTGATCATCAAAACAAAAATAGCTCCTACAATTTATACATTTGCCTTGAGCCTTTTGTTTTTCTCTTTCTTCTTTTCAAGTCCAAGCACTTGATCATCACCATGGCATCACCATCATTATGTCATGATCTTCATTTGCTTCACCACTTGGAATGTGCTACCTATCTCATGATCACTTGATAAACTAGGTTAGCACTTAGGGTTTCATCAATTTACCAAAACCAGACTAGAGCTTTCACTAGGAGGACTAATTGTGTTTATGTAAGATACACAAGTGATTAGTCCATAGGTACATGTATGTGAGCAACATATGCCATGAAGGTGAAAATGGCTCGAAGATATTGCAAAGCTCACACATATGATGATGAAGGAGCTCATTGCACATGAGACATGACATTGGGTCATGAGATCAAGGCGGAGAAGATCAAGACAAGACTTGGCTTGATGGATCGGTTCCAAGCATGAAGGGCAAGTCAGAGGCTTTGGAGCAATGGACCGCATGGCGGTGAAGCTTAAAGAAAGACTTGGCGCCGATGGACAAAGGCAACGGTGAAAAGTAAGTAAAGTCAAGATCGATGAACCAATACGGTCACGTGATGATATAAAGTGGATCATATCATTTGATGATTGGTTGGTGCATATGTTGCATCAACATTGAAGGAGAAGGAATGGAATGCGCAAGACAAAGGTATAACCTAGGGCATTTCATTTCACCAGTCATAGGTGTGTAGAGAAGTTTATGACCAGATTTAGGATAGATGGTCGTACTATCAAGAGGAGCAAACTTGTTTGCATATCAGTCATCTAGTGCCACTCGAGTGATCTAACTTTGCATCGTCGCTGAGATCAAGTGGCGTGGCAAGTTGAGTGGCTAATCCTTTATAAAGTGTTTGTGAAAAGCTAACACACATACACATGGTGGTGTACACTTGGTGGTGTTGGCACATTTATAAAGGAGAAGAAGTTGGAGTTGATGTGGATCAACTCGGTAAGAAAAAGGTTTTGAAAATTCACCGGTGGAGTGTCACAGAGTGCACCAAACGCTGGCAATGCAGTGACCGAACGCTAGGGTTCTGCGTCCAATCAGTGGTAGCAGTGAAGGCGTAGGCGTCGGTCTTCGACCGGACACTAAGTCACTTCATGACCGGATGCTGGGTGGGTGCATCCGGTCCCACTAATCTGGTGGCACAGAGAAAAGGAGAAAGGACCGGGCGCTGATGCTGCGTCTAATCGTGACCGATCGGACACGTTCGGTCATGGTTGAGCATCTCTTGGAGCTTACTTGAAGTGACCGAACGCTGGAGTCCTGCGTCCGGTCGTGATCAAACTGACGCATCCGGTCGTGAATGGAACCTCTCTGGAAATGACCGGACTCAATAGAGGTGCGTCCGGTCTTTGCACTGTGCTGCGTCCGGTCATCACTTGACCATTGAGATCAAGCAACTGAGGTTGAACAAAGGTGACATGTGGCGTGCATCTGTTGACTGGAAGCTGGCAGGGTGCGTCTGGTCGATCTGATCGGAGCGTCCGGTCACCCTGAGTTGTGCCTAGTGAAGGGGTACAACGGCTCTATTTTTATGGGGGCTATAAATAAAAGGGAGTCTCAGCCTTGGGCTGTTTACTGAGCATACTAGAGCTTTGGTGGCTTATGTGGTAGTGCTTGGGAGCCCTCTAACTCACTTAAGCTTGATAGTGTTCATCTGATCGAGTGAGTGAGCGATTCTAGTGCGATTGCATCATGAGGTTGCATCGAGTGACACTAGGTGATAAAGTTGCAAGCCAATGGTGCTTGTTACTCTTAGAGGTTGCCACCTCCTAGATGGCTTGGTGGTGGTCTCTGTCGAAGCCCGCAAGAAGCTTGTGCGGTGCTCCGGAGAAGAGCTTTATGAGGGGCACTGTGCTCGCCCCGCGGGAGCCACGAAGAGCAACTCTAGTTGAGTGTGCCATTGAGCTACCATCACTTTCAGGGTAGGTTCTTATGGTGTCCGACGTGTGGGCTTAGCGGGTGATGCTAATTAGTCGCCGAACCACCAAGTGAGCGGTCGACACAATGTGGACGTAGCGTGTTGGCAAGCACGTGAACCTCGGGAGAAAATCACCGTGTCAACATTATTCTTCCCGTTGGTTTGCAATCCCCTTACACAAGCTTGTAGTTACTTTCATATACATTATGCTTGTATAGTTGCTCTTGTAATTAGTTAGCTTGTGTAGCTCACTAGTTACCTTCTTGCTTGTGTAGCATAGAAGTAGCTCCCGTGCTTGGCTAATTTGGTTTGTGTAACCTTGTTAGTCATATTGCTTAGTTTATGTAGCTAAGTAATTTATGCTCTATAATTTGGCTTGTATAGCCTTGTTATTGAGCATTGCTAGTAAGCTTAGGTAGCTTTGTGCTTTTGCTTACTAGCATGTGTAGGAGCTCCCTCGTTGCTTAAAGTACTAGTGGCATAGGTTTATATGATATTGCTTCTAGAATTGGATAGGTGAGCTCTAGTTAGCCCGACACCTTTGTTGCCTAATTAGGATCTTTATAAGGTGCTTGTATACTTTGATAGAGGGGTGAAGTCTTGGCTAGACTGATTGTTTTAAATTCTGCATTTATTTTGGTTAGCCGGCGCGATTAAATTTAGTAACGACTATTCACCCCCCTCTAGTCACCATCTTGACCCTACACGCGCCCTGATCGGGGGTGCCCAACCGCTCCATGGTTGGTGGGGCCCCGTCGCACAGCGTCATAAAAAAGGGAGGTGGGGGCCGAGGCACAAGGCACGAGAATCACCTGAGCCGCCAGACGCCCCACCTACAGTCCCTAAACCCTAAGCCAATCTAGTGAGGGGGCGTTGCTAGCTACAGGAAGACCATCACCAGCCACCACCACCTCTACACCGCCACCACTGCATCTGCAACTTCGCCATCAGACCTCACCGCACCACCGACAAGCACCCATGGTAAGCTCATCTTCTACGAAGGCGGCCGATGGTTTGCACCTCCGCAACCCCCCTCTCTCTCTTTCTCTCTGTTTCTCGCACAAGCATGTTCTAGGGTTTGCTATTCAATTATATATCAGTATATATGCTAGATCTATGGCTAGTGATCCTATTATGCAACACTAATAATGGTATCAGAGCGCCTAACTAGGCGTAGATCTAGCTCTTGGAATAGATCAGAACAAGAAAGAGAAAGGGGATTTGATTTGAAGAAAAGGATCAGACCCCAACCCCTAACCCTAGCCCTAGAGTAAGGATGGAGGGAAGGACCTACCCGGACTGTCCACCGCGTGTCACCGCCGTTGTCGCACGGGTAGAATCCCGCAGTAGCACTAGAAGGAACTCCGCCGCCACCTCACTGATGCGCGGGGAGAAGCTGAGCCATGCTCGCCACCATGCAAGCGAGCCTGACCAAGGGCACCATCATAGGACCGCTCGACGGTGGCACACTCACCCACTAGGAAGCGCACGCTCTAGTGAGGGGACATGCGATGGCGCTAGTAAAATCTAGGGTTTGGGGTGGTGCTCCACCGCAGTGGTGTGGGGGCGCAAAGTGCACCACCGTGGTACCGCTTGATGGCGCCGCACACGGATCAAGCCACACGCGTGCACCGGCAAAGGGCGCCACGGCGGCGCCACCACGCTTCTCTCTCGGGCCGTCATGGTTTGAAGTGAGAGTGGGAGAGAGAGCCGGCGCCACAGCGAAGAGAGAGAAGAGAAAGTGAAGAATGAGCTAGGGTTCGGGCGCGTGGCTGCAGTCGGCGTTTTTATGTGAGAGATAATGACGGGTGACCGTCTGATCTGGTCGAACGGCTCTGAGCGCTCAGGCCAAAAGTGTCCCAGGCGGGTTCAGAGATTCCTGGCCTGGGCCTAGGTTGCGGCCTGGGCGCGGGGGAGCAGGCACGCGCACTATGTTGGGCTGCTGCTGGGCCGTGAGCACAGGCACGTGGGCAGCATTTTGCTGCTGGGCCGAGTGCTGTTTCAACGGGCCGGGCTAAATGAATAGTAGAAACTATGTTATTGTTTTATTCATTTTCAGAAGCAAATTTTGATGATTTTTTATCTAGTTTAAATCTCTGTCAAAATTTGAACCAACAGGATAATTTTTCAGAGTAGATGAGTACAATAAAATACTTCTGAAAAGTAGATAAAGATTTTTTTTTCATTTTTCCGCTGCAAAGGTTATAGTTTATTATCTTCTAATTAAATTAGAACCAATGGGAGAATTTAATTTAAAGAGCAGTTTAATTTTATTCAATAAATTATAATATTGTTGATAATAGCAATATTATAATGTTTATTCATAAGTTTTTTCATGCATTTATTCTATTTCTGCCCAACGGTGATGTAGAATTAGTGTATAAGAATGTTGTATGTTTTAATTTTGACTAACGTTAAATTAAGGCATGCAATTATTATGTCAGCTTTTCTCACTATCTCGATGGTGTTTTTCAGGACTCAACCTAATGACTTTTATCTCGCACATACCGCCTCTTGAAAAGGGCAACTATAGGGTATGACGAGAGAAGTATGAACTAGCACTTGTGCTGTCTGAAAATGACCTAGCGCTTACCTCTCCGTGTCCTACTGAGCCAGTGGACCCAGTGAGGGAAGAAAATGAGTCAGATACTGATTTCACTGCTCAGCAACGAGATCATGCGAAAGTACGGATGAAATATGATCTCGAACACAACAAATAGGACATTTCAATCCGCAAGTGCTTGATGGTGGCTAAGTCCATAATTTCAGATGCTATAAGGGGGTCCATACTAGATTGTGATACCACCATAGAGTATCTTAAGAAAGTGGAGAGTCAGTTCACTGGCTCTTCAAAGATTTATGCCAGTACTTTGATCAAGAAATTGTTTAATGAGAAATACATTGGTGACGGTATCAGGGAGCACATACCGAAGATGAGCAACATCGCTTTGAAGCTGAAGCCAATGGATTTGGGGCTCAAGGATGAGTTCCTTATTCATTTGGTTTTTGCTTCCTTGCCCAAAGAATATGAAACTTTTATTGTGAACTACAACATGTAGCCCAATAAGTGGGATATAGAGAAGCTCATTGCAATGTGTGTTCAAGAAGAGGAGAGGCTGAAAAGCTCATAGGGTGACTCTGCTAACCTTGTGAAGGACAACAACAAAAAGAACTTCAATAAGAATGCTAAACCTCAAGGGAAACTCCCTCAGACTGAGTACCATCAGAAGAACAGCAATGCCCAAGTTAAAAAAGATTAGTGCAAATGGTGCAAGCAGCATGGACATTACTAGATGGACTATCCAGACTTCCTGATAAATTTATGGATGGAGGCATTAAAAACCGCCAATCATATTCTTAATTGAGTGCCAAGCAAGTCGGTGTCCAAAACACCGTATAATTTGTGGACAGGAAATGAATCCTTAATTAACTATTTACGTGTGTGGGGTTGTCTAGCTAAGTCAAAAGTCTTTAACCTAAATATAGGGAAGCTAGACTCAAAGACAGTCAGTTGCCATTTCATTGGCTATCCAAAAAAGTTAAAAGGTTACCACTTCTATTGTCCTGATAGATAAACGAAGCTTGTAGAAATAACACATGCAGTGTTCTTAGAGGATGATATGATCAGGGGGAGCATGGTAGCATGAGAAATTAATTTTGACGAGAAACAGGTATACGTGCCCACTCCGATGGTTCAGGAACCATTCTTCACGCTACCTGTTATTGTTGTACCAACAGTGCAAGACACTATAGTAACAACACCTGTTGTTAGTTCTCCTATGGTAACAATGAATGAACATGAGGAACATGTCTTTTAGGAACCCTTAGAACCCGTTGTCACACATGTGAAAGAGCAACAACAGCCTCATATAGAACAAGCGTCATCTAACGAGACCTTTGGAAGGTCTCAAAGAGTCAGGAGATCAACTAATCCTGAAGACTACGAAGTTTATGAATATGAGGAATTTTAAATGGAGGGTGATCCCACATCATTTGAAGAAGCCATGAGAAGCGCTCACTCATCAAAGTGGCTTGAAGCCATGGAAGATGAAATGAAATCAATGAAAACCAATGTTGTTTGGGACTTAGAAACAATTCCTAAAGAAGCCAAGACAGTAGGCTGTAAATGGGTCTACAAAACCAAACATGACTCCAAAGAGAATATAGAAAGATTCAAAGCGTGACTTGTGGCAAAAGGCTTCACACAAAGGGAAGGTATAGATTATAATGAGATATTTTCTCCAGTCTCATGTAAGGATTCTTTTAGAATCATAATGACGCTTGTAGCACATTACGATTTCAAATTACATCAGATGGATGTAAAGATAGCATTTCTAAACAGGGATCTAGAGGAAAATGTTTACATGGCACAACCAAAAGGTTTTGTTGTGGAAGGAAAAGAACATATGGGATGTCGCATGAAGAAATCCATTTACGGATTAAAACACGCTTCAAGTCAGTGGTATTTGAAGTTTGATAGTACAATAAAAAAGTTTGGGTTTCATAAAAATGTAGAGGACAATGGCGTTTATGCAAAGTTCAAGAATGGAAAATACATTTTCTTAGTCTTGTATGTGGATGACATCTTGCTCGCTAGCAGTGACGTTAATCTACTACTAGAAACAAAGAAGTTCTTGTCCTTGAAGTTTGATATGAAGGATCTTGGTGAAACTTCATTCGTCCTAAGAATAGAGATTCACCAAGATAGAGAAAATGAGGTTTTAGGATTATCATAAAAGGCATACTTAGAAAAAGTTCTAAAGAAATACAGTATGCAAAATTGTAAGTCTTCACCTGCTCCCATAGTCAAGGGTGATAGATATGGGGAATTTCAATGTCCCAGGAACCAATATGAGATCGATCAAATAAAAGTGGTTCCATATAGTTCAGCTGTCGGAAGTTTACAGTATGCTCAAGTGTGTACTCGCCCTGACTTAGCATTTGTTATCGGGTTACTTGGCAGATATCAGAGTAATCCAGGAATAGAATATTGGAAATTAGTAAAGAAAGTTTTGTGTTACCTGCAAGGTGCAAAGGGTCTCATGCTAACATACAGAAGATCTAATTCCTTGCACATAGAGGGATATACAGATTCTGATTATGCGGGAGATGACAGAAAGTCCACGTCAAGATACATATTCACTCTCGCAGGAGGAGTTATAACATGGAAAAACTCAAAGCAAACCATCATTACATCGTCCACAATATATGCCGAGTTTGTAGCATATTCTGAGGCCACAGGGCAGATGAATTGGCTGAAGAAATTCATGCCCGGGTTGAAATTGGTAAACGATATACATAAGTCACTCAAGTTATACTGTAATAATAATCCAGCATTATGTTATGCTCACAACAATAAGTTAAGTGGTGCTGCCAAACACATTGACATAAAGTATTATATTGTGAAAGATAAAGTCAGGGATCATATAATTAGTCTTGAGCATATAAGAACCGAAAAATGCTCGTGGATCCGCTTACAAAAGGCTTACCACCCAGCGTGTTCAGAGAACACTTAGCCGGCATGGGTTTTAGGAAAAGCCTATGATTCCTAGACAATGAAGGCCTAGTTGAGAATCTGTTTCAACATAGAGAGGTGCATTGTAGCTGTTTAATCTAATGACAACTGACCGTGATAATGATGCACGCTCTATGCACTGATATGTGATGGAATGGAAACATGATAAAGTAAGTAAGCTAAGTTTAAGTCATAAGGTGAGATCAAGGGGGAGAATATAATATTGATATCCTCCAATTATCCCAGCTCTTGGATCTGCGCCCTGATTAGGTGTGCCCAACCGCTCTATGGTTGGTGGGTCCTCGTCGCACAGCGCCATAAAAAAGAGAGATGGGAGCCAGGGCACAAGGCACGAGAATCATCTGAGCAACCAGACGCCCCACCTATAGTCCCTAAATCCTAAGCTGATCTAGTGAGGGGGCGTTGCCAGCGACGGGAAGACCGCCACCGGCCACCGCCGCCACTGCGTCCGTGACTTCACCGTCGGACCTCACCGCGCCACCGACAAGCACCCTATGACAAGCTCGTCTTCTACGAAGGCGGCCGATGGTTTGCACCTCCGCAATTTCTTAGTCTTGTATGTGGATGACATCTTGCTCGCTAGCAGTGATGTTAATCTACTACTAGAAATAAAGAAGTTCTTGTCCTCGAAGTTTGATATGAAGGATCTCGGTGAAACTTCATTCGTCCTAGGAATAGAGATTCCCCAAGATAGAGAAAATGAGGTTTTAGGATTATCATAAAAGACATATTTAGAAAAAGTTCTAAAGAAATACAGTATGCAAAATTGTAAGTCTTCACATGCTCCCATAGTCAAGGGTGATAGATATGGGGAATTTCAATGTCCCAGGAACCAATATGAGATCAATCAAATGAAAGCAGTTCCATATCGTTCAGCTGTCGGAAGTTTACAGTATGCTCAAGTGTGTACTCGCCCTGACTTAGCATTTGTTATCGGGTTACTTGGCAGATATCAGAGTAATCCAGGAATAGAATATTGTAAATTAGTAAAGAAAGTTTTGTGTTACCTGCAAGGTGCGAAGGGTCTCATGCTAACATACAGAAGATCTAATTCCTTGCACATAGAGGGATATACAGATTCTGATTATGCGGGAGATGATAGAAAGTCCACGTCAAGATACATATTCACTCTCGTAGGAGGAGTTATACCATGGAAAAACTCAAAGCAAACCATCATTACATCGTCCACAATATATGCCGAGTTTATAGCATGTTCTGAGGCCACTGGGCAGATGAATTGGCTAAAAAAATTCATGCCTAGGTTGAAATTGGTAAACGATATACATAAGTCACTCAAGTTATACTGTAATAATAATCCAGCATTATGTTATGCTCACAACAATAAGTCAAGTGGTGCTGCCAAACACATTGACATAAAGTATTATATTGTGAAAGATAAAGTCTGGAATCATATAATTAGTCTTGAGCATATAAGAACCGAAAAATGCTCGTGGATCCGCTTACAAAAGGCTTACCACCCAGTGTGTTCAGAGAACACTTAGCCGGCATGGGTTTTAGGGAAAGCCTATGATTCCTGGACAATGAATGTCTAGTTGAGAATCTGTTTTAACACAGAGAGGTGCATTATAGCTGTTTAATCTAATGGCAACTGACCGTGATAATGATGCACGCTCTATGCACTGATATGTGATGGAATGGAAACATGATAAAGTAAGTAAGCTAAGTTTAAGTCATAAGGTGAGATCAAGGGGGAGAATATAATATTGATATCCTCCAATTGGCCCAGCTCTTGGATCTGCGCCCTGATCAGGTGTGCCCAACCGCTCTATGGTTGGTGGGTCCTCGTCGCACAGCACCATAAAAAAGAGAGGTGGGGGCCAGGGCACAAGGCACGAGAATCATCTGAGCAACCAGACGCCCCACCTACAGTCCCTAAATCCTAAGCCGATCTAGTGAGGGGGCGTTGCCAGCGACGGGAAGACCGCCACCGGCCACCGCCGCCACTGCGTTCGCGACTTCACCGTCGGACCTCACCGCGCCACCGACAAGCACCCTATGACAAGCTCGTCTTCTACGAAGGCGGCCGATGGTTTGCACCTCCGCAATTTCTTAGTCTTGTATGTGGATGACATCTTGCTTGCTAGCAGTGATGTTAATCTACTACTAGAAACAAAGAAGTTCTTGTCCTCGAAGTTTGATATGAAGGATCTCGGTGAAACTTCATTCGTCCTAGGAATAGAGATTCATCAAGATAGAGAAAATGAGGTTTTAGGATTATCATAAAAGGCATATTTAGAAAAATTTCTAAAGAAATACAGTATGCAAAATTGTAAGTCTTCACATGCTCCCATAGTCAAGGGTGATAGATACGGGGAATTTCAATGTCCCGGGAACCAATATGAGATCGATCAAATGAAAGCGGTTCCATATCGTTCAGCTGTCGGAAGTTTACAGTATGCTCAAGTGTGTACTCACCCTGACTTAGCATTTGTTATCGGGTTACTTGGCAGATATCAGAGTAATCCAGGAATAGAATATTGGAAATTAGTAAAGAAAGTTTTATGTTACCTGCAATGTGCGAAGGGTCTCATGCTAACATACAGAAGATCTAATTCCTTGCACATAGAGGGATATACAGATTCTGATTATGCGGGAGATGACAGAAAGTCCACGTCAAGATACATATTCACTCTCGCAGAAAGAGTTATACCGTGGAAAAACTCAAAGCAAACCATCATTACATCGTCCACAATATATGCCGAGTTTATAGCATGTTCTGAGGCCACAGGGCAGATGAATTGGCTGAAGAAATTCATGCCCGGGTTGAAATTGGTAAACGATATACATAAGTCACTCAAGTTATACTGTAATAATAATCCAGCATTATGTTATGCTCACAATAATAAGTCAAGTGGTGCTGCCAAACACATTGACATAAAGTATTATATTGTGAAAGATAAAGTCTGGGATCATATAATTAGTCTTGAGCATATAAGAACCGAAAAATGCTCGCGGATCCGCTTACAAAAGGTTTACCACCCAGCGTGTTCAGAGAACACTTAGTCGGCATGGGTTTTAGGGAAAGCCTATGATTCCTGGACAATGAAGGCATAGTTGAGAATCTGTTTCAACACAGAGAGGTGCATTGTAGTTGTTTAATCTAATGACAACTGACCGTGATAAAGATGCACGCTCTATGCACTGATATGTGATGGAATGGAAACATGATAAAGTAAGTAAGCTAAGTTTAAGTCATAAGGTGAGATCAAGGGGAAGAATATAATATTGATATCCTCCAATTGGCCCAGCTCTTGGATCTGCGCCCTGATCAGGTGCGCCCAACCGCTCTATGGTTGGTGGGTCCTCGTCGCACAACGCCATAAAAAAGAGAGGTGGGGGCCGGGGCACAAGGCACGAGAATCATCTGAGCAACCAGGCGCCCCACCTACAGTCCCTAAATCCTAAGCCGATCTAGTGAGGGAGCGTTGCCAGCGACGGGAAGACCGCCACCGGCCACCGCCGCCACTGCGTCCGCGACTTCACCGTCGGACCTCACCGCATCACCGACAAGCACCCTATGACAAGCTCGTCTTCTACGAAGGCGGCCGATGGTTTGCACCTCCACAACACCCCCCCCCTCTCTCTTTGTTTCTCGCACAAGCATGGTCTAGGATATGCTATTCAATCAGATGTCAGTATATATGCTAGATCTATGACTAGTAATCCTGTTATGCAACACTAACATGACAACCCTGTCATGTTCCTTTTCCAAGACCAAAATCGCATCTCTCATGTGCCCTAGCCTGGCATCAGCCGCCGCCGTCGCCTCGCTCTATAGCACCTGCACGGTCTCGACAAAACCTTCCTAGCCGACTTCTCCATCCCCAGAAGTTCTCGGTTCTCCAAGCAATTACTAAAAACAATCCACGCTTAGTCATCATCTAGTCGGCGCATGATGCCGCTGTCTCCTCTTCTTCTGCGGCAGCCGTTGCAAAGCCATGCTCGAGATCGCCGCCCTGGAGCCTAGCTGGAGCAACCCGGAGCATCGTCAAGTTGTACACCGCGCAAGGTTTCCCGTGCTCGCTCACAACGTCGCGGTCCCACGTCTGGAGCTACACCGCCATCACCCTTCGACGCACCACGCGTCGTCGCTGATCGTGTAAGGAGTATTGTCCGAAGCCACCGTCATTGGCGTTGAATTGGAGCACCGCTGTTTCCTGTTGTGCTAACGTACCCCAACCTGCCGGGACGCGACGACGTGATCCAAGCATCATACACTGCTTCAACAATCTCGATTGGTGTCACCTCAAGACCGAGCAAGCAAATCCCTGAGGCCCTGACGTTCTTCTGCAGCAATGCCATGCACGCCTAGGAAGTCAGAGTACGTGCATAATCAATACATCCATCTGCATGTTTGGCCGTTTGCCTATAATCCTTTCCATCTACTGTTTCGTTAATCGTGTCTTATCTTTTTGTTTAATCAATTTCACTCGATCCGTTCCAGTTCATGCAGGCCTAGTTCTTTTTATATCAATTCATGAGTCTATGATACTCAAGTTTCTTGATAGTATATATATAGCTGCTAAGTTAATATTCTTTTGGTATTTAACTGTATATTGTTGCAAAGGATTAGAAATTAATAATAATATAATTTCTAAACCATTGTACTACGATATGAAATTAAATGACCAGTAAAATATTAATTTGCATGGCGTATATATTAATATTTCTTCTACATGAAATCCACCTCCTTGCTACTTTATTCAGATGATCAACACTTTGCTAACGTCACGCTAATACCATGCCTATGCAATTGTGTATCTCTTTTGTATTCCCAAATTCCAGAATGCGTCATTAAACCTAGGCTGTTTGGTCATTCTAGCTCAGCTTTGACCCGTTTTTGATCGAGTCGATGTTCTTCACCAAGTAATTAACTTGTTTATGAATTTATTAATTCAAATGTCAATTTGATTAAGTTTATGCAACTGTTTTATAATTAAAGTTAATATAGGTTTCATACTTTGGTATTTTATACATAAATGTTAACATGATTAATTGCTAACATAAACGTGTTTCTAAATTATAATTTGCTTAGGCTAAACAAGGTCATATAAAACTAGTTTAGATGTTCTCACATGCACCTTTGTTTTGCAACAGTTAAAGTTGAATATGATTAAATATATGATGATATTTATAAATATAAATAAAACATGATTAGTTTTAACTCAGCTTTTGAAATTAAATATGTTTTGATTAATCTGAATTAATATTACTCACCTAGTTTTTCTTAGTTAACATAAATCAAGCTCGTAGTTGTTTCTTTTATAATATAAAACTCTCGATAGTCGTTTCTTGTTAATGATAGTTCCGCTCTCGGCATTTCTTTTGATCTTGTGACTGTAGTAATGAGCTCTCTTTTAGTATGTTGTTTCTCCTATATGGTGTATTGTTCTTAGTTGTTTTTATTTGTTGCTTGTTGTTTGCCTATGCATGATGATTGTTACGAGTAGAATGAAAACCGCCGGTGAGTGTTGGAGATCAGAAGTTGATGACCAAAAGCTAGAGTAATGAGGATGTCAAGTATAGCATGGGATCATCCTTGTTGTCCTATTCACCATTAATTTCATTTAATTCATACTGCGTGTGTCTACCTTAATTACCACTAAGGATTTCCTAGCTTTGAACTCGTACCTTGTCACTTATGGTATTAATGCATTGGGTAGTGATGCTAGAGATCAATTAAAGACCATGATCCAGTAACTTGATTAATGGATTATGCAACAAATAATAAAATATGTTTTTAGCAACAAGAAACAAGGGGGCTAGAGCATAGTGAAAGGATCAAGATGCCCAAGAGGGGGGAGAAGTGGGCTAATTCTATTTTTGCAATAATTAAGCCCTACACTTAGCCCATTTCACCCCTTGTGTCTAAAATGTGTTTCTATTGTTCTTCCGTACAAAAGTTTTGCACCATAGGTTCCAATCCTACTCTAGCATGGCAATTCTAGGAATGTAAAGACATGAAATGAATTACTCAAATGTAAATGTTCAAAGTAAAGAGAAAAAGAAACACGATGGTGTTTTCCTGAGGTATCAGAGAGTCGTCACTCCCCACTAGTCTTCATTGGAGCACCCGCGCAAGGGTGTAGCTTCCCCTTGATCCGCGCAAGGATCAAGTGCTCTTTATAGGCTGATTCTTTGACACTTCGTCGTGGTGAATCACCCACAACCACTCACAAAGTGACTTGGGTCATCCACAAGCTCCGCTGGATGATCACCAAGCTCCCAATCACCACCGAGCCATCTAGGTGATGGCAATCACCAAGAGTAACAAGCACAAACTCTCACTTGACCAAGACAAGCCTAATGAGTAAGGTGGATGCACACTTGCTACTCCCTATGCACTAATAAGGTCCTTAATCTTGGATTATCATATCTCAATCACCCAACTAGGCTCTTGCTCTCCCTTGCACTTCAAAGGTGATTCTCAGCTGAATAAATGGGCAAGAGATCTCAAATGGACGAGTAGGATATGTATTTATACCTCCCATTCAAAACATAACAGTTGAGGTCCAACTCAGCAAGCATCGGGATGACCGGATGCTCCGGTCAAGGTGACCGGATGCACCGGTCAGTGTAATACGTCAGCGTGTCAGAAAGAGCCGTTTGCTCTGATCGGACTCTAGCCTATGTCCAGTCAGCACCCATCGAACGTGTCTGGTTATCAAAAACCCTCTCTAGAACCTTACTGATGTTGACCGGATGCTGACACCTAGAGTCTAGTCACTTCTTTGTTCAGCGTCTGGTCCGTGGTCAATAGCCTATCCACACTGCTACAGATACGGCTAGCGTCGCGTCCGGTGATCACTGGTGTCCAGCGTCCGGTCGCACTCTGATAGCTGCTGCCGATCAAATGAACTGACTGGACTCTCCAAGCTATGTCCGGTCAGTCATTTGACTCCATTCACTTCCAATTCGAAATTATTTGTGAATGAAGTTGACTTCTATCGATCTTAGGACTATTTCTGAGCTACCTAGTGCTAAGTTTAATAAGTGTGCACCACACCTAATCTATTAGACTCACCTAGGTTAAGCTACTAGTCCATACCCCTGTTAATAGTACAACCAAAGGAAAATTAAAGTCCTAAACTACTCTAAGTGTCTCTCCAACACCAAACGACACTTATAACTAGTCCGTCCTTAACCTTGTCGTCCATCTTTTGAAAACCAAAATGATTTCCATCGTCAAGGGCATGACAACCATGATTACCCAATCAATTTCCATTACCATGACCTAACTCAAATTGCCTCTGCAAAACACACGTTAGTCATAGTAATCTCGTGTCGTCATTAATCACCAAAACCCAACTAGGGGCCTAGATGCTTTCACATAATTTTTGTGATGCTCTAGATTCCTCTCCTTAAGGACTTATCTGTAAGCGATCATCCGGGACTTATAGTACAACTGTGAGAGCTACATGGCTCTGACTTTAGTTCAGTATGAAGACCTTTTCTAGCTTGTTAGTGGTTACCCGAAAGGGTGCAAAAGGGGCTTGCTGAGCTGAGTATAGTGCGACCTCTGTCCTTATGTGTATAGCATGCACGGAATGTGCCATTTGAAAGGGGAGCTCTATATTCCCTTGCCAATTGGAAACCTAGCTGCCCTAACTTGTTAGATGAACTTCTGAAAGACATCATAGTGTACCCTGCCCACTCACCTTAGAAGTGTTATGGGAGTCATGACCCCGGGCAAATGGGAATCACGACTCACGGTGAAAGTGTACAACCTCTGCAGAGTGTAAAACTAGTATATCGGCCGTGCTCACGGTCACGAGCGGCCTTGGACCCTTATGGAATAGATGATCACTAATGGTTAATTGTTTATGATACTCATTATTCATGTTTACCTGATCATGTGTTTATGTGGGCTTGTGATAAATTTGTTGCTACTCAATTGCTAAAAGATGACTCAATAAAAGCTAATACAGTTAAACCAGTTGAAAGGATCAAGATGCCCAAGAGGGGGGGTGAATTGGGCTAATTACAAATTTCTTTGCAATAATCAAAACCTATGGTTTGCCCAATTAACCCCTTGTGCCTAGAAAGTGTTTCTACTGATCTAACGCATAAAAGTTTAGCACCCTAAGTTCCAATCCTACTCTAGAATGGTAATTCTAGGAATGTAAATGAAAGTAATGAATTGCTCAAAGTAAATGCTTAAAGTAAAGAGAGGAGAAGGAACGCGGCGATGTTTTACCAAGGTATCGGAGAGTCGCCACCCCCCACTAGTCCTTGTTGGAGCACCCACGCAAGGGTGTAGCTCCCCCTTGATCTGCGCAAGGATCAAGTGCTCTCTACGGGTTGATTCTTTGACACTCTGTCACGGTGAATCACTCACAAACGCTCACAACTTGAGTTGGGTCACCCATAAGCTCCGCCGGACGATCACCAAACTCCCAATCACCACCAAGCCATCTAAGTGATGGCGATCACCAAGAGTAACAAGCACGAACTCTCACTTGACCACGACAAGCCTAATGAGAAGGGTGGATGCACACTTTGCTACTTTTGCTTCACTAATGAGGGCTCTCTTTAGGATTCTCAAATCTCAATCACCTCACTAGGACCTTGCTCTTCTTGGCACTCTCAAACGTGTTTCTCAACTGTTGGAATGAGCAAAAGTACCCCCACACACGAGTGGAGGTAGTATTTATAACACCGGCTAAAAAATTAACCGTTATGTGCCTCTGCGGGGTGATCGGATGCTCTGGTCATGTTGACCGGACGCTCCGCTCAGTACACCCTGAACTCCAGTGGTTAAGTGTTGACCGGACGCTGGCCAGCGTCCGCTCATCACTGACCGGACGTGTCTGATCACGTTTTCCCCTCATTGGAACCTTACTGATGTCGACCGAACTCTGGACCCCCAGTGTCCGGTCACTTGCTGAGCAGCGTCCGGTCAGTAGCCAAAACCTGATCAGCGTCCGGTCAGCATTGACCAGATGCGTCCGATCAGGATTCTCCCTCTCTAGGACCTTACTGATATCGACCGGACACTGGCCCTCAGCGTCCGGTCACTTGACCTCTCAGCGTCCGGTCACTTCCAGATGCTTTCACCTTGGTTAAATGAACTGACCGAACCCTGAGCCAGTGTCCGGCCACACCAGAGCCAATGTCCGGTCAGTATTTGACCCTCCATTCACTTCCAACTCTCGATCATATGTGAATGAAGTTTGCTCCATTGGATCAAAGGGATGTTAAGGAGCTACCTAGTGCTAGATTTAGCAAGTGTGCACCACACCTAACTCACTAGACTCACCTAGGTCAAGCTACCTATTTATAGCCCCCTTAATAGTATGACCAAAGGAAAAATAAAATCCTAAACTACTTTTAGTGTCTCTCTAACTCCAATCGACACTTAGAACTAGTCCATCCTTAACCTTGTCGTCTAACCTTTGAAAACTGAAATAATTTCCATCGTAGGGGCATGACAACCATAATTGCCCAATCAATCTCCATTACCGTGACCTAACTTAATTGCCTGTGCAAAACACATGTTAGTCACAGTAATCACGTATTGTCATTAATCACCGAAACCCAACTAGGGGCCTAGATGCTTTCACTAGTGTCTACCTTTTGAGCCTCATGAACCCCATATTATAATTGTTGAGTACGATATGTACTTACGCTTGCTTTACTTTTCAATTACTTTGGAAAAATCTCGGATGGGTACCAGATGGTGGAGCTAGTGAGTTTTATGAGAATTGCTAGGCGTATGTACTCCGAGTCGACCGTCCCTGTGGTGTTTGGAGGCGTTGAAGATTAGAATTTATGACTCCGCTACTTTGATGCAAGCTTTGTCTCTATGTAAGTGATAATGTTATATTATTATTCATTAAGTAATAAAGCATTGTCTTTTGATACTATTGTAATTTGTCGCTATATGTGCAATTTGACTTTCTGGGCACATATATGGTGTACATCTGGTTTTGTTTTTAAAATCGGGTGTGACAAGAGCGAGGAGATGCGATCGGACGTAGCGACCTGATGCTGGTCGTGCGTCCGGTCATCGCACGCAGAAGAGAAGCAGGGCGGCCTCATGGCCGAACTCTGCACAGTCGTTATGACCGAACGCATAGGGCTTGCGTCAGGTGAGAGCTGACGTATGCTGGCGTCAGCATCACGAGCATGCGGAGAGGAACAGTGCGTGGACCAGACGCTCAGGCGTGTCAGGTCATCATTGACCGGACACGTCCGGTTAGTAAAAATCCTATGTAGTGCCTTACTGGACTCGACCAGACCCTGAGGTAGCCACGTCCGGTCATTTCGTTAGGCGTGTCCGGTGTGACTTTAACCGAGCGAGTGACTGTTTAGTTACCATTTGAGATGAACGGCGTTGGTTCGAAGCAAGGGACATGTGGCTACATCCGAGCGACCGGACGCTGGCGCGGCACGTTCGGTCAGTGCGTAGAGTGCCCTCTCTTGACCCTAACGGCTCTATTTGTTTGAGGGGCTCTATAAATAGTGTTTGGCCGGTTTGGGTATCACTCTCTTGGCACTTTGACATACTAGACATCCTTGTGAGCCTAAGCAAACACCCCCCACTCATCTCCATCATTGATTCATCATCATAATGAGATTGTGAGTGATTCCAAGTGCATTTGCTTGAGTGATTGCATCTAATGGTACTTGGGGATCGTTGTGGCTACAGATTTCTTGTTTCTCTTGGTGGTTGCTGCCACCTAGACAGCTTGAGGCAGCGGAGGAGCTTCGACATGTGTTAGTGATTGTTTGTGTCCAGCTCAAGTGATTATGAGGGGTCTTGCACCTTCCCCGGTGAAGAGCCATAAGGTAGCTCTAGTAAATTGCTCATGTCATTGAGTTACCTCACTTGTGGATAGGTTTTTGCGGTGCACAATTATGTGGATGAGGTTCATGCAACACTTCTTAGCTGTCAAACCACCAAGTGTTGGTTGATACAACAGGGACTAGCGTGCCGGCAAGCACGTGAACCTTGGAAGAAAAAAATCTTATGTCTCTTGTGTGATTGGATTTTTCCCGGTGATTGGATTGACTACATTATGATTGGTTCAATTTCTCGACACAGCGGTATAATCACCCTACTCACTCCTTTACATTCTTGCAAACTAGTTGTCAAGCTCTTTAGTGTAGCTAGTCTTTGAGAACTTGTTAGTTTGGTTAGTGTGGCTCTTTAATTAGTCTTTGAGAGCACACTAGCTTAGTGAGTAGTGACTTAGCTTTTGTGTGTGATAGTGATCATAGCAACTAGAATTGTTTAGATATGTGGCTTGCAACCCTTATAGAGTTAGAACAAAATTGCATTACGCCGTTTGTCATACTAATCATTTGCTCTAGTGCCTTGTAGATTTTTTAAATAGGCTATTCACCCCCCTCTAGCCATATTAGGACATTTCAATGCTGCCATTTTCAGAGCAAGAGGCATTGATGGTAGCAAAGAGTATGAATAGGTGTAGTGCACCGGGACCAGACGGCTTTGGCCCAAGCTTTTACACAGCAACGTGGGGGATAGTCAGCGAAGATGTCATGCAATTCCTGAAAGATTTTCAAGATGATAATGTAGATATGGAAAGTGTTAACAAGTCCTACATGGTACTGCTGCCAAAGAAACCAGATGCCAACACCGTGGAGGCTTTCAGACCCATCTGTCTTCAAAACTGCTGTGTAAATATATTGGCCAAGATTTTGACAACCAGATTGCAGACGCAGATAACAAAGTTACTAGATGTTGACCAAACTGGTTTCATCAAAGGGAGGTCTATAACTAGAAACTTTGTTTATGCCACGGAGCTTGTACAATGCTGCCACAAAAGGAAAGTCCCAACACTGGTGATCAAATTAGACTTCGCTAAAGCTTTTGATATAATCAACTAGGACTCACTGGATGTTGTGATGCATGCTAGAGGTTTTAGCGATACTTGGAGAAGATGGATGCACAACATCTTGCAGTCCTCACGTTCTGCAGTCTTGGTAAACGGATGCCCAGGACCATGGATCAATTGCCACCATGGCCTAAGGCAGGGGATCCCATCTCACCATACTTATTCATCTTGGTTGCTGATGTGCTCCAGATACTCATCAAACAATCAACTCAGATCAGGCACCCCATTGTTGATAATGTGAGCTGCTCGGTGTTGCAATATGCCGATGACACGCTGCTTCTAGTGCGAGGAGAGCTGCTTGATGTCCAGGCACTTAAAACCCTGCTTGATCAGTTTGCCAACGCAACAAGTCTGCAAGTCAACTTTACAAAAAGCACTGTAGTGTCGATCCATATGGATGAGAGGGCTATGGAGTCATGCATTTCAGCCCTTGGCTGTCGCAAGGAAGGCTTCCCTCAAACTTATCTAGGACTGCCCTTATCAAACAACAAGTTGCGCCTCTCTGCGTTTGCGCCACAAATTGCAAAAGGCGATAAATGCCATGCAGGATGGCAGGCCTCTCTTCTGAATCAGATGGGATGTGCATCTCTAGTCAACTAGGTTCTGGACAGCCAACTTATATATGCTTTGTGTGCTCTAGCCATACCTCCTGGTGTCATAGATCAAGTTGGCCACAAGCGACGCTCTTTCCTATGGTCTGGGACAGCAAGCTCGAACAGAGCAGGGAATCTGGTGGCATGGAATCACGTTTGTGATACAAAAGAACAGGGGGCCTTGGATTGAAAGACCTTGGAACCCAGAACATATGCTTGCTGCTCAAACCGATCCATAAGCTACATCTTGATACTAATTCATCGTGGGTTCAGTGGGTGCAGGAAAATGCTAGTGTCGCATCTCTAAGAGGCAACCTACATGGCCAACACTGGGACATGTTGTGCTCCATATTGCCAATTTATCAGGCTATCACCACTGTAACTCTAGCTAATGGAAGTACAACGTCCTTCTGGCATGATGTATGGGAAGGGGAAGACTCTATGTGTCGGTGTTTTATAAACCGGACTAGTAAATTTATACGATTACCGTGCTGCTCTAGAAGATGATGGTAACATCTAAAAGAAATGAGGATTTATACTGGTTTAGGCCAGAGCCCTACATCTAGTCCTCAGAGATGATCGAGTGCGTGTTCCTCGCTGGAATGCTCTGAAGTTCTTACAATGAGGGGTGCAAGAAAGGTGAAAGAGGTAGGAGAGCTAGAGCTAGAAGATGAATTGGCCTGAAGGGAAGCTTCAAGAGTCCAAAGATGTGGAGAATGAGAGAATGTGAGTATGTCTGGAGATGGTGCTCTTGGCTGCCCTTATATAGAGTTTGGGGCTACGGCAGGTACAAAGATGAAGGTTCTCCCGACCGAGGGGTCGTGAGCATGAGGGAGGGGCCTATCTAAGTTGGCTTGCAAGCTACAACCGTCTTGTGGTGCATGTCTGGGCGTGGTTGTCATCATAGTCTTATGCCACGTCATGGTAAGGTGTGGCGTGGTGCCACTATGTTGGCCGTGGCAGCACTGCTGGCACGGTGGTGGTTCGCTAGCCGTCCTATGCGACGTGGTTTCCGTCGTGGCCTTCGTCATCGCCTCCTGGTCTCCTAGGGGCGTCGTACAAGAGTTGGTAGCCGCCCCCAGGTCGTCGATTGCCGGGTTTGCTTGTGGAGTTGGTGGCCACAATCTCGCCTCCGGGGTCGTGGCTCCCGTCGGTTTGGGTGGCCTCTAAGTCAAGGCCTCCGTCATGGATCCCATCTCATGGTGGGTAGGATCGTACATGCGTCTTATTGGTCCATATTTGGATGGTGGGTCGCCGTACTAGCAGTCACTGCTGTGCGGTGTTGTCTTGTTCGTGCTGCGTGGTGCATGGATGGTGTTTGACCAGACCGAGGTGACCGCACGCTTGGCTGGGTCTGACCTCTCCTCGTTACTTCCCAGGGATCGGGACGATGGATAGGTCGTGAGTTTCTTATGCGTCCTGCGGCTAAGTCTGATGAAGGGGTCGGGGTCGACCTTGGCCTTAGCGCTTGGCTTGGTTTTCTTGGATCAGCTGGGCCTCAGTCATTCGGGTTTTTGCTGGCTGATGTATCGTGGACCGCTCGACCTACTAACTAATCATTGCTTTAAGACACTCGGGGATAATAACCCGACACTATGGCTGATAGGTTTCCTCAGTTGTTCAGTCATTGCAAACTCCAAGAGCTTACAGTGGAACAGGCATGCGCCTTCAGCAACAACTAAGGACACGCCTATCAGCTATGGCAACTGAACAATTCAGTCAGGTGACGCAAATCCTAAATCAACTGACGTTGACACAAGGAAGAGACAAACGCCGAAGTGTGCTCTTAAAAAAGAATGGTGATTTGGACATCCCGCTGATCTACAAGGCACTCAAAACAGCTAACCCCCCTGGAATGCTTGGAGCAAGTTCGTATGGCAAAACAAAGCGCCGCCCAGAGTAAAGTTCTTCACATGGCTGCTCTCTCGAGGGAGAATTTAGTGCAAAACATTAAAAGACAGACCCAGTGCCAGAGGCTCCCATATGAGTAGAGTTTAGTGCAAAACATTGCTCCAGAAAAAGGTAGTAGTAAGCACCACCACCTGTGAAGTCTGTCCGACCGTGGATGAAACATCAGAGAACATAATTTTTGGCTGCACAGCAGCTTGTCAATTCTGGAATGCAATTCAAATAACAACTAATCAAAACTGGTCAGTTCAGGCTCTAAGGGAGATACAACCACCAGATCATATACAGGCAAAATACTTCAGTACCTTCTTGATCTTATGATGTTGGAATATCTGGAAAAGGCGGAACAATCCGGTATTCAGAGGTGAGTGAATGAGCTTGAATGTAACTTTGGCGGCCTGTAAATCTAAAGCTTATCTGTGGGGAGCATGACTGCCACAAGAAGATCGAACCATTGCGACGATTTGGTGCTCTGTGTTGTCAAACGAAATGTGATCATATACAGCAGCAAAATGTAAAATGAAATGTTTGTAAACTTATCTGTGGCTTTGAGAGCCAACAATCAATGAAATGCTCAGGTGGGGAATTCTCCCCCTAGACTTATAAAAAAAATTACTACTGCACGCACGTTATCTAAAATTTGTGGAACTTCGTCACTTTGAAGGTTGATGGTTGTTGTGTACCATTGACTTTAGCCTTTTAGCAGCGTCCCATCGCTTAGGCCTTTTATTCAGACTTATGCTAGATTTCTAAGATTTATGCTTAATTTGTAATGGAGTTATGATGATTATTTGGATGCAATTACTAGTTAAATTTGAGGTAACTAAAAATTTGGATATGTCAAAGGAATGTTTTATTCGATTCTTACAACATCCTTAATCTTGGTTTTGAAACTCCCCTCCATACGCCCGACTTTTTCCTTAATTATAGTAACATGCATAGAATATTCTGATGTACTCCTGGCTCAGAAGTTCTTTTTTGCCTAGGTATGGAGTAGACCATTCCAAATTCTCCCTGCTGATTCGGTGTTGGACTTGTGCTGAAATCCTTATTGATAGTGTACATAGTCTTTGATGTATAGGTTTCTGTTGATGTTGAATTGCATATCATCACGACCATGTTTGAGTGTAACCGGTAGTAGGGGCGAAGCCAACTCTAAATTTATGGCGGTGGACTGCTAAGATGACATATATAATTTGGTAGAAAAACAAGGTAAAAGTTTATTTAGTTAGTGGAATTTTTTTTCTTACCGTGGTGCATTGGCACCGGGCAAGCTCAACGTGTAACTTCGCAGCTTAGCTCCTAACTAGTAGGTTTCTCAATGAATTGCAATCACATTAGTTCCCAACACAACTAATCTATTATCTGTCTTGAAATGTAAGGGATATGTACATAGCTAGTGAACAGTACAGAATGTACGTAAACAGTGCACCCGACCCAATAACTTTTTTTGGTTTCTCTTTATATAAAATCTTAGTCGTCTTCAAATTTTGTATGAGCATGTATCCTCGCATCATCTACCCATTTATATTTTCAGTTGATATTTTCATGCATATTTTGATGGTTGGTTTTAAAGTGGGTAACAAAATTTATATTAAGCAAAATCACTTAGGCCTTATTTAGATGTAGTAGGATTGACATCAATCTAGTTTCACTCTAATCATAAAATCCGATAACATCCCAACAAAACCATAGTTTAAAATAAAAACTATCGTGCAGGCTGGTCGGGCCTGTTGCAACGCATTGCGTCCGAGTACGGCCGTCCGACCGGGACGGGCACTAAGAACGGAGCTCACAGACTACAGAGCTATCCGTTCCGTTGCGTGCTCGTCTCCCACTCCACTCTCTACGGTCCACGGCGGCCAGCAGCGCTTGCCACTTTCCCAGCCACCCGCCGCCTCCACGTGGCGACCCATCCAGCCATCAGTTCCACCTGGCCTGCAAATCCGGCGCGCTACTAACCGCCGGGTGGCCCGAAATTTCCCCAGCCGCAAGCCTCGAAACCGGAACAGCAATGGCAGCAGCAGCCGTTGCCTCCAGTTACACCCCGCGGCCGCTCCGCTTGGCGCAGCGCGGGGCGCTCGCGCCCCACCACGTCAGCGCTCCGCCGCCCTCAACCCGTTCCCGCAGGCCGCGGCTCGCCGTCTCGGCCTCGGCCGGGGTGGAGGCGGAGACCAGCGGGTCCGGGCGGTTCTACTTCAACTTCACCGGGTTCCCCTTCCCGCTCGGCCCGTTCCTCAACCGCCGCACCATCCGCACCGAGGTAACCTTCTCGTCCGCCCGCATGCCGTCTCTCCTTTTGCTCGCCGTCGACGACTGGAAGGGAAATTTCCTCACTGTTTCTCGCGTTGGTGTGCGCCGGCCGTTGGGGTGGGACGAATGATTGGACCAGGCGGTGAAGGGCAGCATATGGCTGTTCGAGCAGGAGCAGGCGCTGGGCTTCAGCAGCGTCTCCACCAACATCCGCATGACCGTCATCAAGCTCAAGTCCGGCGGGCTCTGGGTGCACGCGCCCATCGCGCCCACCAAGGAGTGCATCCAGGCACGCACCCTGCCCGGCCCCATATACCACCTCTTGTTTCTTCTTCCAGCGAGTTCTGCTCATGCTGATGCAATTGGTTGCAGCTGCTCAAGGAGCTGGACGCGCCGGTGGAGCACATCGTGCTGCCGACCTTCGCGTACGAGCACAAAATCTTCGTCGGGCCCTTCTCCCGGAAGTTCCCCAAGGCTCAGATATGGGTGGCGCCCAGGCAGTGGAGCTGGCCAATCAACCTGCCGCTCGAGTTCTTCGGGATCTTCCGGGCCAAGCCTCTCAAAGATGAGGATGACGCCACGCCCTGGGCCGCCGAAATCGAGCAGAAGGTGCTCAGCTCACCGGAAGTTGGTATTGTCCCTGCAGATGTTCAGCATTGTTTCGTGCATTGCTGCATAGGAGTCTGAATGTCACTTTGCTTTCAGGGATTGGGCCATATGTGGAGGTGGCGTTCTACCATAAGCCTTCAAGGACACTACTGGTGACCGATGCTGTCATCTTTGTTCCTCAACAGCCACCGGAGTGTATCAGCAAAGAATCTCTGTTGGCATCTGCAAAGAATGGACTGGCAGTGAAGCTATTGAGCAAAGGGAAGGAGGTTCCCGACGAACCAGTTGTTGACAATAAGCTAAACCGTCAGAAAGGTAACTACTAACTACAGTCAAACCTTTTTTTTTGGTACAGTGGTTACCAGTTTGTCACTACATTGCAATACAAGAAGACAAAACAGATGAAGTTTGCTAACTGTAATTCTTACATTTGAACGTACCACGCCCCGTTCGAGAATAGTTTCATTCATTGTCAATGAACTATCATGTGTAGACAGGTCAAATTTGCAATTGATTGTTTCTTTATGAGACTGAATAAGAACTTTACTACAAAATGTTTGTCCTACCTTGGTAATTTTCGTTATCTCTGAAGTCTGAAGTTTCTGTGAAATCATGTCCCAGATGTTTAGACTACTGATTAGCGATTATGCTATGTTTTCTATGTATTGTTCTGAGTTGGTAGACAACGGAAATGAGTATTCTTTAGATATTTAATTTTCAGGTCAAAGGTCAGTTTTGTGGAAAAATTACAGTATGTTGCTATCTTCAATAGTACAAGGTTATGTACCACATGTCCACATCAATACTGACTGATTCCTTGGTTATTTTCAATAGGGTGGGAGAGAATGGTGCTTCAAATACTATTTCTTGGTCCGTCAAATCTGCTTGAGCCAAATGCAAGTTTTGCTCAAATGTCGCAAAAATTGATTGTCTCACCAATTGTCAAGACACTTGTTTTCAGCAAAGTTCCGGAGAAGGTAAGTTCTTGTGACAGTTGGAAAATCTAGCATCACACATCGTTCTATTGATGCCTTACTGGATGTTACTCCTGTCACGATCTCATAGACACATTTTCTTGTTGTTTAGAGAGGTAGTGTAAGGGATCATAGTCATTTTGAAGAGAAAAAAAGGACCATAGATGCATTATGATTTCACTGTCTTCAAGTAGACTTGCGTATTATCATTTGGTGTCAAATCGTCATTTTGTTATTACACGCCACCATCACAAACCGTTTAGCTTAGTAGCATCCATCTTTCAATTCTATGGTGGCTGTTAATCTTTTCAGTAACAAAAATAATAATGATGAATATTATATCTTCCTTATTCAGATTATTGTTAGATATAACATTTCTTTATCATGTGATCTTCTGATTTACAGAACTGAATGTTTCAGATAGTTGTGGAATGACCCCACCTGCAGTCTTTCTGTCTTTTCTGATATTTACATCCAATCCACACTTAAAAAGTTTACAATACAACCATTTCTAATATGTCTGTATTTGATCTATACTGGATCACTAGTTCTCCTTCGTTGCCCTAGATAAGGCAATGTGGCAATGTCAACACTACAGCTAGTACTACGTAATAGTATTCTGTTCAAACTAATCAAGATCATCTGCTTCGATCGACAGGTGAGGGACTGGGTTGACAGGATTGCGGCGGACTGGCGATTCCGACGGATAATCCCTTGCCACTTTGCAGCCCCGATCAACGCGAGCCGGTCAGACTTTCTGGCCGCCTTTGCCTTCCTCGACGAGTTCCTCCCCGAGCGCACTGCCAGGGCGCCCGGTCTCTCACTGCTCTTCGCCTCCTTCATGGGGAAGGCAGCTAGCTACTTCCCTCCGGACGACATGAAGACACTCTCGTCTCTGGACGAGTTCTTGGTCTCTGTTGGCGCTGTCAAGAAAACCGTCTCTGGGAGGAAGAGGTGACGCCCGGTGGATGTGCATGGTTTTATTTGTAGGGATAGTTGCTGCAGTGCATGCTTGAAGCATGGTGACACTGTCGAATTTTTATGTGGTTAGTGGGCAAGTATGGTGCATTAGGCTACAATCTAGGAGAGTACATATGTCTTCTTGCCTTCAATAGAAAGCCAGGTTTTACAGCATATCTGCATATGGAATTTACCTGCTTGGAGCATACCGGAGTAGGTATGTTTTGCCATGTTTGAAGTGTCCGCTTACCACGGGATGGTGAATTCGGTGTTGCTCATAATTCAGGCTGCAGAATGCACAAGACTGGGGGCGCTATCTACGCACGGGCCATCGGCAAGGAGTTACTTCTCGGCCCGATCCAGGCATTGCAGACTGCTCTGTTTCAGTTATTGCTGCAGGACTGCCTCCACGAGCAGGCGCACGCCAAGGTTTCTTTCACGCGGCAGGGCGTCGAACAGCAAGCTCATTATGACCACACGCATCGCAGCTCACACTTCACAGGTCGAAACGCTTGCTGCGTCGCTTATTATTATTACCTGACACCGACGGAAGTTTCTATTGCACGGACGTCTTGAAACCAGCCGAGCGCCTCGCGGGTTTCGTTGCGAGGTCCGTCCGATCTCCGCTCGCGCAGCGCCGCCGCACGTCCACCCGATTCACCGCGGCCGTTGCGCCGGGAGGGGGGCAAGTCTGTCAGGCGCGCGGAGTGCGGCGGGGACCGGGGAGATTTCTCATTGGCGACGAAGACGGTGCAGTGCTGTCAGGTGTCAGCCTGTCGCTGTCAGTTGCAACTCTGGACTCATCAGAGTTTACTCCTAGTACTGACGCCGTCGTCAGGCACCGGCAGTTAAAGTTCGTTATGATAGCCCGACCAGAAGTCGTGGAAAGTTACCGCGCCAAGACCGTGCATTTGTGTTCGCTGCCCGCTGCGCTGAGGCTGTGACTCACTGAGCACGAAGAAGGCGCGTCGTGCCGTCGTCGATGCTAATTGCCACGGCAGCATCAATGCGGAAGGCGAGACCGTGGAGCGCGCCATTAATTTCGGCATCCTCCTTTTGCAGTCACAGGAAGAACCAGAGCGCATTTACTTGCGGCGCTGCCCTACCCCGCAACGCCGACGCCGACGCCGACCACAGCGAGGAGTATAACGCCCACATGACCTCATCTGCAGCCCCCGAGCTCTGCAAAGAATCCAAACTGAACCGAAAAGATGGCGTGTCTGGACTCTCATTTCGCCGGAGCCGGCGGCCGGGGCGAGAAGCCGAGAATGACATGAGCGAGCGAAACGACAAAGTTCTGCGGGCGTTACCGCGAGAAAAAGGAACTTCCAGTTTTCTACTAGTGAACAATGGAAGCCAAGAAGGCTGCAACTACAGGGGACCCCAGCAGCAAGGAACAGAGCAATGGGAAAAAGCCAAGAAGTCAAGAATCGGAAGGAAGACGAAGCACGAGCCTATACATGGCACACGTATCTACTCTACTAGTATCTCTGTTATTGTCATGCACGCGGCACGCCCAGGCGTCGATCGGTCCTCCATTGTAAGTCCTTTCCGGAGGCGTGGCGTCGGCGTCGGCGTCGAGGCGCGTGCCGGCCGGAAAGCAGGAACAAGAGAGGCCGACGAGCGGTGCTTACATCGCGCGAGGAGCTCGGCGTCTAAGAAACGGTGAACTGACCGCCGCCGCGTCGTCGTCGTCCTTCGTCGTGGCGCGCGGCGCGCGTGCGCCTCAGTTGTGCAGTGGGTTCGGCCCCGTAGGCACGAGCCGCTTGGCGACGCCGTAGCGCACGTCGATCTCCTCCCCGCCGCCGCCGTCGCGGCCCGGAGGCGGCAGCGGCAGCGGCAGCGGCAGCGGCACGGGCCGGTGGTGGTGGTGCTGGTGGTGGCGGTGCCCCGCGGCCCCGACGCGGCGCCTGAGGTGCAGTGTGTGGCACCAGGAGGGCGGCGCCGGGTGCGCGCCGCGAGGGTCGCACATGCGGGCGAGGAGCGCGTCGGCGGCGGCGGACGGCTCGGGCGGAGGAGGCCGGCTCCCCGCGCGTGGCGAGGGCTGCTGCTGCAGCGCCGCGGCGGAGAGGACGAGCAGGGACGCCACGAAGAGGAGGCGAAGGCCCCGGCACCAAGACAGCCCCATGGCTGCTGCGGCCGCGCGCGCCTGATCGGTCGGGTGGCCCGTCCGTTTCTTGCTCTGGTTCTTGGAGAGGAGGACGAGGACGCGCGAGGGAGACAGGGGGACTGGGATTTGGGAGGGGAGAGGCACTGGCAGACGAGGCAGAGGGACGTGAGAGCGAAATTAGGAGGGCGGTGGGCTTTAAAAGCTGTGGCACGAGGCGCATGAGGAGCTGGGAGAAAAGTGAAAAACAATAAAAACGCTAAAATTGAAAAGATATAGAGTATTAAAGAAATGAAAATAATGTTTTTTTTTTGCTTTTGTCGTAACTCTGATTTTGAGTAAAACATACCCTTAATGTCATCATTGAATCATCTACCTCTTTTACAAACAGTTTTGTTATATCATACAGTGAAAAAGATCATTCCTACATCTGAATTTTATAAGCATGCTATACAAAATAGTTCAGTTGTTTTAGAATTAAGAAGAGTTGCACACCAAGATTAAAGGTGTTGTAAGACCATCTCTAAGAGACTTTTTAATCTCACTCTCTAAATTATCATTTGGAGAGTCATTTGAATAGAATTCGTTCTCCATATCTTTTCACCCTCTAATATATTTTTTGCTCATAAAAAAATTCTATTTCTAGCAATAAGAAAGAATGTAGTGAATATTCCTTCCCCCCACCTAAAAATAAGTTACACTAAATTCTACCTAGAAATTACACCAACATAAACACTGTAATAGTAGTAAAGTCAAATGTACATCCTATGTTGACGTTAACTAAAATTAGAGTGTGCGAGAGAAGATTTTCACCCTAAACGGGTTAAGTGGTGCATATTCCAAATAGTCATTCTTATGAGACTGAATTTTAGAAAAATGATGTTATATTGTACTATCTCCGTTCTAAATTATAAGATGTTTTCTAAATATATTGCTTTTAATATGTATCTAGACATAGTGGCCCTGTTCGGCTTACCCCATATTCGGCTTGTTCGGCTTCTTTTTTCAGCCGGAACAGTGTTTTTCTCTCACAACAATTCAGCTGGAACAGTGTTTTTCAGCCAGTTTCAACCAAGTTTTAGACCAGCGAACGGAGCCTGTGTATATCTAAGTGCATGTCAAAAGTTATACATCTAGAAATGTCAAAACGTTGCATAATTTGGAACAAACAGAACAAAAGGAGTAAGATACATCGGTAATCGGAATTCTACCTCCGATGGTTTTTGTTTCAAATCCTAACACCCTACTAGAAATGACGAAAGTACGCTGTATATAGTTTGATATGGTCATACTTTAGTATTTAGGTCCTGTTTGGTTTCCATAAGTAAGGTGACTTATTAAATCAGGTGACTTATTAAGTCAGGTGATTGAAAACCAGTGACTTATAAGTCATGCCTGTTTGGTTGTAGATGACTTATAAGCTCATTAAAGGTGTGGGTCCCACACGAAAAAGGTGACTTATAAGTTTTAAGCAGGGGTAAACCAACTTAGGCCTTGTTTAGATCACCTCCAAATTCCAAGTTTTTTCACTCTCTCTCCATCACATCAATTTTTAGCCGCTTGCATGGAGTATTAAATGTAGATAAAAAAATAACTAATTGCACAGTTTAGTTGGAAATCACGAGATGAATCTTTTGAGCTTAGTTGGTCCACGATTGGACAATATTTACCAAATAAGACGAAAGTGTTACTATTCATCGGTTTGAAATTTTTTGCAATCTAAACATGGCCTTAAAACTTATAAGCAGGGGTGACTTATAAGTTGGTAGTGTTTGGCAAAATAAGTTATTTTTTTTCACTTTTTAACTTATAAGTAGGTGACTTATTTGGAACCAAACAGGGCCTTAGGTGAATGCGTGAAATTATGACGGTAAAAAGGGGGAGAAGAATACATGCTTAAATGAACCATTTATTAGTGGCATGAGAAAAGAATATTCAAACAATTTGGCACACTTTTAGTTGGGCATTAGATGTGAAGGATAAAAAAAAAGGTGACATATAAGAGGTAAATGGAAGACTCAAATTTTCTCCTGGATGAGACAAGTGATATGTTGGCTCTATGTCAAAGATGAACATGAGCCTTTATTATAACTCTTCCCAAGATAACGTAGTCACAACATGCATACCGACCTTAGGTGGAGGCTAGAAAAGTGTGGAAGCCAAAACAACGATGAATGGGTGAAAATACGAAAACACTTCAAAAATTGGCCTAGCTTGTTTCAAAAAATGACCTGAGTAGATTTTAGAGAAAAAGGAAAAAGCTAGTGAAAAAGCATCAAGACCCCTAACTGAGTTTTGGTGTATTGATGACCATGCAATTAAGGGTATAATGATATCATTGTAGGTGCATGACAACACAAAGAAACCCTCAAATTTCAAAAGAATAGGGCAAGAGGATACGTGACAGCTTAATTACATTTTTATATATAATCAAGGAAGGTAGAAAAGAAACCGTGACAACTGAATATTTCAAACATACTCCATCTATTCCAAATTATAAGATGTTATGGCTTTTCTAGATATATTGCTTTTACTATGTATCTAGACATATTGTATATCTAAGTATACAAAATTTACGTATCTAGAAAAGTCAAAACGTCTTATAATTTGAAACGGAAGGAGTAACAAATTAACATGCCTCAACTTCTGAAGAAACAGCTAGACTATAGAAATCACATGTCATTTGTCATAAGCAACAATTCATAAATGCAAACAAACTGCACAGATCCAAATTACTATATCAGCATGACTTGGCCAAAGAACACGAGGCAACATCAGTTCAGGAGAAATCTTCAGCCAGCAAGGGTACAATCAGAATATGGTAGCTTTGTGACTCATCGATCAACGATCATACTGAGCATGGCAGACAAGAAATATGGGATTATCCAAGATCCTAAACATTTCAGTTGAACAAAATGATCCAAGCTACAACTCTCAGTTCTAAAGCTGGTACTAGTACAGTAGTACAATTCTGCAACAAAATGCAATTAACAGAGAGGTCGTCTGAGCATAGAACTGCCCTAGTTCTAGAGTCCACAGTTGTACATACTCTACAATTTGAGAAAAAAAATCCCTCATGAAGCATCAGTGGGAAACAGCAGTGGAAATGTAGCAGCGAGATGATGAACCACAAGATTATAAACCTTAATGGCATCACATGATGCCGATGACAAGTTATCTTCTTTCACCCGCAACCGGCCTCGACTCCATGTGCACAGGCATTGGTGCTGCAAGCCCAGGCTTAACATAGGCACTTCTCTTGCTAGGCTTCACCTCATCAGACTCAGCAGAGCTGGAGCCTTCAGAGCCCTGATCAACTTCATTTCCATTCTCTGTCTTTTCATTGATCGTGTGAACCTGACCATTACCGGAGAAACTCACCTTCTTGCTCACAGTCGGGCGACCTGCCACCAATGCAGCATTGCAGCCGTCATGGTACTCGTCGGCCATCACCATCTGCTGCTGCTCTTTGATCAGCACCTTGTCAACGAACTCCAAGATCCGGGTGAGCTCCCGGCTCACCGCGCGCTTGCCCTCCCGGATCATCGGGTCCCCTCCCTGATCCAAAACCCAATTCAAAACCCAGCACACCGTGGCATACGGACCGAAGTGAACGAGTTCATGGCAAGGGTTCCATCACCTGGATAGCGTCGAGCCGGAGGAGGAGGCCCATGGCCGCCTCTGAGACGGCGGCGGGGTCGGCGCCCCCGCGGCGGCCGGAGAGCGACCCCCGGATCGCCGCGGCCTTTGACCGGAGCACGGCGAGCTCCTTGAGCTGGCGCAGCGTCCGGGAGCGCCGCGCCAGGAAGCGGCGTAAGTGGGCCTGGATCGTCCGCGCCGCGCGGTCACTCGCCGCGGAGGGCGGCGGCCCCGTGCGCGCCGGTCGCCGCGGCCGCGGCAGAGGAGGCGAGGGCGGCGATTCCGGTTCCGACTCGTCTCCCTCCTCCACCTCTTGCTCCTCCTCCTCCTGGTAGCGGGCCGCGCGGCGCGGGCGAGAGTTCGGGTGGGGCGGTCGGCGCGCGGGAGCAGGGGCGGCGAAGCAGCGGGGAAGGGCGGATTCTATCGCGGCCACCCGACGCAGGAGCGAGTGGAGCAGGAGGTGGCCGTGGTCGCCGGATGGATTGGGCTTCAGCTGCTGCGGCGGCGGTGGATGGGTGTAGGCATGGGGCTTGGCTTCCTGCTGCTGGTACTGGTACTGGTACTGCTGGGGGTGCGGATACGGATACGGATAGGGATTCATCGCGTGGTGCGCGGCGGGAGGCGGCGGCTGGGGCTGGGGCTGCGGCTGCGGCTGAGCAGGCGCCGGGGTGCTGAGGAGGAGGTGGGCGGCAATGGCGTGGAGGAGTTGGTCGGACGCGGCGGAGCAGGGCGGGGCCGGCGCGGGTGCCGGGTAGTAGCACGGCGCCGCGCCCGCGCATCCGCAGCAGCAGGAGCAGCAGGCGGGCGGGGCGGGGTCGTGGTGGGCGTGACGGGGCATTGGCGCGTGATCCGGCGGGGGTTTCTCGGCGGGCCGGGGCCGGGATCGGCGGCGGCGGAGAGGGTGTCACTGACTCACATTCACATCGGGAGTGGGAGAGGCAGGGGAAAGGAGATGCGCTTTGGAACGGAGCCCATGTGCCGCCCGCTGCGGCCTGTCCAGGCCGGCAAGCAAGCGCCCAACGGGCACGCCGTGGGTGCGCTCGTGCCGCCGCGGGTTTTCGCTCGCTGACTGGTGGGGCGTCCTGACGTCCGGCACGGGGTTTATTATCTGCTGTCGATTGCTCCAACTGCGAGCCCGTGGACTTTCACTTGGGAAGTGGAGGTTGGGAGGAACCGCCGGCCCGGCCATGGCCCGTGGATTTTCTATGGGCCGGCCATGGCTGTTTTGGCCTTCTCGGGGAGTTGCGTGTCGTGCCGTGCCGCTCTCAACGGAAACTCACGAAGCTCGGCTGGCCCTTCGGTCAGAACTCAGAACTCAGAACTCGGAAACCTGAAAGTTCATCGTGCACCAGCAAAACAGACGGCGTACGACTAGTGCTGTACCGGTGCCAAGTTCCCAACCAGAGAGATACGAGTAGTCGAGTACGACGAATGGGAAAGGAAACTGGAAATCTGTGCGGTTCAAAGTGCAGCCCTGTAGGCGTGAACTCACCGGCCTGGCTTATCAGTTATGGACACTATTTTTCTCTCTCAACAAATCAGCTTCAGCCGGTTTATCAGCCGTAGAAATCATCTCCCGAGATCTATTGACATCTAGCGAGGGATTCAAATTTCAGAGTATCAACTACAATGTCACATATGCTTTCTTTCAGTTTTGTAAAAAAACATATGCTTTCTTTCAGTTCTGTAAAACAAAAACTACTTCAGTTCTACGTTAAGTGTTGACACTGCCTGCGTTAGTACTTATTATGCCAACTGCCACATGTGTAGCAATCCTACTATCAATCATACTATCCTAGTTAGCTAGCTAGCCACTAGAGACGCTCTAAGGGCGTCCTCAATGACCGGCTACGTCGTAAGCTTCGTCCCACGTGAAAATATTAAACAATGAAAAAAACATCTCTCTAGCGACGAGGTAATCAGCAGACGATTTCGCTAGGATCAAGGAATTGCGAGAACAGATTTACGGCAATGCTCTGCAGGTGGGGAGGAAGGAAATAAGATAATATTTCTTTTCATTCTCTCACTTCCGGCTGAAAGCATCTAGGCCCTAGTTGTATTTCGATGATTAATGACAATACGTAATTACTATGAATAATGTGTATTTTACATAGGCAATTAAGTTAGGTCATGGTAATGGTAATTGATTGGACAATCATGGTTGTCATGCCCCTACGATAGAAATTATTTCGGTTTTCAAAGGATTGACGACAAGGTTAAGGATGGACTAGTTCTAAGTGTCGTTTGAAGTTGAAGAGACACTTAGAGTAGTTTAGGACTTTGTTTTTCCTTTGACCGTATTATTAAGGGGGGTATGGACGGGTAGCTTGACCTAGGTGAGTCTAGTGAGTTAGGTGTGGTGCACATTTGTTTAATCTAGAACTAGATAGCTCTTAAAAAGCCCTTAGATCAATTGGAGCAAACTCTATTCTCATATGATCGAGAGTTGGAAGTGGATGAAAGGTTAAATGTTGACCGGACGCTGACGTAGAGTCCGGTCAGTTCATTTGATCAAGGTGAAATCGTCTGGCGCGACTGGACGCTGAGAGGTGCCGGTCGACTCCAGTAAGGTTTCAGAGAAGGAAAATCGTGACCGGACGTGTCCGATCATAACTTAAACCCTGTGTTTCGGGGAGAACTGACCGGAGCGTCCGGTCACCCCGCAGAGGCCCATAACGGTTCGTTTTGAACATGGGTGTATAAATACTTCCTGCATTCGTGTAAAGGGGTACTTTTGCTCATTCCAACAGCTGAGAAACACCTTTGAAAGTGCCAAGAAGGGTAAGGTCCTAGTGAGGTGATTGAGATTTGATAATCCAAAAGAGAGCCCTCATTAGTGAAAGCAAGAGTAGCAAAGTGTGCATCAACCCTTCTCATTAGGCTTGTCATGGTTAAGTGAGAGTTCATGCTTGTTACTCTTGGTGATCGCCATCACCTAGACGGCTTGGTGGTAATTGGGAGCTTGGTGATCATCCGGAGGAGCTTGTGGATGACCCAACTCAAGTTGTGAGCGGTTGTGGGTGATTCACCGTGACGGAGTGTCAAAGAATCAACCCGTAGAAAACACTTGATCTTTGCGCGGATCAAGGGAGAGCTACACCCTTGCGCGGGTGCTCCAACGAGGACTAGTGGGGAGTGATGACTCTTCGATACCTCGGTAAAACATCGCCGTGTTCCTCCTTCTCTCTTTACTTTGAGCATTTACCTTGAGCAATTCATTTCTTGTCTTTACATTCATAGAATTGCCATGCTATAGTAGAATTGAAACTTATGTTGTAAGACTTTTTGTGCGGTAGAACATTAGAAACACTTTCTAGTCACAAGGGGTGAAGTTAGGCTAACCGTAGGATTTAATTATTGCAAAAAATTAGAATTAGCCCAATTCACCCCCTCTTGGACATCTTGATCTTTCAATTGGTATTGGAGCCTCGTGCTCATGTATTTAGACTTAACCGTCTAGAGAAAGATGTCTCACAGGGATATCTTTGAGGGGGATAATTTTCCTTATTTGAAAATCCGCATGGAGGCGTATTTAGAAGCTCTAGATGTTGGGATACTTAGAGCCGCCTCACAAGGCTTCCCAAAACCTCGGGATGCCACACACCTACAAGGCGATGAGGTGAATTACGAGAAATGGAATGCAAAGGCTCGAAACACCATCTTTAGAGGTCTTTGCAAAGATGTGTTCAACCGGGTGAGGAACCATAAAGATGCCCATGCACTATGGTCAGATATTTATGCGCTCCATGAGGGAACAAAGAGCGAGCGTGAGGAACGCTATCATCTTGTCATTAAAAAGCTAAATTCATTTGAAATGCTTCCTAAAGAGAGTGCTAATGAAATATACTCATGCTTGAATGTTCTTGTAGAGGAAGTCAATGGGCTTGGACTTACTCAAATGCAACCATCCGATATTGTAAGAAAGATTTTAAGTGTCCTCCCCATTGACAAATATGGACATATTGTGACCGTGCTTCATCAAGGTGATCTTTCCACCGCTACACCAACACAAATCTTAGGAAAGATCAATGTTTATGAGATGTACATGCACATCACACCATAAGATGGCTCATCCTCTACTAAGAAGAAAGACAAGGACTTAGCATTCAAAGCTAGTCAAGAGAAGGGCAAAGCAAGGCTTGAGTATGAGAGCTCAAGTGATGATGAAATTGATGATGCAAGTCTTGCTCTCATGGTGAGAAGAACCGCCAAGATGCTAAAGAAGCTTAACAAGAGTGGCATCAAGTTTGATGGCAAGAAAAAAAGTTCTTCACTAGCTCTAGAAGAAAGTCAATCTCAGAGATGGATTGCTATAATTGTGGAGAACTTGGTCATTTAGCACACCAATACACAAAGCCTAAGAAAGACAAGTACAAGAACAAGTATAAGGGCAAGAAAGATGACTCAAGTAATGAAGAAGAAGATGAGAAAAAGAAAAACAAGCCATACAAGAAGAAGGATGGCAAGAAAAAGGAATTCCACAAGAAGAATAAAAGTGGGAAGGCATACATCGTCGGTAATTGACTCACTGATGTTGATTCATCAAGTTGTTCATCCGATGATGATAGTGATAATGAGAAGGTGGCCACCATTGTGATTGACTCTTCATCATCTTCACCAACACAACCGCTATCATCCTCTACACACCTATGCCTTATGGTCAAGGGTGAACGAAAGATATCAAATGATGATGATAGTAGTAGTGATGATCATGCTAACAATGATGATTGTGATAGTGATAGTGATGATGATGAATTTGAATCACCTTCATATGATGAACTTGTCAAATTGCTAAACAAATATACTAGGATCATTAGAAAGACTAGAGCTAAGAATGACAAGCTAGAAGCTAAGAATGATTCTCTTTTACCTAAATGTGATATAGCCGAAAAGGCTAGTGTTGAGGTTAGAGAAGCAAATGATGCTATATCATCCAAACTCAAGGAGCTCAAATCTTCTAAGAAAGAGCTTAAAGATAAACATGATAAATTTGAGAGGATACACAATGAGCTCATCACTAGCCATAATATGCTAAAAGAAGAATATATTACTCTTAAGATTAATCATGATAATCTTGTCATTGCTCAAGAATTTCTATCCAATGAGCCACATGATGCTACTAACAATGTTGTTAAGATTGATATAGCTACATCATGTTATGATTTGATCATTGAGAGCATTGAGCAAAGTTCTATTAGCAAGGGCAAGTAAGTGATTGAGACCGATAATTATGATGAGTATGTCAAGCTCAAGAATGACAATGAAAAGCTAAAGAAAGATCTTGAAGAGCTCAAAACCACTAACACTATAATGCTAGAAACTCTTGATCATGATGGTGACTTGATTCTTGAGAATGAGAAGCTCAAAGAAGAGAACAAGAAACTCAAGGAAGAGAAAAACAATGATGCACTCAAGGAAGAGAACAAAAAAACTCAAGTTGGAGAAAGAGCATCTTAAGATTAGATCGAGCAAATTCACAAGAGGCAAGCATCTTCAAAGTGAGCTACTAATGAACACCATCATAAAGATGGATAGAAAGTGGTATTGGGTACTTGGCAAACCAAGAGAAGAAGGCTCAAGCTCAATAAGAACATAAGTTAAAGCCAAAGCCAAAGAGATATGTTGAGTGTGGACAAGAAGGCCACTTTACCCATGAGTGTCAAACTCCACCACCACAACCCTTGCCCAAGCATGCTAGACCTTTTGTTTTCAATGCTCATTACATGCTTAGAAATGATTCTAGTGGAAAGATGAAAGTCATGTTCTTAGGACCTCCCAACAAGAATAGGCCTAAGAAAATTTGGGTAGTAAAGTTACTTGTTGAGAAGGTGAAGGGCCCTCAACAAGTTTGGGTTCCTAAAGTTTGATCTCTTGTGTGTAGGTGAACTACAAGACCGGTGGAAGTGATTGTGTTATTGATAGTGGTTGCACACAACATATGACTGGTAATCCTCATATGTTCACCTCACTAGATGAAGAAGTAGATGGACAAGAAAGAATCATATTTAGAGATAATTCAAAGGACAAGGTTAAAGGATTGGGCAAAGTGGTAATATTAAATAATCATTCTATCTCAAATGTGCTATATGTTTCTTTATTGAGCTTCAACTTGCTATCCGTTGGATAATTGTGTGATCTTGGTTTCCAATGCTTGTTTACCGAGAAGGAATTTATTGTATCTAAGAAGGATGATGATCAAGTGATATTCAACGGATTTAGATACAACAACCTATATCTAGTGGATTTCACCTCCGAAGATGCTAACTTAAAGACTTGTCTATTCACCAAAACAACACTTGGGTGGCTATGGCATAGAAGACTTGCTCATGTTGGGATAAGCTCACTCAAGAAGCTAATGGAGAATGATTTGGTGAGAGGGTTGAAGGATGTGAAGTTTGAAAAGTACAAGCTTTGTAGTGCATGTCAAGCCGGCAAGCAAGTTGCAAATACTCATCCAACAAAAGCTTTCATGTCAACCACAAGAGTGCTAGAGCTCCTTCACATGAACTTATTTAGACTTACAACATACAAGAGTTTGGGAGGAAATTTTTATTGTCTTGTGATTGTTGATGGCTATTCAAGATACACATGGGTGTTCTTCCTTCATGACAAATCCGAAGTTACATCATGCTTCAAGAAGTTTGCCAAGAGAGCACAAAATGAATTTGAAGTGAAGCTCAAGAAGATTAGAAGTGACAACAGCAAAGAATTTGACAACACAAACATAGAAGCCTATTGTGATGAAGTTGGGATCAAGCATGAGGTCTCCACAATATATACTCCTCAACAAAATGGTGTAGTTGAGAGAAAGAACCGGACATTGATCACACAAGCAAGAAAAATGCTTGATGAGTACAACACTCCCGAAGCTCTATGGGCGGAAGCTATCAACACCGCATGCTATGCATCCAACCGCCTATTCCTTCAAAAGTTTCTTGGCAAGACACCTTATGAGTTGCTCAATGGGAAGAAGCCGGACGTATCCTTCTTTAGGGTGTTTGGTTGCAAATGCTATATCTATAAGAAGCGGCAACACCTAGGGAAGTTTTAAAGACATTGTGATATTGGTTTTCTTGTTGGTTACACATCAAAATCCAAAGCATATAGAGTATTTAATTATGCCATCGGCTTGGTTGAAGAAACATATGATGTGGAATTTGATGAATCTAACGGCTCTCAAGGAGCACATGAGAATCTTGATGATGTAGGTGATGAACCATTGAGGGAGGCCATGAAAAATATTCCGGTTGGAGACATCAAGCCTAATGATGATGAAGATGATGTACAAGTGATCAATCCACCTTCTTCATCAAATGTGCCACAAGATGGTGATCAATATGGGAGAGTAGAAAATGAAGACACTCATGTCTCCCATGAGCAAATGGTGACACAAGCACATGATGTTGATGCTCCACAACCTCCCCCTCAAGTGGTTGATAGAAGAAATTCACCTCTACTACAAGCTCATCCACAAGATCTCTTCATAGGGAGTCCATCAAAGGGAGTAATGACTCGCTCTTAAAAGCTTACTTCATTTATTGAACATCACTCTTTTGTCTCTTGTTTTGAGCCTACTAAGGTAGAAGAAGCTCTTCAAGATCCAGATTGGATAAATGTCATGCATGAAGAGTTGAACAACTTTACTCGCAATGAAGTTTGGACTTTTGAAGAGCGACCACAAGGTGCAAGAGTCATTGGAACAAAGTGGGTGTTCCGCAATAAGCAAGATGATCAAGGTGTTGTTGTGAGGAACAAGGCAAGACTAGTTACAAAGGGGTTCTCTCAAGTTAAAGGTTTGGATTTTAGAGAGACCTTTTGCATTGGTTGCAATACTAGAAGTCATCTGTATCCTCCTTGCATATGCATCACATCATGAAATGAAACTATATCAAATGGATATGAAAAGTGCATTTTTAAATGGCTTTATTAATGAACTAGTCTATGTTGATCAACCTCCCGGGTTTAAAGACCCTAGATATGCTAATCATGTTTATATGTTGTCCAAGGCGTTATATGGGCTTAAGCAAGCCCTAAGAGCTTGGTATGAGCGTCTTTGGGACTTCCTCATTGAGAAGGGATTCACCATTGGGAAGATCGACACCACACTATTCACCAAGAAGCTTGATGGACATATCTTCATTTGTCAAGTGTATGTTGATGATATCATCTTTGGATCATCAAATGAAGATTCTTGCAAAGAGTTTGGTGAATTGATGTCGAAGGAGTTCGAGATGTCAATGATTGGAGAGCTTATATTTTTTTTGGTTTTCAAGTCAAGCAAATGAGAGAAGGAATTTTTATCTCTCAAGAGAAATATACAAATTATCTTCTCAAGAGATTTAAGATGGATGAATGTAAGCCAATCAAGACACCAATGTCAACTAATGGACATCTTGACGTAGATGAGGGAGGTAACACGGTTGATCAAACTCTCTACCGCTCTATGAATGGTAGCTTATTATATTTAACCGCATCTAGGCCCGACACCATGTTTAGTGTGTGTATGTGTGCTAGATTTCAAGCTAATCCTAAGGAAACTCATTTGATTGCCGTTAAAAGAATCCTTAGGTATCTTAAGCACACACCAAGTATTGGCCTTTGGTATCTCAAAGGAGCTATATTTGAATTAGTTGACTATTCTGATTCGGATTATGTCGGTTGCAAAGTTGATAGAAAAAGCACATCTAGAGGGTGCCATTTTCTTGGTAGATCACTTGTGTCTTGGTCCTCCAAGAAATAAAATAGTGTGGCTTTGTCCACCGCCGAAGCGGAATACATTGCCGCTGGTGCTTGTTGTGCACAAATACTTTATATGAAATAAACTTTGCTAGACTATGGTGTAGTTCTAGAAAAGGTACCTCTTTTGTGCGACAATGAAAGTGCGGTAAAACTTGCAAATAATCCGGTTCAACACTCTCGCACCAAGCACATAGATATCCGCCATCACTTTCTTAGAGATCATGTTGCAAAGAATGATATTTCATTAGAAGGTGTAAGGATCGAGGATCAATTGGCGGATATCTTCACTAAACCGCTAGATGAGGCGACTTTTTGTCGATTACAAAATGAGCTCAATGTTCTTGATTTTAGTAACTTCACTAGAAAATGAGCTTGTGTTGTCCCTTACATTGCATTGTAATATACATCATGTTTAATTTTTGGTAATGCACATAGGGCTTGTCTAACATGGTTAAGATAACCGTCGAAAAGTGAGTGAAGAAGCTTAACCTTGGATCAAACCTGACAAGCAACTAGATTTACTTTCAAGTATTGCATTGCATATGCATGAATGTTGTTTTATCATTTCTCTTCAATTGCCCTCTTATTGTCTATTTTCTTAAAAAGAATTATAGCCTAAGGCAAAATATTTTGAAAATTTTGAGGGTTTGAGAGAGGTCACTCACATCAGTCCCAATTGGTGTTTATTTGGGTCTTATTGAAGTTAGGACTTGATTGGGAACAGGCAACACGAAGGAACTTTGAAGATTTGCTAGAAAAGAGTGACCGGACGCTGCACCAGACTCTAAAGTTTAGCATTCGGTCAGTTCACAGGAGGCGAACCTTGCTACGAAGGAGTGACCAGACTCTATTGTCCAGCGTCCGATCAGAAGGCATTCCTGCGTCCGGTCGATCGAAGACGATGAAGACAAGTTGGACCGGCCTCTGGCTGTGTCCGATCAGTGGTGATCGAACTCGTCCGGTCGCGATTCTAGGGGTTTTTGACCTCTCTAGAATCGACCAGACTCTGGCTGGCAGCGCCCGATCATTGTCACCGGAGCATCCGGTCAGTTGAAATCATGCGGGTTCAGGACTTCTTCTTCGTTTCCTTTTCTGTCTTGTCGAGGGACCCCTTATAACCGCAGCGCCGCCATGACCTAATCACGTACCCCGTGCCAACATCGCCATCGCCCGTGCCCTAGTTGCCAAGTTGCCGCACCCACGTCTCTAGCTCGCCGCGCCACCCTGCTCTAGCGCCTGCGCCACCGTGACCTCACCCCGCACTCATGCACGACGACTACGCCCGCGCCTTCACATCGCTACATCCTGAGCCACTGCACCGCCGCATCCTAAGCCGCCGTGCCCTACTCATGCCGTGCCCATGCACACGCCTCGCTCCCCGCCACTGTGCCCGAGCCCTATGCCAGCGTTGCCTCTATGCCAACAAAAGCACCGCTGGTGCCCTAGCCGCCTTCATCAGCGCCGCCGTGCCATCTCCCAGCACTGTCTTCCCACGCTAGCAACTCCACGCCCGATCCAGCGCAACATTGTCTCGCCAAACCCTAGCCTCGCATTGCCGTCCTGATGGTTCCCCACGTATTGTTCCTCTGCTCTTCGATTTGCCGGTTCATCAGATAGCAAGCCCTCATCTCCAATTTCATATCTATTGCTTGCTTCTTAGGGTTTTGTATCTCTAGATATATTGTAATTATTCATATATCCGATCTATTCTAATGTTCAGCGAGTCGGTGTTTCTGAGGTCATCTTGGCAGTTGTCAGGCAACTCAGGGCCAAGCTCGCGAGTACAGATCGAGGCCAAGCCTCGGAAGTGATAGTTGGCAGTTGATCTTTGTCTGAGGCAGCAGTTCATTTCAGATGGCCTGTGTCAAGAATGTCGGTGGTGGTCCAGGTGATGAGGATCCGAGGCATCTGCCTCGCTTGCCTACTGATGCAAAAGGCGACGAAGAAGCTTGCAACGAAGAAGCGCAAGTATCCAGATGATGATATAGCTAGAGCAGCTGTAGTTGCAGACGCCACAGAGCGTGCAGCGGTAGGAGGTGCTAGGAGTGGTGTAGTGATTGCAGACCAGCTTTATCCAGCTTAGAGGGCCGCTGTCTAGGAGATTGAGCGTCGTCATGGTGGTCCAGCTAGGACAGCCATGGTTGGAGGAAGGCGTGTTGCTATTGATGAGAGTCAGCCTCAGGGGGAGTCATAGTAGGAGCCACAGCCAGCAGAGCAGACTTAGGAGGGAGAGCATGCCGAGGAGACAGAGCCGGCACCTCAGCCACAGTTATGGTGCTCTAGTTGTACTCATACCTAGGTGACACCGAGGGCAGAGACACAGCGAAGGGGTTCTTGTCCGCCTCCTAGACCATAGGGTCCACCTCTAGTGACTCATCTAGATTTGAGGGCTGCCACAGCCAAGCAGGTGTAGCAGCTCAGGTTTGTTCAGTTTGAGGAGTGGTTTCTACCGAGGCAGGATGAGCGTGCATCAGAGGGCTTCTACACACCATTGTAGGAGATTTTTTATCATGCATATCTTAGCAGTGGGGTTGTATTCAGATCACAGAAGGTGTGCAACATTGAGTCCATTGTAGCAGCAGCTAGAGAGCATATTCACCCTTACCTATCCTACTTGCTAGGGCTGACAGACTTACTTGGATGGACAGGCTTATATGTTCTATCTTGGGTCCATGAGTTCTATGCTACACTTTGGATTGACCCGTAGCACAGATTTATACATTTTGCTTTTAGAGGCAGAGACTACAGGCTAATGAGCTTTAGGGTCAGAGAGATACTCAGGCTTCAGGAGTAGCCCATCCAGCTACATGAGGTGTGCTATGGATAGACAATGCCTCCTAGACGCCCTCACGGTGGTCATGTGCCCCCCTACAGATCTAGTCCGCCATTGCTTCACTAAGCCTTTTGGCGAGGAGTCGAGCAGGACTCCCAGTGATCTCACTCCTATAGCTAGAGTGCTTGATGCTATCATGAGGAGGACCCTGCTTTCGAGGATGGGATATCGTAAGGGCTTGACTCACATACAGTTATGGCTACTGAACTCTCTGATGCAGCATACTATTTTTTATATTTGGGATCTCCTTCTATCAGACATGGGGGGGTACTATTGCTGAGGGGTTCAGAGGTCACCGACAGTTGCCCTATGCCCACTGGATTACTTTTTTGATACACAGGGCAGTTACTGTGAGGCCACCTGAGATGCTGGCAGAGTATAGTGGTGCTACTATAGAGTTCTCTGCATACAACATGACTCAGATGCTCCACCACAGTGCAGGGAGGACACCCAGCCAGTCACGCCATCACCTAGAGGTGCTAGAGACTGCAACCCAGCAGGATGAGACCATTAGGGGCATAGTAGCTATAGAGGAGGAGCAGTTAGATGCTCAGCAGGAGGGGATGGTCGAGAGCGACCCTAGTGACAGCTCAGATGATGACTACCAGGCTATCCCTCAGATGCCTCCACGACGACATGACCATGAGGCCGGTAGCTCTAGTTCCGCTCCACCTACACCACAGATAGACCCCGCTCTACTTGTTATCCTTGAGCGGATAAGGCAGGATTAGGCTCACCAGGCTCAGGAGACCGCTGCTACTTTCACACAGTTCTAGACTAGGCAGGATGAGTTTCAGCGACAGCAGCATACTATACAGCAGCAGTAGCAGGCCACGCATCAGCAGCAGCTCCTCATGCAGCAACGGCTCCTTGGATTTATGTAGCATGTTGTGACAGTTATTGGGGCTCCACCGTCATAGCCTTCACCCCAGATCAGCCAGCCTTCCACCACTTCTACGACTCCAGCTTTACAGCCTAGTGGGCTTCAGAGTCAGGGATAGCCACCAGCACAGTTTCCTTCTCCTACAGAGCAGGTGTCCCAGTGGTTTGCCTCGCCAGTGCCAGCCCCGTAGTTCACACCTTTTTAGACAGGCTTCACATCGGCTCAGACTTCCTCGCTGCTTGTGCCAGATACCACAGTTTTCAGGAGCCTTGGTGCTACCTTTTAGTGAGTTGACAGGGCAGCCTACTCCGCCATATCTACATGTCCCAGGTCCTTCCATAGTTGCACCTATTATCGGGACTACAGAGATGCTCCCTTCTTTAGTTGCATCATCAGAGCCGCCTACTACAGTCATACCTGCAGAGTCTCAGGCCGCACCAGTTCCTGATCCAACCCAGACCGCTTCAGCATCGCTTCTAGCTACAGAGGGTTAGATAGCTCAGAGCTCAGGATCAGATGATGATAGCACATAGTTCCAGATCGCTCCTCGTACCTCAGCGCCCGACTCGTCCGCTGCAGCCCCGTCGACCAACCCTTAGGTTTTGGTGTTTGACGCCAAAGGGGGAAATGGATCGAGTATGTTAGACTTAGGAGGAGCGACTTATCTAGGGGAAGTTTAGCTTATCTATTATATTTGGTTTTTATGTGTGACACACTATTATGCATTCATGTGTTTACTTTCATGCATAGAACTATATTTATGTGATAGTGATATCTACGTGATCGTGATATTTGACATGTGTGCTCTCTACTTTGAATTATTTATATGGCATATCACTTGTGTTTATGCTCATTTGCTTTGCTTCTATGTTTTACTTCGATGCAAATGAGCTTTATTACTTGTACTCATGCTTATTTCATATCTTTTGAGTACATTATGTTGGCTTGGGTCATATAAGCTTGCCTAACACTTTTGTTCTTATTGTCAAAAGCTTATATGAACCAAGCATGTTGAAAACCTCATCTCTTTCACATACTCAAGGTGGTATTGTCATCAATCACCAAAAAGTGGGAGATTGAAAGCATCTAGGCCCCTAGTTGGGTTTCAGTGATTAATGACAATACATAATTACTATGACTAACGTGTATTTTGCAGAGGCAATTAAGTTAGATCATGGTAATGACAATTGATTGGGCAATCATGGTTGTCATGCCCCTACTGAAAGCATCTAGGCCTCTAGTTGAATTTTAGTGATTAATGTCAATACAATGTTACTATGACTAACGTGTGTTTTGCAGAGGCAATTAAGTTAGGTCATAGTAATGGAGATCGATTGGGCAATCGAGGTGGTCATGCCCCTACGATGGAAATCGTTTCAGTTTTCAAAGGATGGACGACAAGGTTAAGGATGGCTAGTTCTAAGTGTCGATTGGAGTTGGAGTGACACTTAGAGTAGTTTAGGACTTTGTTTTTCCTTTGGCCGTACTATTAAGGGGGGTATGAACGGGTAGCTTGACCTAGTTGAGTCTAGTGAGTTAGGTGTAGTGCACACTTGTTAAAACTAGCTCTAGGTAGCTCCTATGAATGCCTAAGATCCTTTGGAGCAAACTTCATTCACATATGATAGAGAGTTGGAAGTGAATGGAGGGTCAAATGCTGACCGGACGCTGGCTCCGGTGCGACCGGACGCTGGCCGCAGGGTTCGGTCAGTTCATTTGATCAAGAGACTGTGTTTAGTGCGACCGGACGCTGGAGAGGTCAACTGACCGGACGCTGAAGTCCAGCGTCCGGTCAACTCCAGTAAGGTTCCAGAGAAGGGAATCTGTGACCGGACGCGTCCGGTCAGTACTGACCGGACCCTAGGGGTTCAGCTTCCGGTCGAGTACAGTAAGGTTCCAGTAAGGGTTTAATGCGACCGGACGCGTCCGGTCAGTGGTGACCGGACACTACCAGCGTCCGGTCAACACATTTTCACTGGTTCACGGATTGAACTGACCGGAGCGTCCGGTCAACATGACCGGAGCGTCCGGTCACCCCGCAGAAGCTCATAACGATTCGTTTTTCAGGCTGTCTTATAAATAGAAGCTCTACTCGTGTGTGGAGTTACTTTTGCTCATTCCAACAGCTAAGAAACACGTTTGTGAGTGCCAAGAAGAGCAAGGTCTTAGTGAGGTGATTGAGATTTGAGAATCCAAGAGAGTAGCATCATTAGTGAATCAAGAGTAGCAAAGTGTGCATCCATCTTCTCATTAGGCTTCGCGTGGTCAAGTGAGAGTTCGTGCTTGTTACCCTTGGTGATCGCCATCACCTAGATGGCTTGGTGGTGATTGGGAGCTTGGTGATCACCCAGTGGAGCTTGTGGGTGACCCAACTCAAGTTATGAGCGGCTTTGGGTGATTCACCGCGACGGAGTGTCGAAGAATCAACCCGTAGAGAGCACTTGATCCTTGCGCGGATCAAGGGGGAGCTACACCCTTGCGCGGGTGCTCCAACGAGGACTAGTGGGGAGTGGCGACTCTTCGATACCTCGGCAAAACATCGCCGCATTCCTCTCTCTCTATTTACCTTGAGCATTTACTTTGAGCATTTACTTTGAGCAATTCAATACTTGTTCTTACATTCATAGAATTGCCATGCTAGAGTAAGTTTGGAACATAGGTTGCAAGTCATTTGTGCGTTAGATCAAAACACTTTTCTAGGCACAAGGGGTTAATTGGGCTATCCGTAGGATTTGATTATTGCAAGAAAATTTAGAATTAGCCCAATTCACCCCCCCCTCTTGGGCATCTTGATCCTTTCAATTGGTATCAGAGCCTCATGCTCACATTTTAAGCTTAATCGCTTTGAGCAAGATGTCTCACGGGGATGGACCTCCTCCTATCTTTGAGGGAGATGACTTTCCATATTAGAAAATCCACATGGAGGCGTACTTAGAAGCTCTAGACGTTGGTATTCTTAGAGCCACCTCTCAAGGCTTCCCAAAACCTCGAGATACTACTAACCTACAAGGCGATGAGGTTAACTATGAAAAATGGAATGCAAAGGCTCGAAACACCATCTTTAGAGGCCTTTGCAAAGATGTGTTCAACCGTGTAAGGAACCACAAAGACGCCCATGCACTATCGTCGGACGTTTGTGCGCTCTATGAGGGAACCAAGGGTGAGCGTGAGGAACGCTATCATCTAGTAATCAAAAAGCTAAATTCATTTGAGATTCTTCCCAAAGAAAGTGCTAATGAGATGTACTCTCATTTAAATGTTCTTGTAGAGGAAGTCAATGGGCTTGGACTTACTCAAATGTCACCATCCGACGTTGTGAGAAAGATCTTGAGTGTCCTCCCCATTGACAAATATGGGCACATTGTGACCGTGCTACATCAAGGTGATCTTTCCGCTGCTACACCAACACAAATCTTGGGAAAGATCAATGCTCCTGAGATGTACATGCACATCACTCCACAAGATGGCTCATCCTCTACAAAGAAGAAAGAGAAGGACTTAGTGTTCAAAGCTAGCCAAGATAAGGGCAAAGCAAGACTTGAGTATGAGAGCTCAAGTGATGAAGATGATGAAGAAAGTCTTGCTCTCATGGTGAAGAAGACCGCCAAGATGCTAAAGAGACTAAACAAGAGTGGCATCAAGTTTGACAGCAAGAAGAAGAAGTTCTTCACTAGCTCAAGAAAAAAGGCAATCTCTGAGATGGATTGCTACAATTGTGGCGAACTTGGCCATCTAGCTCATCAATGCACAAAGCCCAAGAAAGACAAGTTCAAGAACAAGGGCAAGAAAGATGACTCAAGCAATGAAGATAAGATGAGAAGAAAAAGAACAAGCCATACAAGAAGAGAGATGGCAAAAAGAGGGACTTCTACAAGAAGAAGAAGAGTGGCAAGGCCTACATCGTCGATGATTGGCTCACGGACATTGATTCATCTAGTGAATCATCCGATGATGATAGTGACAATGAGAAGGTAGCCGCCATTGCTATTGATCTTTCATCTTCACCGCCACCATCGCCATCATCCTCTACACACCTATGCCTTATGGCCAAGGGTGAACGCAAGATATCAAATGATGATGATAGTAGTGATGATGAACATGCTAGTGATGATGATAGTGATAGCGATAGCGATGATGATGATTCACCTTCATATGATGATCTTGTCAAAATACTAAGAAAATACACTAAGATCATTAGAAAGAGTAGAGCTAAAAATGAAAAGCTTGATGCTAAAAATGATTCACTCTTAGCTAAATATGATACATTGGAAAAGGCTAATGTTGAGCTCAAAGAAACAAATGATTCTATATCATCCAAATTCGAGGAGCTCAAATCTTCTAAGAAAGAGCTTAGAGATAAACATGATAAATTTGAGTGGGTGCATAATGAGCTCATCACTAGTCACAACAAGCTAAAGATGAATATACAACTCTTAAGATCAATTATGATACTCTTGTTATTGCTCAAGAATTCTTACTAAATGAGCCACATGATGCTACTAACCATGTTGTTAAGATTGATATAGCTACCTCATGTGATTATTTAATTGATGAGAGCATTGAGCATGGATCTAGTAGCAAAGGCAAGCAAGTGGTTCACTGCAATGACTATGATGAGTATGTCAAGCTCAAGAGTGATAATGAGAAGCTCATGAAAGATCTTGAAGAGATGAAAAGCCACAACACCATTGTGCTAGAAACTCTTGATCATGACAAAGAGTTGATCCTTGAGAATGAGAAGCTCAAAGAAGAAAACAAGAAGCTCAAGGAAGAGAAGAACAATGATGTTCTCAAGGAAGAGAACAAGAAGCTCAAGATGGAGAAAGAGCATCTCAAGGTGGGATTGAGCAAGTTTGCTAGAGGCAAGCATCTCCAAAGTGAGCTACTCATGAACACCGTCATGAAGATGGATAGAAGTGGGATTGGATATGTGGCAAGTGTAGAGAAGAAGAAGGCTCAAGCTCAACAACAACAATCAAAGCCAAAGCCAAAGCCAAAGAGATGTTTTGAGTGTGGACAAGAAGGCCACTTTGCTCATGAGTGTGCAAACTCCACCACCACAACCCTTGCCCAAGCATGCTAGACCCTTTGCTTTCAATGCTCACTACATGCTTAGAAAAGATTCTAGTGGAAAGATGAAAGTCATGTTCTTAGGACCCCCTAACAAGAATAGGCCTAAGAAGATTTGGGTGGCTAAGTCACTTGTTGAGAAGGTGAAGGGCCCTCAACAAGTTTGGATCCCTAAAGCTTGAATCTCTTGTGTGTAGGTGAACTACAAGACCGGTGGAAGTCATTGGTTATTGATAGTGGTTGCACTCAACATATGATCGGTGATCCTCGTATGTTCACCTCACTAGATGAAGAGGTAGATGGACAAGAGAAAATAACATTTGGAGATAATTCAAAGGGCAAGGTTAAAGGATTGGGACAAAGTGGCAATATCAAATGATCATTCTATCTCCAATGTGCTATATGTTGCTTCATTGAGCTTCACCTTGCTATCCGTTGGACAATTGTGTGATCTTGGCTTCCAATGCTTGTTCACCGAGAAGGAGGTTGTTGTATCCAAGGTAGATAACAATCAAGTGATATTCAATGGATTTAGATACAACAATTTATATCTAGTGGACTTCACCTCCGAAGATGCAAATTTGAAGACTTGCCTATTCACCAAAACAACACTTGGGTGGCTATGGCATAGAAGACTTGCTCATGTTGGGATGAGCTCACTCAAGAAGCTTATGAAGAATGATTTGGTGAGAGGGTTGAAAGATGTGAAGTTTGAGAAGGATAAGCTTTGTAGTGCATGTCAAGCCGGCAAGCAAGTTGCAAATACTCATCCAACCAAAGTTTTCATGTCAACCACAAGAGTGCTAGAACTCCTACACATAGATTTATTTGGACCAACAACATACAAGAGTTTGAGAGGGAATCTCTATTATCTTGTGATTGTGGATGACTATTCAAGGTATACGTGGGTATTCTTCCTTCATGACAAATCCGAAGTTGCATCTTGCTTCAAGAAGTTTGCCAAGAGAGCTCAAAATGAATTTGAAGTGAAGCTCAAGAAGATTAGAAGTGACAATGGCAAAGAATTTGACAACACAAACATTGAAGCCTATTGTGATGAAGTTGGAATCAAACATGAAGTCTCCGTAACTTATACTCCTCAACAAAATGGTGTAGTTGAGAAGAAGAACCGGACTTTGATCAGTCTTGCAAGGACAATGCTTGATGAGTACAACACCCCCGAAGCTCTATGGGCGGAAGCAATCAACACCGCATGTTATGCATCCAACCGCCTATTCCTTCAAAAGTTCCTTGGCAAGACATCTTATGAGTTGCTCAATGGGAAGAAGCCGGACGTCTCATTCTTTAGGGTGTTTGGTTGCAAATGCTACATCTACAAGAAGCGGCAACACCTTAGGGAAGTTCCAAAGACGTTGTGATATAGGTTTTCTTGTTGGTTACTCATTGAAGTCCAAAGCATATAGAGTATTTAATCATGCCACTGGCTTGGTTGAAGAAACATATGATGTGGAATTTGATGAATCTAACAGGCTCCCAAGGAGCACATGAGAATCTTGATGATGTAGGTGATGACCATTGAGGGAGGCTATGAAGAATATTCTGGTGGGAGACATCAAGCCAAAAGATGATGAACATGATGTATAAGTCATTAACCAACCTTCTTCATTAAGTGTGCCACAAGATGGTGAAAAAGATGGGAGAGTAGAAAATGAAGATACTCATATCTCCCATGAGCAAATGGTGGTACAAGCACAAGATGTTGATGCTCCACAACCTCCTCCTCAAGTGGTCAATAGAAGAAATACACCTTCCTATAAGATCATCCACAAGATCTCATCATAGGGAGTCCATCAAAGGGTGTAATAACTACAATCTCAAAAACTTACTTCATTTATTGCTCATCACTCTTTTGTCTCTTGCTATGAGCCTACCAAGGTAGAAGAAGCTCTTAAAGATCCGGATTGGATCAATACCATGCATGAAGAGTTGAACAACTTCACTCGCAATGAAGTTTGGACTCTTGAAGAGCGACCACAAGGTGCAAGAGTCATTGGAACAAAGTGGGTGTTCCACAACAAGCAAGATGATCAAGGTGTTGTTGTGAGGAACAAGGCAAGACTAGTTGCAAATGGGTTCTCTCAAGTTGAAGGTTTGGATTTTGGAGAGACCTTTGCACCGGTTGCAAGATTAGAAGCCATCCGTATCCTTCTTGCATATGCATCACATCATGAAATGAAACTATATCAAATGGATAGTGAAAAGTGCATTTTTAAATGGCTTTATTAATGAACTAGTCTATGTTGATCAACCTCCAGGTTTGAAGACCCTATATATCCTAATCATGTTTATAGGTTGTCCAAGGCACTATATGGGCTTAAGCAAGCCCCAAGAGCTTGGTATGAGCGCCTTCGGGACTTCCTCATTGAGAAGGGCTTCACCATTGGGAAGGTCGACACCATACTATTCACCAAGAAGCTTGATGGGCATATCTTCATTTATCAAGTATATGTTGATGATATCATCTTTGGATCATCAAATGAAGACTCATGCAAATGAATTTGGTGAATTGATGTCGAAGGAGTTCGAGATGTCAATGATTGGTGAGCTTACATTCTTTCTTGGTTTTCAAGTCAAGCAAATGAAAGAAGGGATCTTCATCTCTCAAGAGAAATACACAAAAGATCTTCTCAAGAGATTCAAGATGGATGAATGTAAGTCAATCAAGACACCAATGCCTACCAATGGACATCTCGACCTAGATAGGGAGGTAACCCGGTTGATCAAACTCTCTACCGTTCTATGATTGGTAGCTTGTTATATTTAACCGCATCTAGGCCCGACATCATATTTAGTGTGTGTATGTGTGCTAGATTTCAAGCTAGTCCTAAGGAAACACATTTAATTGCTGTAAAAAGAATCCTTAGGTATCTTAAGCACACACCAAGCATTGGCCTTTGGTATCCCAAAGGAGCTTTATTTGAATTAATTGGCTATTCCGATTCGGATTACGCCAGGATACAAAGTTGATAGAAAAAGCACATCCGAAGGGTGCCATTTGCTTGGTAGATCACTTGTGTCTTGGTCCTCCAAGAAATAAAATAGTGTGGCTTTGTCCACCGCCGAAGTGGAATACATTGCCGTGGGTGCTTGTTGTGCACAAATTTTATACATGAAACAAACTTTGCTAGACTATGGTGTAGTTCTAGAAAAGGTACCTCTTTTGTGCGATAATGAAAGTGCGGTAAAACTTGCAAATAATCCGGTTCAACACTCTCACACCTAAGCACATAGATATCCGCCATCACTTTCTAAGAGATCATGTTGCTAAAAATGATATATCACTAGAAGGTGTAAGAACCGAAGATCAATTAGCGGATATCTTCACTAAACCGCTAGATGAGGCTACATTTTGTAGATTACGGAATGAGCTCAATGTACTTGACTTTAGCAACTTCACTAAAAATTGAGCTTGTGTTGTCCCTTGCATTCACTGTAATATAGAACATGTTTAATTTTTGGCAATGCATATAGGGCTTATCTAACATGGTTAAGATAACCGCCGAAAAGCGTGTGAAGAAGCTTAACCTTGGATCAAACTTGACAAGCAACTAGATTCACTTACAAGTATTGCATATGCATGAATGTTGTTTTGTCGTTTTGTTCCATTTGCCCTCTTATTGACTATTTTCTTAAAAAGAATTATAGCCTAAGGCAAAATATTTTGAAAAATATGAGGGTTTGAGAGAGGTCACTCACATCAGTCCCAATTAGTGTTTATTTGGATCTTATTCAAGTTGGGACTTGATTGGGAACAGGCAGCGCGAAGGAACTTTGAAGATTTGCTGGAAAAGGTGCACCGGACGCTGCACCGGATGCTGCTGTCCAGCGTCCGGTCAGTTCACAGGAGGTGAACTGCTGCTGAAGGAGTGACCGGACGATGCGTTTGTGCGTCCGGTCAGGAAGGGATCCAGCGTCCGGTCATTTGAAGAAGGAACAGGCTATACTAACCGGACCCTACCTGCATCCGGTCATGGACCACCGGACGCGTCCGGTCATGATTCCAGAGGCGTTGGACCTCTCTGGAATCGACCGGACGCTGGGTGGTAGCGTCCGGTCGCTACCACCGGAGCGTCCGGTCAGTGGATCTCGAGCGGCATCAGGACTCTTCTTCTGTTTCCTTTCTTGTCACGTTGGGGGACCTATTTAATCACATCGACCGTACCATTGCTGGCCTATTCCGCCACCGGCCTATCCCGTGCCCTAACCGCCGACGCCACCGTAGCTCGTCGTGCCCCCGCAGCCCCGTGTCGAGCCCCTCGCGCCACCGCATCCACAGGCCTCCCGCAACCACGTCGCTGCCGCCGAGCTTCCTTGTCGCCGGAGTACTGCCCGCGCTCGCCCCTGTTTCTGCTCCGCGACCGCGCGCCGAGCACCTCGCGCCTCCCGTGACCTAGCGCCACCTTGCCACGCCGTGCGTGCCACTGTCGGCTCCCCAGCCACCGAGCGCCATCCAAGCCCACTGTTCCCGTGCCCTGGCCCTGTCTTCTCGCCGGTAAGACCATAGCATCCTCCTTGCGTGATTTTGATCCGTTCAAATCTCAATGCATTGACCTAAATCATCCAGGGCCACCGGTTCATCGTAGTTCTTCGCAACCCTAGCCCCAGCCGGTTCCGAGGTTTCCCCCGCGTGACACGTCTCTCCTTCTCTTGGATCGCCGGTTCGTCAGGTAGCATGCCCGTCGTCTCAATTTCGTACCTACATTGCTTGCTTCCTAGGTCTTTCGCATCTATTAGATATATTGTATTTATTTGTATATCCATCTATTCCATCGTGCAGCGAGTCGGTGCCGTTGAGGTTCTTGTGGTAGTTGGCAGTCAACTCGGAGCCAAGCTCGTGAGTAAGGATCGAGGCTAAGCCTCGGGAGTGTCAGTTTGACAGTTAATCTTCGCCAGCGGCAGTTCATCCTCTTGTCAGATCAGATGGCTCGCACCAACAACATTGGTGGTGGTTCAGGTGATGATGATCGGAGGCCCCCGCCTCGCCAGCCTACAGGACTAAAAGGCAAGGAAATGAAGCAGGTGACTTCCAAGAAGTGCAAGTACCCCGACGTAGAGACAGTGAGAGCAGCAGCAGTCGCGGAGGCCGCAGAGCGTGCCGAGAGAGGTGGTGCTCGCAGTGGAGTTATCATAGCAGATCATCTGGCACCAGATGCGCAGGGCAGACTGAGGGAGATTGAGCGACTTCATGGTAGTCCACCTGGGACTGTCATGATGGCAGGACGTCGTCTTGCTATTGAGGAGCCTCAGCGTCAAGGGGAGTCTCAGCAGGAGCCCCCACCAGTAGAGCCTCAGCCAGTTCAGGAGACTCAGGAGAGCCAGCAGGCTGAGGAGACCGAGTCGGCACCCCAGCTACGCCGCTCTGGTCGTACCAGTGCTACAGTTCCAGTAAGGCTAGCTACACAGCGCAGGGGTTCACGCCCACCGCCCAGACCACAGGGTCCGCCTCTAGTAGTACATCTTGACTTGAGGGTTGCCACAGCCAGACAGGTTCGCCAGCTGAGGTTTGTTGAGTTCGATGTGTGGTTCCCTCCGAGGAAGGATGAGAGAGCTGCAGAGGGGTTCTACACGCCACTGCAGGAGGATTTCTACAATGCTTATCTCAATAGTGGGGCAGTGTTCAGATCTCAAAGAGTCTGCAGTATAGAGTCTATTGTGGCAGCAGCCGGAGAGCATATCCGCCCCTACTTGTCATATTTGCCGGGGCTCACAGATCTGATTGGCCGGACAGGAGTATATGTACCATCTTGGGTTCGGCAGTTCTACGCATCGCTCTACGTTGACCCACATCATAACTTCATTCACTTTGCATTCAACGGCAAAGATTATAGGGTGATGAGTTTCAGGGCCTGGGAGATACTGAGGCTACAGGATCAGCCTGTCAGATTGCATGAGGTATGCTATGGATAGTAGGAGCCTCCCAGGCGTCCTCATGGAGGGTTGGTACCCCCTACAGATCTGGTGCGACATTGCTTCAAGGAGCCCTTTGGTGATGGGTCGAGGAGGAACCCCAGTGACCTTACTCCTACAGCGCGAGTGCTAGAGGCCATTATCAGGAGGACACTACTTCCCAGGATGGGATACAGGGAGGGTCTGACTCGCTTATAGCTCTGTCCTTAATGCCCTGATGCAACAGACCGTGTTTGACATTTGGGACCTCCTTCTATCAGAGATGGAGGATACTATAGCTGAGGGCTTCAAGGGTCACAGACAGCTTCCATATGCACATTGGATTACATTCCTGATGCTCTAGTCTGTGTAGGTTCGGACCCCTGAGATGGTTGCAGAGTACAAGGGTGTCACCACAGAGTTTCCAGCATATAACATGGCACAGAGAATCAGACACAGCACTCCACAAGCACCCACTCAGCCCAGTCGTCGTCTAGATGTTCCCGAGTCAGCAGCTCAGTAGGACGAGATCATTAGAGGCATAGCCGCTATAGAGGAGGAGCAGCTTGAGGCACAACAGGGGATGACCGAGTCTAGTGATAGTTCGGATGATGACTATCAGCTGATTCCTTAGATGCCTCCACGCAGACATGATGCAGAGGCCAGTAGTTCCAGCTCAGCTCCACCTGCACCGCAGACGGACCCCGCATTGATTGCCATTCTTGAGCGGATGCAGCAGGAGCAGGCACGATAGGCTTAGGAGACAGCTGCCAACTTTGCACAGTTTCAGGCTTATCAGGACGAGTTCCAGCGGCAGCAGCAGCTCCTTCAACACCAGCAGTTACTTATGCAGCAGCAGCTCATGGGATTTATGCAGCATGTAGTAACAGCACTTGGGGCCCCACTGCCACAGCCTTCGCCCCAGCTTGCTCAGCCTGCCACCACTTTGACGACTCCAGCTGTACAGCCCAGTGGGCTTCAGAGTTAGGGACAACCTCCAGCTCCATTTGCTTCACCTACAGTTTAGGTGTCCTAGTGGTTGTCCTCACCAGTGGTAGCCCCGCAGTTCACTCCATATCACACGGGCTTCTCACCGGAGCAGTCACCCTCGCTTTTTGTGCCTGACACGTCAGTCTCCAGGAGTTTTGGAGCATCCTTCAGCGAGTTGACCGGCATGCCTACACCGCCTCATATGCATACTGCCGGTCCTTCTACAGCAGCTCCAGTAGTCATGACTACTCAGAGGCTCCCCTCGTCTGTCGCCTCGTCAAATCCTACGACAGACGTCCTAGCAGCATCACAGGCAGCACCTGCCCCAGCTCAGACCCAAACCGCTTCAGCGACACTTCCTGCTACAGAGGGTCAGTCAGTTCAGAGCTCAGGGTCAGATGATGATGGTGCCTAGTTTCATCTTGCTCCATGTACTTCAGCGCCCAGCTCGTCCGCTGTAGCCCCACCGACTGACCCTTAGGTTTTGGTGTTTGACGCCAAAGGGGGAGAGGGTTCGAGTATGTAGACCCGGGGAGCGACATTTAGGGGGAGCTAGTTATATAGTATTAGCTTATTATATACATTTGGAGTTTTATTTGTGTGATACACTATTACTTATGCATTCGTGTGTTTACTTTCATGCATACTTTTATATCTATGTGATAGTGATATCTACGTGATTGTGATATAATGACATGTGTGCTCTCTACTTTGCATTATTTATATGTCATATCACTTGTGTAATGCTCATTTGCCTTTGCTTCCGCGTTTATACTCCGATGCAAATGAGCTTTGTTACTTGTACTCATGCTTAATTCATATCCTTTGAGTACATTGTGTTGGCTTGGGTCATATAAGCTTGCCTAACTCTTTTGTTCTTATTGACAAAAGCTTATATGCACCAAGCCCGTCAAAAACCTCACTCTTTTACATACTCGAGGTGGTATTGTCATCAATCACCAAAAAGGGGGAGATTGAAAGCATCTAGGCCCCTAGTTGGATTTTGGTGATTAATGTCAATACAATGTTACTATGACTAACGTGTGTTTTGCAGAGGCAATTAAGTTAGGTCATAGTAATGGAGATCAATTGGGCAATTGAGGTGGTCATGCCCCTACGATGGAAATCATTTCGGTTTTCAAAGGATGGATGACAAGGTTAAGGATGGCTAGTTCTAAGTGTCGATTGGAGTTGGAGTGACACTTAGAGTAGTTTAGGACTTTGTTTTTCCTTTGGCCGTACTATTAAGGGGGGTATGAACGGGATAGCTTGACCTAGTTGAGTCTAGTGAGTTAGGTGTGGTGCACACTTGTTAAAACTAGCTCTAGGTAGCTCCTATGAATGCCTAAGATCCTTTGGAGCAAACTTCATTCACATATGATCGAGAGTTGGAAGTGAATGAAGGGTCAAATGCTGACCGGACGCTGGCTCCGGTACGACCGGACGCTGGCCGTAGGGTCCGGTCAGTTCATTTGATCAAGAGACTGTGTTCGGTGCGACCGGACGCTGGAGAGGTCAACTGACCGGACGCTGAAGTCCAGCGTCCGGTCGACTCCAGTAAGGTTCCAGAGAAGGGAATCTATGACCGGACGCGTCCGGTCAGTACTGACCGGACCCTGGGGGTTCAGCGTCCGGTCGAGTACAGTCAGGTTCCAGTAAGGGTTTAATGCGACCAGACGTGTCTGGTCAGTGGTGACCGGACACTGCCAGCGTCCGGTCAACACATTTTCACTGGTTCACGGGTTGAACTGACCGGAGTGTCCGGTCAACATGACCGGAGCGTCCGATCACCCCGCAGAAGCTCATAACGGTTCGTTTTTCAGGCTGTCTTATAAATAGAAGCTCCACTCGTGTGTGGAGTTACTTTTGCTCATTCCAACAGCTGAGAAACATGTTTGTGAGTGCCAAGAAGAGCAAGGTCCTAGTGAGGTGATTGAGATTTGAGAATCCAAGAGAGTAGCATCATTAGTGAATCAAGAGTAGCAAAGTGTGCATCTATCTTCTCATTAGGCTTCGCGTGGTCAAGTGAGAAGTTCGTGCTTGTTACTCTTGGTGATCGCCATCACCTAGACGGCTTGGTGGTGATTGGGAGCTTGGTGATCACCCGGCGGAGCTTGTGGGTGACCCAACTCAAGTTGTGAGCGGCTTTGGGTGATTCGCCGTGACGGAGTGTCGAAGAATCAACCCGTAGAGAGCACTTGATCCTTGCGCGGATCAAGGGGGAGCTACACCCTTGCGCGGGTGCTCCAACGAGGACTAGTGGAGAGTGGCGACTCTTCGATACCTCGGCAAAACATCGCCGCGTTCCTCTCTCTCTATTTACCTTGAGCATTTACTTTGAGCATTTACTTTGAGCAATTCAATACTTGTTCTTACATTCATAGAATTGCCATGCTAGAGTAAGTTTGGAACATAGGTTGCAAGTTCTTTGTGCGTTAGATCAATAGAAACACTTTTCTAGGCAAAAGGGGTTAATTGGGCTATCCGTAGGATTTGATTATTGCAAGAAAATTTAGAATTAGCCCAATTCACCCCCCTCTTGGGCATCTTGATCCTTTCACCTATGATGGAAATCGTTTCGGTTTTCAAAGGATGGACGACAAGGTTAAGGATGGACTAGTTCTAAGTGTCGTTTGGAGTTGAAGAGACACTTAGAGTAGTTTAGGACTTTGTTTTTCCTTTGGCCATACTATTAAGGGGGTATGGATGGGTAGCTTGACCTAGATGAATCTAGTGAGTTAGGTGTGGTGCACACTTGTCTAATCTAGCACTAGGTAGCTCCTAAAAAGCCCTTAGATCAATTGGAGCAAATTTCATTCACATATGATCGAGAGTTGGAAGTGAATGGAGGGTCAAATGCTGACCGGACGCTGGCGCAGAGTTCGGTTAGTTCATTTGATCAAGGTGAAATCGTCTAGCGCGACCGAACGCTGAGAGGTGAGTGACCGGACGCTAGGTGCCAGCGTCCGGTCGACTCCAGTAAGGTTCCAGAGAGGGAAAATCGTGACCGGACGCGTCCGGTTAGTGCTGACCGGAGCTGTCCAGTGAGCGTCCGGTCACAACTTAAACACTGGGTTTCGGGGAGAACTGTCCGGAGCGTCCGGTCACCCCACAAAGGCACATAACGGTTCATTTTGAACATAGGTGTACAAATACTTCCTCCATTCGTGTGAGGGTGTATTTTTGCTCATTCCAACAGCTGAGAAACACCCTTGAGAGTGCCAAGAAGAGCAAGGTCCTAGTGAGGTGATTAAGATTTGAGAATCCAAAAGAGAGCCCTCATTAGTGAAAGCAAGAGTACTAAAGTGTGCATCCACCCTTCTCATTAGGCTTGTCGTGGTCAAGTGAGAGTTCGTGCTTGTTACTCTTGGTGATCGCCATCACCTAGACGGCTTGGTGATGATTGGATGCTTGGTGATCATCCGGGAGAGCTTGTGGATGATCCAACTCAAGTTGTGAGCGGTTGTGGGTGATTCACCGCGACGGAGTGTCAAAGAATCAACCCGTAGAGAGCACTTGATCCTTGCGCGGATCAAGGGGAGCTACACCCTTGCGCGGGTGCTCCAACGAGGACTAGTGGGGAGTGGCGACTCTCCGATACCTCGGCAAAACATCGTCGCATTCCTCCTTCTCTCTTTACTTTGAGCATTTACCTTGAGCAATTCATTTCTTGTCTTTACATTCATATAATTGTCATGCTAGAGTAGAATTGGAACTTAGATTGCAAGACTTTTTGTGCGGTAGAACATTAGAAACATTTTCTAGGCACAAGGGGTAAAGTTGGGCTAACCGTAGGATTTAATTATTGCAAAGAAATTTAGAATTAGCTTAATTCACCCTCCTCTTAAACATCTTGATCCTTTCACCGGCTAAGCTAACGAAATCAATAGTATTACTGGGACGCCCTAACAGCATCACTACTAATACAAATAGCCCACCCTTACACATTAATACTTGATCCACCTTACTCTCTGACAGAGTTTCTTAAACCATGTACATGTACATAAACTACCGTTTCTCTTTTCTCTCCTCTCTCTTCTCTCCACCCGAACAAATGCAAATCTGATGTGACACTTGCTACATCCTACTTACGTCATCTTATTATACTTACTCTAATAAATTTGCATTGTGTAGTAACCCTAGTCAACTAGCTTCTAGCTAGCCACTGGGGACTCTCTATTAAAGTTTGTATTACAAAATGTCGTGACACAATAAGTGAAGTATTAAGGCTTGACTTTCAGCGACTACTAGGGCAATATGGTAGGATAGCGGTAATTTTGATAGCCTATAATCCTCATGGATGCTTTATAGGACTGCGCCTATAGTCATGATCAGAGAAGTTTGATAGGTAAAACAGCAGTAGCTTTTGTAATCGCCCCTCCTTGCTTTTTGTTCACCCAATCACCCTCCAGGCAACCGCACAATTTAGGGGGTGTTTGGTTTCAGGGACTAATTTTTAGTCCCTGTCACATCGGATGTTTGACACTAATTTGGAGTACTAAATATATTCTAATTACAAAACTAATTACACAGATGGAGACTAATTTACGAGACGAATCTATTAAGCCTAATTAATCCATCATTAGAGTATATTTACTGTAACACCACATTGTCAAATCATGCACTAATTAAGCTTAATAGATTCGTCTCGCAAATTAGTCTCCATCTATGTAATTAGTTTTGTAATTAAAATATATTTAATACTTCAAATTAGTGTCCAAACATCCGATGTGACAGGGACTAAAAAATAGTCCCTGAAACCAAACACCCCCTTAATCGATTACACTACTAGTGAACAAAAGCTGTACAGTCAGTAAACACAGTTACACAACCACAGCTTAGGAAATGTGTTTCTTTACTTCAGTGTTCAGTGTCTCCTCGCAACCTATGTTCTGGACGACAATGCTACTAGAAAAAGTGTGAATCACTAAGAACCAGCGTTCTGATCTCTCTTCCAGAGGACGCCCAAAGTACCTGCAAGATGCGACCAGCTTATCATCATGTTTGCACGTAATGTCAGAAGACAACACAACAACAAGAAGACAACACCGGGAGAAAAAAAAACGCTGGCATGATTCCATGACTTATAAGCTGTAGTGCATGTGCTTACCTCCTACGACATTACCAAGTTACTTGCTATTATTCTTCCTTGTTGAGAAAACTCTCTGGCAAGGAAAATTCTTCCCCCGGACTGAAGTTGTCCTTTTCATCATCCTCTGGTTTCTTCATTTATTAATCATCATAAGTAAAACTTGTGAGTTGCGTCCCAACTGTAGAATTTCCATACTAATGTGAAATTGTGGTAAATTTATGCAGATATAGATTTAATCTAATCCAAATGTCCACACAAATATAAGACAAAAACAAAAAGGGAATATAACAAAGTAATTCAGATATGGGTTTCCAGATACCAGCATTTCTAGGTTAAAGAAGCGGTCCAAGAGTTGTAAAACTTCATCAGAAGAGAATTGTCGGTCAAGGCTGTAACATATAACATATGGTCAGACCAGATTCCACATATTTTCACTGTAGTGTTCGAAGTTGAAATTTTCACATGTGGCTACCTTTTTCGCAAATATTCCATGAGGCCATAGAGAACAAAGTGCCGATGAATGCCTAAAACAAGTACACCAGAATTACAACATGTGCGAAACAAGGAAATGCATTCTTTAGAACTTTGTTTAAGTTGCTGGAAACAGGGTTCACAAAACATTATTTGCTAGAATTCCTAAATCCTAGATGGGAGACAGAAACCAGTTAATTTTTTGTAAATAATCCATTTTATCTTTTTTTTAGTATTTTTTTCCTCAAACTTCTTATGCTCATTCAGTCATTCATCATATATATGTATAACCACTTCTGTTTAGTTTAAACTAGAAATACAATATAATTATTGTCACTCCAATCGCTCTATACCACTTTTATGTTGTTTTCTATCTAAGTGTGACTTTTTTTATAAAAAAAAATTGAATTCTATTGCGAAGCGCCCGATCAAAACAACTTAGTAAAACAGGTAGTCAGACTATCACTGCCAATGCAGCACATGCTATTTTTATCAACAGACAGACTCAGATGCTCTTTGAAAATGCCTTGCAAATTATTTATATTGGCATACTCCATCATGGAAGTGATGGACGGCAACCTCAGATGATTAACTGAAGCATTGAAAGCCAGGTTGGTTTCAGTTAAATTCTTTGAAAGAACAACGGAATGGAAATTGCATGGTTTCTAGTTTTTCTGATAATGCAGCAGCATGACATTGGAGCCCTGTAACTTATAGTGTGAGGGGCACAAACCCACCTTCAATTCTGCAATACTATAATCCCACCTTGTACATCACTCAACAAGCTTTAGCTGAACCTTAACAACAGAAATTACATCCTTTGCACATCAAAATATTTTGCAAATATACCAATCATTTATTCCAATGAGGGTGAATACATTGTTTCTTTCAAAGTGCAATCACACATTTTTTTTTGGACATGGAAGCCAACCTTTTGTTATATGACAAGCATGCATATGGTACTCAGATAGCTCATTCAATGTTGACCTATTTCCCCGTTAGTGAATTAGTGTCATTAGCATAGGTGTTTACATAATTGACGACAATTTATGCCAAGCCCCAAGGGCCAACAAACAAAAAGAAACACTATGGCGAAACCTTTGAGTTTTGATGGAGGGTAGAACTCGAGAGCCTGAAGCAGCCTCAGCTCCAACTCCACCTGCGATTGCTCCTAACATATACCAACATTACAACATTGAAGATCAGTCACGATGATATTGATAACAGTATAACACGCCCTCCTTCCTTAAGAGATAGAGGAGGAGGAGAAAGGAGAAAGGAGAAAGGGACCTTGGGGAGAGAAGAGGCGGATGACAGCGGCGCCTGCGCCGGCGAGTCAGGGGCAGACTCAACGTTGTCCATCAGGGGCGGATCTAGTAAAGGGACATGTGCGTAAACATGTAGCCATCAAGTAGCCAAAGAGCTTGAGGTTAGAGTTTGGGAACTCGGTTTCGCACAGCAGACAGGGAAGAGAAGGGGCGGAATACCTGGTGGGCACTCTTCGCGGCTAAGAGATCGGCGAGGGCCTCGGCACCTGGCGTAGGGCGGCGGCGGCGGCGTACGGACGAGAGGAACGCGAGGAGGGAGACGAGTGGGGAACGAGGGAGGTGGTGCCGTGGACCCCGTGGTGGACGGTTGGGCTGAGATAACTTTTTTCTATTTGCTTGTTAAAGCCCAACCCGTCACAACATTAGAGTTTTTTTTTATCTTTTTATATATTCTTTCATTTTCTCGTCTCAAATATATATTTTACAAAACCGATTTTTTTAAATCCAGACTTATACCCCAAATTGAACGGCAGTATCGTAAAAAGTCACCTATTTTTAGGCGGCAAATACCTTATAATCGTGTCAAATGATGTAAGGGCCCTATCAACATTTGAGGGTGTGGTCTCACCTAGCCTCGCCTCGTCCTACTGGCATGAGCACCAAGATGGCCGTCTAGCCTGGCGAGTTATTTTGGCTTCTCCCACAACAACAGCCAGATCTTGCTGTCACAGGTTTCAAGGCATGGAAGCAAGGAATCCAAATGCACTACTTGCCTAAAGGACATGCAATTAAGGTGGAAAACAAAGACTAATACTATATGAGGATGGATCAACATTGCGAGATAGAGCGCTAAATGAGGGTTGAACATGAGTTCAGTGTTCGAGTTCAATAATTTAACATATCCATCTCGAAGGGTATGGAAGATGAGCTACATAGAAGGTGTCGACAGCTAGCGGCATGTAAGGCACCCATCAAAACAACAAAGAGGACAAACTTCAAGATAGAGTAGGCAATCAAGGGCCAAAGGAGGGAAGATGGAATCAGCAAAGCCATCTTCATGGTGGCATAAAAAAGGGAAAATATCCTTGCAATCTATAAGGCATGTTATCTTTAGACGTTAGGCTCTTCGCCTAAGTAATATAGAGCTCCCCCACATGCCATTGCACGTAGTGATGCATTTGAATTTATGTAGTTACATATTTGATTTCTTATGTACGATGCATTCATATCTAGTCAGTGTGTACAAGTTTCGCCATATCTATGTTGTAACAGAACCGACCAAATCATAAGAACGTAAGTACAAAAATAATCACCGAAGCGATCAAATTCCTGTACTTAAGCTCCCATAATCTCGGTAGTCCGGAAATCACGAAGGATTTCAACCAACTTTCGACATACAAACCAAGATCGTAGTGATTCAACACAACACATCATCCGTTACAACATTTCACAAGTAGCATTCGGATTACATCCATCAGAGTTGAAATAGAATATTACAAACCAAGTTTGAGTGTGCGGAAGCAACATAGTTTTGGTACAAAACATCATAGTTTTCAATTACATTGCCAAGGCTGAGTCATGTCCCACAAAAGCATTATCAGGTACGAGAACTAGTAGAGACCGTGCCCAACGGTCTAGTCTTCATCCCCAGCTGGGAGAAGGCAGTACTTGCAGCAACCAAAGTAGAACTGGTCATCTGCAATAGGTAGGAGATAAACCCTGAGTACGAGAAGGTACTCAGCTAGACTTACCCATCAAAACCAGAAATAAAAGACACCAAGGATCATGCAAGGCTTTTCAGGTGGGCTAGCTTGACACAGTTGCATAAAAGAGCTTATGATTATAGTAACCAATTTAAACTTAGCATCAAGCTTATCATTATTTACCTGTCCACTAGATTGGCACATGTACTAGAGTACTCACTTATTAGGAGCAAACAATATTAATCATAGCAGGTATAATAAGGCTGTCATCATCATATCATCATTTTCGAACCATTATGTTATTAAGTGTATCTACATTGAAGAAAAGCCCGTCAAGTTCTCACTAACCAGGAGAGACGGCGACTCGAATCGAATTACAACTCAGCTGAGGGGGTATTCCTAACTCTCACCCTGGCATACTTAGCAAGGGTAGCCGTGGGTTACCTTTGGTACAACTCAGGAACCAAATTCGCAGGTTCGATCAGCGCCAGCGCTCTCAGGGATTACCCTTCTGCCAGGACGATCAAGACTTTTAAATCACCTGCCCTTGGACTCACGCCTACGGCTCCCTTCCGAGGCGTACTTTATACTTATCGACTCCCGGCCTAAGTTGAGCTACTCGGCTTCGCGGTCGGTCATCAGACACGGCCAACTAAGAGAGAGGCATGCGTTCAACATGAACAGGAAAGGCTCCAAGAATCAGTCCTTAAGCGACACAGATGGAGTCACTGCAAACCAGCAAGCCTCCATCCGGTCTTCATTTCAAATTAAGACTGGTTCTTTTCCACGATAACAAATATAGCCAACCGTGCCACATGTATCTTCCTATATCTCGCAGGTGACAGGAAATCACCTGACTTCTACCGTTTTTAAGCAGGGCTAAGCACTACATGAGCCTGAGCTACATAGGATTCAGGGTAACAATATCTGGACAAGGATCGGATAACCAATGCAGCAAGTGTTTGCATTCAACACCTAAACTTAATGCAACAATATATGTAATAATAATACTATAACTGCATTTTGGAAATTAGAAGGCTTAATATGCTCCGGGGCTTGCCTTTCACAAAGTTGCAAGGACGGTGATCCGGGCACTCAACGGCGACCTCGTCTGGCACTTCTCCTGAAGGCTGCTCCTCCTGAATCTCCGGTGTTGGCTGCTGCTGCTCGCTCGGTTCCTCGAATTCCAGTAGGGTTACTCCTTCCGGTACACCTATTGCATGCCGATGTAAAAGATAAATATCATGGATGCATAAGGAATGACATGATGCTCATGATGAATGAATCATAGTAAGTGTTTACCGAAAACATCACTGGACACTCGTTTACCGAGCAAGACTAGCCCTATTCAAATCACTTTAAGCATGTATCTAACTTAACTTAAAGAACAAGATCAACTTACCTAACTTGCATAACCTAAGATAAAGATGCTCATCTTCGGTTAAAGGCCTAACACCTAGGAACATTACCACAACTTAGAAATAGTAAAGGTATACATAATTTAACATTTAAAGTTTCATATGCATACAAGTAGTCCCTTAATTCAATCACAACTAAAGTTCTACAATTCCAAATGACTTGCATGAGGACATTCTGGAAAGCTTATGAAATTCTCTACAAAACATTTGTAAACACCAAAGCATGATTCTTATGTTAACCAAATCGAATTCCAGTAAACTTAGAATCTGTCCAGAAATGACAGGGTTACTAACTTAATTATTTAATGATTGTGCAAAAGCATAATTTGATCAAACCAAGTTTACCAACTTGTTTTTCATACCTAAGAAACATCAGAAAGTATAGTGCCAACTTCTAAATAAATTATTTAGTATCCTTTTTCAATTGATTTAGTTAATTAGGTGATTTAAGCAATATATAGTAAAACTATTCATAAAAATCTACAAAAATTACAGTAGCTATCTCATGCTGCACATAGACTACCATAAAAATTTCAAAGACATTGGGCGAGCAGAACTTGCTGTATCCAAAATAACAGGTGGCATGTCTATTTTTAGCATAATTAGGAAACCTTATTAAAAAGTGTCAAGCAACAGATTTCCTATTTTTCCTAGCATCCTTATAGTATAAGAATAGCACTCACCAAATTTTACCTTTACTGGATCTATAGAACAATTATGAAAATTCACACAAGATCCATCCATTAATAAAAGGAATTTCTATAACTTAAAAACTACACATGCACTAGCTCTGAAATTTTAACTAGAGCTTCTAATAAGAAATAATAGACTACCCACAAAATTTCATAATTTTTGGACCACAGAAACTCAAGATAAAATTCAAACAAGTTTGTATGCATCTAAAAACACATTTCAAAGTCATATTTAATTCATCCAAATTTTCTAAAACATATGCTCATATAATATTTTTATTAAATACTAGACATTACTAGGAACTCAACAAAATTAGAACCACATCATTTGGATCTACCATCTAAGAGCTACATATTTTTGAATATGTACATAAATCTGTGAAATAATAAAACAAAACAAAATAGGAAAATCCTACACAGCTACTGGGCCAGCCCGAAGAATCACGGCGGCCCGCGACTCACGCGCTGGCGTGGCCCAATGCGACGCGGCCCACGCTGGGCTCCCGCCTCAGCCACGACGGCTGACAAGAGGGGCCCGCGCGTCAGCGAGGGAAACAGGGGAGAAGAACAGGACGACGGCGAAGCTCAACGCCGGTGGCTTCTCCGGCGAACCCGACGGTGCTACGGCGTTCACCACAACAGTGCGCATCTAACGGTACCATCTATTGCAGGGATTACACCAGTTAGAGGGGGTAGCGACGGACACGGCGGCGCACGGCCGCGGCTTGGCTGGCTCCAGTGAAGCGACGGCGTCTCGACCCTAATGGCCGGCTCTCCGAGCATCAGGAACACATGCAGAAGCTAGCGCAAAGGAGAGAAGGGGCAGCAATGGTGCGAGGACTGCTGGCCGCATGGAGTGCCAACTCCGGCGAGGTCCCGCCATGGCTGCGGTGGGGAAAACGGCGAATACGCCCTTACCAAGGTATGATCGACCCGACGGTGAGGTGGAGATGGTAATGGGGATCACGGCAAAGCTCTTGGTGAACGGAGCAACGCGTTTTTGCAACGGCGTGGAAGCTAGGCGAAGGGGGCGAAGGTGTGGCTGGCAATGGCGGACAGATGCTATGAACACGGCGCTGCGCGCGGGGAAGGCGAGAAGGAGAAATGGAGTGGCGAGCGCGTTCAGCAGGCGCTGGCCCTCTTCTGGAGCGTGGACGCGCGATGTGGTGACCTTGGCAGCGCATGAACGCCACGCGGCGAACGTCGCCTGAGCCGATCGGCCATGACGGTCACTGACCGATTTCTGAAAACAGCGATTCAGTGATCATCGAAGGTGATTGACAGAGCGAGTTGGACGGCTAATTGCTCCTAAACCATGACGTTCTAGACTATGCCATAGTTAACAAAGTTGATCATCTATATGTGAACTACAACTCTTGTTATTGGAGCTCGAGCTGGTTTGGCTCTGTTAGGGAGATACAAGGTGAAACAATTGGGTACACGAAACTGCACAACACATAAAGACTTAGGAAATTTTCTAAGTAAGAAATCAGTCTGAAATTCTGACTTGTGGGCCATGTTTGACCATGTTCCACACATTTTCATGGGTTGGTCATAAAACAACTTTTGTTCCATGATAAATTAGCTACAACTTTTGTAAAGAGTGCACAGCCATGCAAAGTCTCTAAGTTGGACTTTTGAATCAGTCAAACAGTGAGACTCCTAGGGTCAATTCTAGTCAAACCTTCACTTGAGGGCATTTTGGTCATTTTGATCTACATGAACAATGTCCCAACAAGTAACCTAAGTGTAGTTAAGGTGTAATAGACCATGATCAACCATTTTACAAAAATTGTTATACCACTTCTAATGATCACATGTGATACAGAAATTAAAACAAGCAATTCATTCATATGTTTCAGTACAACGTTTCACATGTTGCATGACCTTGTTGTTATACTATACTTGTCACATTACTACCATGTTGCCATGCTTCAAGATATGAGAAATTCATGTTGCATTCATATGTTGCACCACTACCACTCTAAGCAATCAAGCATGAAACACATACAATTTAAAATGTTGCATATGTATGTTTCAATGATAATGGCATGATGACATGGATAATGCACATGTTTATGAAGTGACATGCAATTTAGTGGAAGCCTAAACACCTAGGGTGTTACAGCCCTCCCCCCTTAGAAAAATCTCGTCCCGAGATTTGGAAAGCGTACCAATCAGTATAGAAAGCCGGATAGTTTTCCTTTAAATAATCTTCCCGCTCCCAGGTTGCATCCCGTTCACTATGATTACTCCAAACTACCTTGTATAACTTGACCACTCATGTACGAGTCACTCTTTCTTGTGTATCCAGAACTTGCACGGGCTTTTCCTCATAAGAAAGATCAGATTTCAAGTTGACTTTCCTTGTTGCTATTCTTTCCTCAGGAATACAAAGACACTTCTTCAACTGGGACACATGGAATACCGGAAATATAGCTCCCATCTCACGTGGTAGATCGAGCTTATATGCTACTCTTCCACTTTTCTCAATAATGCGGTAGGGTCCAACATATCGAGGCTCAAGCTTCCTTTTAATTCCAAAACGCTTGACTCCTTTCATAGGGGATACCTTCAAATAAACATGATCACCTACTTCAAACTCAATAGGTTTTCTTCTCTTGTCAGCATAGCTCTTTTGTCTAGCCTGTGCGGCAGCCATATTCTTCCGTATAGTTCAGACTTGCTCTTTGGCTTCTTTTACAAAATCAATACCATAGAATCTTCTTTCTCCGGGTTCCACCCGGTTCAAAGGAGTTCTACACTTGCGGCCATAAAGAGCTTCAAAAGGAGCCATTTTGATACTTTCTTAATAACTGTTGTTATAAGAGAATTCAGCGAGAGGTAACCAGTCTTCCCAAGAGCCTTTACAAGAGATAAGACAAGCTCTAAGCATGTCTTTAAGAATTTGATTAACACGCTCAGTCTGTCCTGATGTTTGCGGATGATAGGCAGAACTATGGATTAAATGAGTGCCGAGATTCTGATGTAAGCACTCCCAAAAGCGAGCCGTGAACTGAGGTCCTCGATCAGAAACAATGGATTTGGGTACACCATGGAGACGTACCACTTGTTGAAAATAAATCTCCGCATAATTGTGCGGGTGATAGGTAGACTTGACCGAAATAAAGTGAGCGGATTTAGTTAGACGGTCTACGATAACCCAAATGGAATCACAACCCTTTTTGGTAGTGGGTAGTCCAACAATAAAATCCATGCTAATTTCTTCCCACTTCCAGCCAGGAATAGAGAGTGGCTGCAATAGTCCGGGCCTTATGTGAATAGCCTTGACTCTGCAACAGTTATCACACCTTGCCACGTAAGCTGCGATTTCTTTCTTCATCTTGGTCCACCAATAATACAGCTTGAGATCTTGATACATTTTACTGCTACCAGGATGGATGGACAATTTAGAAGAATGGGCTTCAGCCATAATTTGATTTCTAAGTTCTTTGTCTTTGGGTACCACAAGCCTATCATTAAACCAGAGAATTCCCTTGTCATCGACCCTAAAGTGCTTGGTTTCTTTCTCTTTCATCTTCCACTTGATGTGAAATACACCCACATCCGTCTTCTGGAGTTCGATAATTCGACTTCTAAGAGAGCAATCCACAGTGATATTGTGGAGTACTACAGGATAAAGGAGGTGTGCTAGATGAAAGTCTTCACTAACTAAGGAATTGCAATGGGCCTTTCTGCTTAAGGCATCAGCAACCACATTTGCCTTACCAGGATAGTAGTGCACTTGAAGGTTGTAATCTTTGATTAATTCTAACCATCGTCGTTGATGCATGTTCAACTCGGGTTGAGTAAAGATGTACTTGAGGCTTTTATGGTCAGTATAGATGTTGCACACATTACCCAGCAAGTAATGTCTCCAAATCTTCAGGGCATGAACAACTGCGGCTAGTTCTAAGTCATGGGTAGGATAGTTGACTTCATGCTTTCGAAGCTGGCATGAAGCATAAGCAATTACTCGGCCTTCCTGCATAAGAACACACCCCAAACCGGTGCCACATGCGTCACAGTAGACATCAAAAGGCTTCTCGATGTCAGGTTGTGCCAATACAGGAGTAGAGGTTAGTAAAGTCCGCAAAGTGTGGAAAGCCTCTTCACACTTCGGAGTCCACACAAACTTCTCATCCTTTTGTAGTAGTCGAGTCATGGGCTTGGCAATTTTTGAGAAATCCGGGATAAAGCGACGATAATAGCCAGCCAATCCTAGGAAACTTCGGACTTCTGTGACCGTAGTAGGTGCCTTCCACTCAAGGACTTCTTGCACCTTAGTAGGGTCAACCGAAATTCCATCACCAGATAATACATGACCTAGAAAAGGTATCTTGTTCAACCAGAACTCGCACTTGCTGAACTTAGCATAAAGCTGGTTGTCACGTAACCGAGTTAAAACAATTCTTAGATGTCCAGCATGCTCTTCTTCATTCTGAGAATATACCAGGATATCATCAATGAACACGATGACAAATTTGTCCAATTCTGGCATGAATACAGAATTCATCAGGTACATAAAGTGTGCCGAAGCATTTGTCAACCCAAATGACATGACGAGGTATTTGAACAAGCCATAACGAGTAGAGAAAGCTGTCTTAGGTATATCTTCAGGACGAATTTTGATCTGATGGTAGCCAGACCTCAAATCGATCTTGGAGAATACCTTAGCCTTGGAGAGCTGATCAAACAGAATATCGATGCGAGGAAGAGGGTATTTGTTCTTGATAGTAACAGCGTTTAGGGGGCGATAATCCACGCACATGCGTAGAGACTCGTCCTTCTTCTTCACAAATATAGCCGAACAACCCCAAGGAGAAGAACTAGGCCGAATCAACCCTTTCTTCAATAGCTCATTCAACTGACTCTTCAGCTCAGCCAACTCATTGGGCGGCATTCTATAGGGCCTTCGAGAAATAGGAGCCGTACCCGGAATGAGTTCTATCTTGAATTCTACATCATGGTCTGGAGGTAATCCAGGCAAGTCATCAGGAAAGACATCTGGAAACTCACAGACAACCGGTAGATCCTTAATGGCTTTGGCTAGGGTAGCATTGGCGGTATTATGGATAGAGATATCACGAGGTAACTGCACTAGAAAACCCTTCTTATCCACAGGATCCCTCAACATTACCACACGGGTTGAGGTATCGATCAACACTCCATTCCCGCTCATCCACTTCATTCCTAGGATTATATTAATTCCTACCCCCGGTAGAACCACAAGATCCGTACGGAACTCTCGATCCCCAATCTCAATCTTTACATCTTTAACTACTTGGTTAGTCAGGATATTATTTCCAGCAGCACTAATACGATAACCACCCTTGACAATTGTAATCACATTCATATTATGCTCAGATGCAAAAGTAGAACTCATAAAGGAGTGCGAAGCACCCGAATCAAAGAGCATAACTGCAGGGTGATCATTAACAAGGAACTTACCAGCGGTGACCACTTCACCAGCAGGAATTTCCTCCACTGTAGTATAGTGAACACGCCCCTGACGGACGTTTCCTTGAGCATTCTTGGGAGGATGGGGACATCTATTTGCCCAATGACCAGGCTAGTTATAGTTCCAGCACGGCCTGTTTACTGGTGGAACATTGGAGCTACCCTGCTCAGAGGTATTCTTCGGCAAGGAAATTGTATACCCCTTGCGGAAACCGGTTTTAGCTTGGTTCTTCTTCTGAGGTGGGTGGTACCGGACATTAGCATTGGGTGGACGGTACGGGGCCTTAGATACCATTGGAGCCTTGGACTAGGAAGCACTAGCCTCAAAGTTCCTTTTACGGTTCTTGGAAGCAGCATATATCTTGTCATTGTTCTCCTGAGTTAGAGTGTCACTGATAAACTCATTGAAGGTGACACACTTGCAGTTGCCCATTGACTTCATCAGTTTTGGGGAAAGTCCCCTCTTGAAGCTAGCTATTCTCTTGGCGTTAGTATCGACGAACTCAGGAGCATACCTTGTTAGGTTGTTGAATGCCTGGAGGTACTCATTGAGACTCTTGTTGCCTTGGGTGAGCTTCATAAACTCAGTATGCTTAATGGCCATGAGACCAGGAGGGATAAAGTGTCCCCTAAAGGCTGCCTGGAACTGGTTCCAAATGATCTCAATGTTAGCAGGGAAGGTGGTCCTGTGATGGGTCCACCAGATGCCTGCAGGGCCTTGGAGCTGGTGTCCTGCATACAAAGCCTTCATGCCTTTAGTTAAACGGAGCAATCCAAACCTTTGCTCTATCGTGCTCAACCATTCATCCGCTTGTAAGGGTTCTTCTGCCTCACGAAAGATAGGAGGCTTTGTGTCCATGAAGTCCTTAAAGCTGCTGTACTGGTTCGGCTCGGGTCCCTGGCGGACATGCCGATCCTCACGGTTAGCCATCTGGCGCATAGCCTCAGCTAGCATGCGCTGACTTTCCACGACCGTCTACATTAGCTTAGCTGGTGTGGGCGGTGGAGGAGGTGGTTGTTCCTCATCTCCCATGCTACGATCGCGACGAAGGTTATAAGCCATCTGCAAAAGGTATAGCCAATGAGCACTGACGATGTAGAAACTTTTGTAGATGAATTGTATAATTATGCCAAACTGATTCTATCAGAGAGAATGCATTTAAATAATCAACAGAGGCACAATCATTCATCACAATCACACAACTCATCAAGCGCATCAATTGACACATAAATGCGATGAACTTAACCAACAACGAGATCCATAGACCGCAAAGGCGAAATTCATCAAAAGCTCACATACGTGGAGCATAATACGTTCGATAGGTTACATCCAAGCCATAGTGGTTCCAACTTACATCAAGGGTAACATAGGGTTCGATATTACATCCCAATGATTAACTTGCTACAAAGCTACTCGTTCATGCATGAGGATCAACAAAAGACTAGATCTAGCGCATTAGCTAAGTAGTAAGCTAAACTACGCATCATCCTCGGAGTCAGTGTCGAAGATCTCTCCTCCATCTTCATCACTAGCAGGCTCTAACTCCTCATCTTCCTCCTCATCAGGTGGAACGTCCTCAGGTCCATTGACCTCCATGTCATCATCACCTTCAGCCATGATGACACCAGAACCCATCTCATCCTCATCATAAGGTGGCAGGAGAGGGTGAAGTTGATTGTGTAACAGGTGGACCTCCTCATGGAGATTGTCATTGTACTCTTCAGCAACTGCCACTTGCTGCTCTAGCTCCATCTGTCGCGCTCTCAACACATTCTCTTCGTGCCAGGCTTCATTCCGTTGGTTCATCACATGAATCAACATGCGTTCACAGTTGCGGTGAGCAACTGTCAACCTCTGAACCTCAAGGGTCTCTTGGTCCCTTTCCTGTGTTACCTGCTCCAAACGGTGCTGAGCCGCATTCCTCTCAGCGGTCACCCGAGCCAGCTCTGTCCCCAGCCTTTCCACCTTAGTAGGCTCAGGACAGGGCTCACGAGGAGCTAACCGGTGACGAGGTGCCCTGCCTCCAGCGGACTTGCGAGCAGTGAGCTTCGTGCGCGCCATCTGTAGCAAAAAGTTGCAACGTAAGGGGAGGATCATTTAAGGGATACGAAATTTAATTAGTCGGGACAATCAAATTTTTAAGGGGGGGGTAATGCTAGAAATGCCATGTATGCTTGAACATGATGCATGCACGATCCATACGTCCTCACAAACCTAGAAAAATTTAAAGGCTAGCGAAATATACGGTGGCATACATACGTTCTCTCATACACGGTAGCTAGTCGATCTACAACGATACGTTGTTAGTGTACCTGCAGAAAAATTCATTTTAGCCCAATAATTTCCCAAAAAGCATAGAAAACAAGCAGTAAACTAAATACTTTCATACATACATCCCCTAATGCATATATTCTAGTATCACAGCTACCCGTCAGAGATACCCACAATTAAGTACTCTCATAGATACATGATCGAACATGTAAGTATGCGAGCAACCACAACTACTCTCCCCTAGACCGACGGTTGGACGGTCATGCTCTCACAACTCCCACTTACTAGAGCGTAGAGGTATTTTGATCCATACATTACCACCCAAGCGGATGGCATCCATACAATAGCACGCCGTATGGACGACGAAACAGAAACAAGCAGGAACCCCCAAGTTAGTACTTTAATAAGCCACCTAAGAGTCCTTATTTAGGCATAAGGGATATGACCACTGGCAATACTTAGTGTTTAATTTAGGATTTTCACAAATACTTTTGTTTTAAATACACAAATGACATGTTTAGTGTCAAATCTTGCTCTGATGCCAGCTGTAACAGAACCGACCAAATCATAAGAACGTAAGTACAAAAACAATCACCGAAGCGATCAAATTCCTGTACTTAAGCTCCCATAATCCCGGTAGTCCGGAAATCACGAAGGATTTCAACCAACTTTCGACATACAAACCAAGATCGTAGTGATTCAACACAACACATCATCCGTTACAACATTTCACAAGTAGCATTCGGATTACATCCATCAGAGTTGAAATAGAATATTACAAACCAAGTTTGAGTGTGCGGAAGCAACATAGTTTTGGTACAAAACATCATAGTTTTTAAATACATTGCCAAGGCTGAGTCATG